>NC_041231.1:54474483-54474860 GCF_002837175.3 Physeter macrocephalus | reverse complement strand
TATACTACCCAAAGCAATCTATAGATTCAGTGCAATCCCTATCAAATTACCAGTGGCATTTTTTACAGAACTAGAACAAAAAATCTTAAAATTTGTATGGAGACCCAAAAGACCCCGAATAGCCGAAGCAGTTTGAGGGGAAAAAATGGAGCTGAAGGAATGAGACTTCCTGACTACAGACTATACTACAAAGCTACAGTAATCAAGACAGTATGTTACTAGCACAAAAACAGAAATATAAATCAATGGAACAGGATAGAAAGCCCAGAGATAAACCCACGCACATATGTTCACCTTATCTTTGATAAAGGTGGCAAGAATATACAATGGAGAAAAGACAGCCTCTTCAATAAATGGTGGTGGGAAAACTGGACAGC
>NC_041231.1:54450032-54474437 GCF_002837175.3 Physeter macrocephalus | reverse complement strand
GAATATATAGTGGAGAAAAGACAGCCTCTTCAATAAGTGGTGCTGGGAAAACTGGACAGCTACATGTAAAAGAATGAAATTAGAACATTCTCTGAACCTGTATACAAAAATAAACTCAAAATGGATTAAAGACCTAAATGTAAGGCCAGACACTGTAAAACTCTTAGAGGAAACCATAGGCAGAACACTCTATGACATAAATCACAGCAAGATCCTTTTTGACCCACCTCCTAGAGAGATGGAAATAAAAACAAATATAAACAGATGGGACCCAATGAAACTTAAAAGCTTTTGCATAGCAAAGGAAACCATAAACAGGATGAAATGACAACCTTCAGAATGGGAGAAAATATTTGCAAATGAAGCAACTGACAAAGGATTAATCTCTAGAATATACAAGCAGCTCATGCAGCTCAATATCAAAAAACCAAACAACCCAATCCAAAAATTGGCGGAAGACCTAAATAGAAATTTCTCCAAAGAAGATATACAGATTGCCAACAAACACATGAAAGGATGCTCAACATCACTAATCATTAGAGAAATGCAAATCAAAACTTCAATGAGGTATCACCTCACACCGGTCAGAATGGCCATCATCAAAATATCTACAAACAATAAATGCTCGAGAGGGTGTGGAGAAAAGGGAACCCTCTTGCACTGTTGTTGGGAAGGTAAATTGATACAGCCACTATAGAGAACAATATCAAAGTTCCGTAAAAAAACTAAAAATAAATCTGTCATATGGCCCAGCAATCCCGCTACTGGGCATATACCCTGAGAAAACCATAATTCAGAAAGAGTCATGTAGCACAATGTTCACTGCAGTTCTGTTTACACTAGCCAGGACATGAAGGCAACCTAAGTGTCCATCGACAGATGAATGGATAAAGAAGATGTGGCACATATATACAATGGAATATTACTCAGCCATAAAAAGGAAAGAAACTGAGTTAGTTGTAGTGAGGTGGATGGACCTAGAGACTGTCATACTGAGTGAAGTAAGTCAGAAGGAGAAAATCAAATACCTTGCTTTGTGACCACCTAGAGCGGTGGGATAGGGAGAGTGGGAGGGAAATGCAAGAGCGAAGCGATATGGGTATATATGTATACGTATAGCTGATTCACTTTGTTATACAGCAGAAACTAACACAACATTGTAAAGCAATTGTGGCCCAATAAAGATTTTTTTTTTAAAACAAAGACCCAGTTTAATCATTTTCCTGTTGGTGGGTATTTGGGTGGTGTTTTGTTTTTGTTTTCTATAAATTAAACTGCTATGAATATTCTTACACAAGAGTTTATGGATATATACATTCATTTTTATCAGGACACAGCTGTGAGTGGAATTTCTGGGTTCTAGTGTAGATGTATTTTAACTTTATTAGAAAATGCCAAACATTTCTTTGAGTTGATTGAACCGTTTTACACTCCCACTGGTAGTATATGGAAATTCTGGTTGCTTTGGTTGATTCAAGGTAATGAAGTAGTGTTAGCAGTCACTGTAAGGTAGCACAAATTCATTTAAGGAACATGAGGTAAAAGACAAGACTAAATATTTTGGAAGAGAGCCAGAATATGAAAGGAGTTCCTATGCATGAATCTTTATTGCCCCAAATAATGTATCTTGAATGTCCTGATTTTGCCTAAAACTCGCTGTATTTAAAAATGCACACCACGTTTTGTCTCCTTCAGACTACCTGCCTGAGGATGTAAGAACAATTCAGTGGGTGTCATAGACCAATAATGTAAAGGAGGCCATTTGCCTACCTTCACCAAATTAGACTGATAGTTTGTAATTTTTGTCAAACTGACAAATATTTATCTCTTACTTCTCTCTTTAATTTTCTGCTTTGATAGTTAGTGAAGCAAAGCATTTTGTTTGTTTATGTGTATTTTTTTCATAGTGAATTGACTCTTCATGTTCTTTGCTCATATTCTTTGGTGTTTGTCTTTTTCCTGTTGACATTTAGATGGCTTTATACTGACAACTCGTTGTCATATATGTTGCAAATATTTCTCTTTTTCTGTTGTTTACCTTTTTAAATAAAAACTACTTTTACTGTTTTTAAAAATCCTACTTGCTCTTTATTAAACATCTGAGCAATAGAGAAAAGATTACAGAAAGATCAAAATTCTTCCAAATCCCACTTTACAGAGATAAAACAAAAAATAAAACGAAGACATAATCAATAAAATTCTGGTGAAAATCACTTCAGGCATCTCTCTACCCATATATGGAGAAAACTAGGTATGAAGGTAGACGTTTAGAAGAATCGCTTTAAAAACACAATATAAGTTCTATTTGCATAGCTATACTTATAAATGTCTTTATTGCAAAATATATTAATCCTAAAAGAGTCTTATTGTTTAAAACTTCATGAGTTTGGAACAATATTTGAACCACATAATTTAACTCTGGACTGTATCTTTGGAAATCTTTGCTATCAATGGTGAAAAAAATTAGCAAACATATTTTTTTCAATTCCCCAGCACTTCTAGTTTTATTGGTTACCTCAGTATTTTGATGTTGTCAAGTTTTATAACATTTATAACCTTTACTCTCACTGTAATTCCCACAGTTGTCAATTTTTCTTCTGTTTTTAAACACATCATCAGCATTTCTTTTACCTTGGACTTGCATTCATATTTTGTTTATTTTGGTTTATTGCTTTTTATATTCATTTTATCATTCTAATAATTTTCTTCACGAAGGGCTTGCAGGTGTTAGATTTCCTGAGTTCTTGTATATTTCAGAATATTTCTCAGTTGCATTTGCACTGGAAGGTTTTCTTGGCTAGGGATACAATTATTGAGTTTGCCTTCTTTCACTCAGAACTTTACAGATATTGCACTAATGTCTACTGGTATTAAATGTTGGATAAAGCAGAGATCAAGAGGAACCTCATCAACTCCCTCCCCAACACACACATTTACACACTCTGTAAGTCTATGTATGACTTTCTGCCTAGATGCCCATATAATTTTTTTCTTTTTAAATATATATCTTTTGGTGGTTACTCTAGAGATTACAACATACACCTTTGACTTATCAAAGTTTGATGTTACTTGGAACTTTTATCCTCTTCTTGGACGATGTTAAAAAATGTAACTCCGTTTAACCTCCTATCAAATTATATGCAATGGTTGTACATTTTAATTCTCTATACATTTTAAACCATGTAAAACACAATAGTAATAATAGTAATTATTATTATTTTGTACAGAAAGTATTCATTTAGCTTGATATAGTTAGTTGTTTTTTTTTCCTCCTCATTCCTTTCTGCATCTCTAAGAAAACATATGGGATCGTTTTCTCTCTGCCTGAAGAACATCCGTTGTTATTTCCTTAAGTGTGGTCTGGATATGCTGCTTATGAATCCTTTTGGTTTTTATTTGTCTTATTTCACCTTCATTCTCCAAGTGTATTTTCCTGAGTATTGGATTCTAGATTGGTGCTTTTGTGCTTTCAGCACTTCGAAGGTCTGGGTTTATTGTCTTCTGTTTGATTCCATTGTTTCTAGTGAGAAGTCTGATAGTTACTCGTTGTAATGAGGTGTCTGACTCCATTTTTGGATGTTTAGCTGCTGACAGCTGTTAAGCTTCCCCCTTCCTCTTCCCTTTCTGCCCCACATCTGGGCTAGCTGAATAAAAAAGCCCTGGTGCTCCCTCCTTTGCTACTCGTAGGAAAATCAAACCACATGAGTCCCTGCCTGCACGAGGGAACCCTCTCCCTGTTCCTACTTCCTAATCACAATGAAAACCCAGGCCAGTCTCCTTTGCTTCCTCTCTGAAGTCACCCTGCTCTCCCCAGAGATACAAATATGTAAATAGTAAACCTTTCCACAGCCACTTGGTGTGTGTGGCATCTTCAGTCTTGATGTTTGAACCAAACTTTGGGTGGGAGTCTTATTGCCTCTGCAGGGAACCATGACACTTTTAAAAAGTCTCTTTTGTTTAGCTTTCATTAACTTCATCATGAGGTATTTAATTGTTATTATTTTATTTTATTTTTTTTTATTACTCTGCTTAGTCCTTCTTGAACCTGTAGCTTGATGGGTTTTTTGTGTTTTTCTTTTTTTTACTAGTTTTAAAAAATTCTCAGCCATGATACTTCTGTCCAATTCTCTGTAACCTTTCTTTCTGGGACTCCAAGTACGTCAGTCTCCCCATGTACATCAGTCTTTCTCATTTTCTTCCTGACCCTTTTTTCTGTCATTTTCATCCTTTTCTCTCCCATGTTTCACTTTAGATATTTCCTTCTGACCTTGCTTCCAGTTCAATAATTCTTTTTCACCAGTGTCTAAACCTATACATTTAATTTCCTGATTTAGCTAATTGTATTTTCTAAAGAATTTTGATTTTCAGTAATAGTTCATGTATAAACTAAATATGTTCTTGTAAAACAAAAATGCCAACTTGAAGTTTGCACTGTTTCGCTGTTTCAAATTTTAAACACAAATAAATATCCCAAGTGGTAACACAGAATGACAGAGTTGAAGTAACTCACACAGACAAAAAAAAAGAATTTTGATTTAGTTTTATATTATAATTCCTAGTTCTCTTCCAAATCCTCAATCTTGTGTTTTTCTCTCCGAATGTGTTAGGATGGTTATTTTAAAGTTTGTTTGGGAACTCCATTATCTTAAACTCCTGTAGGCTGTTTCAATTTATTATTTCTCTTAATTTCGTTTAGCTTTTCTTGCCTCTTCATTTCTGTTTGCTTTCAATGCTTGCACTTCCAGTAGGAGAATTGGCCTGAATTACCTAGTCTGCTATTATCAGAAGTGGAAGACTGAATCTCTGATTTATTTTATCTTCATCCCTTATGTTCAGTAACTTCCTCAGGATAGAAGTTGTTAATGAATAGTTCACCATCAAGTATATATAAATATATATATATTTGGTTCCTTTTTTTTTCTTAGAATATCAATTATGTACATGTTGATTCTTCTTTGTCTTTTATTTTATCATCCCCTTAATAATTCTTTAAATACTGTTCTTTTTCTTACTGTTTCGGTGATTACCTGAGCTTTGTCAAGCCAGGGACCTGGCTGTGGTTTTTATTTTATTTAATGGTATTTTAAAAGTTTATTTATTTTGTTTATTTATTTTTGGCTGTGTTGGGTCTTTGTTGCTGTGCGTGGGCTTCCTCTAGTTGCGGTGAGTGGGGTCTACTCTTCCTTGCGGTGCACAGGCTTCTCATTGCAGTGGATTCTCTTGTTGCACAGCACAGGATCTAGGTGTACGGGCTTCAGGAGTTGTGGCTCGTGGGCTCAGTAGTTGTGGCATGCAGGCTCTAGAGCACAGGCTCAGT
This sequence comes from Physeter macrocephalus, assembly GCF_002837175.3. Taxonomy (NCBI): domain Eukaryota; kingdom Metazoa; phylum Chordata; class Mammalia; order Artiodactyla; family Physeteridae; genus Physeter; species Physeter macrocephalus. The sequence goes on along the minus strand of NC_041231.1, from coordinate 54,469,120 downwards.
AGTGTGGCACATGGGCTTAGTTGCTCCACGGCATGTGGGATCTTCCTGGACACAGGGCTCGAACCTGTGTCCCCTGCATTGGCAGGAAGATTCTTAACCACTGCGCCACCAGGGAAGTGCTGTGTTTTTAATTATACATATTCAGTAGTTTTCTGCTTCAAATAAGACTTTAATGTCTGTAATGTTTTCATTTTCTTCTTGGATTTCTACCTTCACTTTGTCAGCTCACGTTATTGCTCCTTTTTAAAATCTCTTGAAGATTTCAAAACTTTGGTTCTCTTTTTGAAAAGGAAGTTTCATGGGATTCTTTGAGACTCTGAAGAATCATTTGCAGGAGCTCTTCTTCTCTTTCCTTATGTGTGCTTTTTATCTTGTGGGTTTTTTTGTCACTTTTTTAAAAAAAATTGTGTGTCTGGTCTGTTTTCATTTACGGCTCATTTATACATGGCGTCAAATAGTTACTATATTGGGAGAGACTTGGGTGAAGGTTGAGCCAAAGGCATCTGTGGCTTAGAACCAGGATTTGTGGCTTTAAACATGCTCTAATTTAGTTTGCCTTCTGCCTTAACCTTTGCTTAATTCTCCCCTTGGTTGTTGAAGGTCAATGGTCAGTGTGGCCCAGAGCACATCCCTTTAATTAACTTACTTTCTGGGTTATCATCTGGCATTTGTTCTTCCTACTTGCCTTCTCTTTGCTTTACCCCTAAAGCCCCATTTGGTTAGGAGTCTCACATTTGTCAGACCTGAAAAAAGAGAATTGGTGTGCTGTTTAGCCAGAGTCTAGGCAGGAGCACCATCCAAATCTAAAGGCAGAGGTTTGTTTCCTGGGGTGGTGATGAGTTGCAAGTGATGGACGCTTCGTTAGAGAGGCCTCAGCCAGTGTCTCAGGATAGGTTTATATCAGACATCTGCGTGTCACAGCAGCTGCTGCTGTGGGGCAAGGACCCTTGAGAAACTTCTTCTCTTCAGGCCCAACGCAGATCCTTAGCTGACCATCAAAGATGGCTCAAAGTTCCTAGCAGATGATTTGGCAATTACCTATCAGTCTTACCAAATGCCGTCTCACATGTGTACCAAGACCATTGTGGACAAACATCTTTCCTCACAGAGTGATGTGGAGAAGTGTGTGTGGGGTGGTGATGAGAACACTGTCTGGGAATTAGGACACATGTGTCCTACTCCTACCCCTTACACTAAATGGTTAACTCCACTGGGAATAAGCAGTTAACCTCTTTAGGCGTTAATTTCTTCACTATTGATATGCAAGGCTTGCTGATCTTTTCAAGTGGGGATAGTCTGTAGAAAGGTCTACACATTTCTGCTTCCAACTGAAAATGGAGATTAGCTTTCCTTCTGATTGCTTGTGTGCTCAAAACAGAAGAAAGACACCTATGTAAAGCATTTCCACTGACTTCTGCAATTCCCTTAAGGGGATCCCAGAAACTTTAAGCTTCTCTTAAGTTCCTTTGAGGTCTCCCAGCCCAAGGAGTATCACCACATGTCCTCCATCCTGTCCACACTTTCAGGAGGTGTGTGTAGGTGGAGCTCAAATTTAAAAATAACTCAAGTGAACTCACACATCTTTTTTTGAAACTTGCTGTTCAGTAGAAGCTCTTAAGTTCTCAGCATTTTTCTTAGTGGTTAAACAGAGCTAGAAACAAAGACAGTAGCCACTACTGACCACATTGTGCCTCCAACTCTCATTGCTAAACCAACCTCCTCAACAGACATAGCAGCAATGTGATAAGAATTTTTTTTTAAATTTTTATTGGAGTATAATTGGTTTACAATGCTTTGTTAGTTTCTGCTGTATAACAAAGTGAATCAGCTATACGTTTACATATATCCCCACATCCCTTCCATCTTGCATCTTCCTCCCACCCTCCCTTTCCCACCCCTCTAGGTGCTCACAAAGCACCCAACAGATCTAACAGTGCTTTGCAGCTGCTTCCCACTAGCTATCTATTTTACATTTGGTAGTGTATATATGTCAGTGCTACACTTTGACTTTGTCCAACCTTACCCTTCCCCCTCCCTGTGTCCTCAAGTCCATTCTCTAAGTCTGTGTCTTTATTCCTGTCCTGCCCCTAGGTTCTTCAAAACAATTTTTCTTCTTTTAGATTCCATATATATGTGTTAGCATATGGTATTCGTTTTTCTCTTTCTGACTTACTTCACTCTATGTGACAGTCTCTAGTTCCATCCGCCTCACTACAAATAACTCAATTTCGTTTCTTTTTATGGCTGAGTAATATTCCATTGTATATATATGCCACATCTTCTTTAACCATTCATCTGTCGATGGATACATAGGTTGCTTCCATATACTGGCTATTGTAAATAGAGCTGCAATGAACATTATGGTACATGACTCTTTTTGTTTTTTTTGTTTTAAACATCTTTATTGGAGTATAATTGCTTTACAATGGTATGTTAGTTTGTGCTTGATAACAAACTGAATCAGCTACCCATATACATATATCCCCATATATCCTCCCTCTTGTGTCTCCCTCCCACCGTCCCTATCCCACCCCTCTAGGTGGTCACAAAGCACCGAGCTGATCTCGCTGTGCTATGTGGCTGCTTCCCACTAGCTATCTATTCTACATTTGGTAGTGTATATATGACCATGCCATTCTCTCACTTCATCCCAGCTTACCCTTCCCCCTTCCCATGTCCTCAACTCCATTCTCTACATCTGCTTCTTTATTTGTGTCTTTCCCCTAGGTTCTTTTTTTTTTTTAAGATTGTGTATATATGTGTTAGCATACAGTATTTGTTTTTTGCTTTCTGACTTACTTCACTCTGTATGACAGAATGTAGGTCCCTCCACCTCACTACAAATAACTCAATTTCGTTTCTTTTTATGGCTGAGTAATATTCCACTGTATATATGTACCACATCTTCTTTATCCATTCATCTGTCGATGGACACTTAGGTTGCTTCCATGTCCTGGCTATTGTAAATAGTCCTACAATGAACATTGTGGTACATGACTGTTTTTGAATTATGTTTTTCTCAGGGTATATGCCCAGTAGTGGGATTGCTGGGTCATATGGTAGTTCTATTTTTACTTTTTTAAGGAACCTCCATACTGTTCTCCATAGTGGCTGTATCAATTTACATTCCCACCAAGAGTGCAAGAGGGTTCCCTTTTCTCCACACCCTCTCCAGCATTTATTGTGTGTAAATTTTTTGATTATGGCCATTCTGACCGGTGTGAGGTGATACCTCATTGTAGTTTAGATTTGCTTTTCTCTAATGATTAGTGATGTTGAGTGTCCTTTCATGTGTTTGTTGGCAATCTGTATATCTTTGGAGAAATGTCTATTTAGGTCTTCTGCCTATTTTTGAATTGGGTTGTTTGTTTTTTTGATATTGAGCTGCATGAGCTGCTTGTAGATTTTGGAGATTAATCCTTTCTCAGTTGCTTCATTTGCAAATTCTTCTCCCATTCTGAGGGTAGTCTTTTCATCTTGTTTATGCTTTCCTTTGCTGTACAAAAGCTTTTAAGTTCCATTAGGTCCCATTTGTTTATTTTTGTTTTTAGTTCCATTTCTGTAGGAGGTGGGTCAAAAAGGATCTTGCTGTGATTTATATCATAGAGTGTTTTTCCTATGTTTTCCTCTAAGAGTTTGATGGTATCTGGCCTTACATTTAGGTCTTTAATCCATTTTGAGTTTATTTTTGTGTATGGTGTTAGGGAGTGTTCTAATTTCATTCTTTTACATGTAGCTGTCCAGTTTTCCCACCACCATTTATACACGCTGTCTTTCCTCCATTGTATATTCTTGCCTCCTTTATCAAAATAAGGTGACCATATGTGCGTGGGTTTATCTCTGGGCTTTATATCGTGTTCCGTTGATCTATATTTCTGTTTTTGTGCCATTACCTTACTGTCTTGATTCCTGTAGCTTTGTAGTATAGTCTGAACTCCAGGAACCTGATCCCTCCAGCTGCATTTTTCTTTCTCAAGATTGCTTTGGCTATTCCGGGTCTTTTGTGTTGCCATACAAATTGTGAAATTTTTTGTTCTAGTTCTGTGGAAAATGCCATTGCTCGTTTCATAGGGATTGCACTGACTCTCTAGATTGTTTTGGGTAGTATAGTCATTTTCACAATGTTGCTTCTATGAATCCAAGAACATGGTATATCTCTCCATCTGTTTGTATAATCTTTAACTTCTTTCATCAGAGTCTTATAGTTTTCTTCATACAGGTCTTTTGTCTCCTTAGGTAGGTTTATTCCTAGGTATTTTCTTCTTTTTCTTGCAGTGGTAAATGGTGTTTCCTTAATTTCTCTTTCAGATTTTTCATCATTAGTGTATAGGAATGCAAGAGATTTCTGTGCATTAATTGTATGTCCTGCTACTTTACCAAATTAATTGATTAGCCCTAGTAGTTTTCTGGTAGCATCTTTAGGATTCTCTATGTATAGTATCATGTCATCTGCAAACAGTGACTTTTTTACTTCTTCTTTTCTGATACGGATTCCTTTTGTTTCTTTTTCTTCTTTGACTGCTGTGGCTAAAACTTCCAAAACTATGTTGAATCATTGCGGTGAGAGTGGCCAACTATGTCTTGTTCCTGATCTTAGAGAAAATGGTTTCAGTTTTTCATGATAGGGAACGATGTTAGCTGTGGGTTTGTCATATATGGCCTTTATTATGTTGAGGTAAGTTCCCTCTGTGCCTACTTTCTGGAGGGTTTTTATTATAAATGGTGGTGAATTTTGTCAAAAGCCTTTTCTGCATCTATTGAGATGATCATATGGCTTTTCTCCTTCAGTTTGTTAATATGGTTTATCACATTGATTGATTTTCATATATTGAAGAATCCTTGCATTCCTGGGATAAACCCCATTTGATCATGGTGTATGATCCTTTTAATGTGCTGTTGGATTCTGTTTGCTAGTATTTTGTTGAGGATTTTTGCATGTATGTTCATCAGTGATATTGGCCTGTAGTTTTCTTTCTTTGTGACATCTTTGTCTGGTTTTGTTATCAGGGTGATGGTGGCCTCGTAGAATGATTTTGGGATTATTCCTCCCTCTGCTATATTTTGGAATATTTTGAGAAGGATAGGTGTTAGCTCTTCTCTAAATGTTTGAAAGAATTCCCCTGTGAAGCCATCTGGTCCTGGACTTTTGTTTGTTGGAAGATTTTTAATCACAGTCTCAATTTCAGTGCTTGTGATTGGTCTGCTTATATTCTCTATTTCTTCCTGGTTCAGTCTCAGAGGTTGTGCTTTTCTAAGAATTTGTCCCTTTCTTCCAGGTTGTCCATTTTATTGGCATATAGTTTCTTGTAGTAATCTCTCATGATCCTTTGTATTTCTGCAGTGTCAGTTTTTACTTCTTTTTCAGTTCTAATTATATTGATTTGAGTCTTCTCCCTTTTTTTCTTGATGAGTCTGGCTAATGGTTCATCAATTTTGTTTATCTTCTCAAAGAACCAGCTTTTAGTTTTATTATCTTTGCTATTGTTTCCTTCATTTCTTTTTTATTTATTCCTTACTTGATCTTAGTGTCTTCTTTCCTTCTGCTAACTTTGGGGTTTTTTTGTTCTTCTTTCACTAATTGCTTTAGGTATAAGGTTAGGTTGTTTATTTGAGATGGTTTTTGTTTCTTAAGGTAGGATTGTATTGCTATAAACTTCTCTCTTAGAACTGCTTTTGCTGCATCCCATAGGTTTTGGGTCGTCATGTTTTCATTGTCATTTGTTTCTAGGTATTTTTTTTATTTCCTCTGATTTCTTCAGTGATCTCTTGTTTATTAAGTAGTGTATTGTGTAGCCTCCATGTGTTTGTATTTCTTACAGATTTTTTTCTGTATTTGATATCTAGTCTCATAGCATTGTAGTCAGAAAAGATACTTGATACTATTTCAATTTTCTTAAATTTACCACAGTTTGACCCAAATGATCCATCCTGGAGAATGTTCCATGAGCACTTGAGAAGAACGTGTGTTCTGTTGTTTTTGGATGGAATGTCCTATAAATATCATTTAAGTCCATCTTATTTAATATATCATTTAAAACTTGTGTTCCATATTTATTTTCATTTTGGATGATCTGTCCATTGGGGAAAGTGGGGTGTTAAGTCCCCTACTATGATTGTGTTACTGTCGATTTCCCATTTTATGGCTGTTAGCATTTGCCTTATGTACTGAGGTGCTTGTATGTTGGGTGCATAAATATTTACAATTGTTTTATCCTCTTCTTGGATGATCCCTTGATCATTATGTAGTGTCCTTCTTTGTCTCTTGTAATAGTCTTTGTTTTAATGTCTGTTTTGTCTGGTATGAGAATTGCTACTCCAGCTTTCTTTTCATTTCCATCTGCATGGAATATCTTTTTCCATCCCCTAACTTTCCGTCTGTATGTGTCCCTGAGTCTGAAGTACATGTCTTGTAGACAGCACATCTATGGGTCTTGTTTTTGTATCCAGCCAGTCTGTGTCTTTTGGTTGGATCATTTAATCCCTTTACATGTAAGGTAATTACCGATATATATGTTCCTATTACCATTAATTGTTTGGGGTTTGTTATTGTAGGTCTTTTCCTTCTCTTGAGTTTCCTGACTAGAGAAGTTCCTTTAGCATTTGTTGTAAAGTTGGTTTGGTGGTGCTGAATTCTCTTAGCTTTTGCTTGTCTGTAAGGTTTTTAATTTCTCCGTTGAATCTGTATGAGATCCTTGTTGGTTAGAGTAATTTTGGTTGTAGGTAGATTTATCCTGTATAGGACTCTCTGTGCTTCCTGGGCTTGATTTACTATTTCCTTTCCCATATTAGGGAAGTGTTCAACTATAATCTGTTCAAATATTTTCTGAGTCCCTTTCTTTTTCTGTTTCTTTTCTGGGACCCCTGTAATTCGAATGTTGGTGCATTTAATGTTGTCCCAAGGGTCTCTGACACTGTCTTCAATTCTTTTCATTCTTTCTTCTTTTTTCTGTTCTGTGGTTGTTATTTCTACTATTTTATCTTCCAGGTTTCTTATCTGTTCTTTTTCCTCAGTTATTCTGCTATTGATTCCTTGTAGAGAATATTTAATTTCATTTATTGTGTTGTTCATCATTGTTGGTTTGCTCTTAGGTCTTTTAGGTCTTGTTAAATGTTTCTTTTATTTTCTCCATTCTATTTCCAAGATTTTGGATCATCTTTACTATCATCACTCTGAGTTCTTTTTCAGGTAGACTGCCTATTTCCTGTTCATTCGTTTGGTGTGGTGTGTTTTTACTTTTCTTCTTCATCTGCTGCATATTTCTCTGTTTTCTCATTTTGCTTAACTTACTGTGTTTAGTTAAGTTTCCTGTTCGCAGGCTGCAGGTTTGTAGTTCCCGTTGTTTTTGGCGTTTTGCTCCCAGTGGGTAATGTTGGTTCAGTGGGTTGTGTAGGCTTCCTTGTGTATGGGACTGGTGCCTGTGCTCTGGTGGATGAACCTGGATCTTGTCTTTCTGGTAAGCAGGACCGCATCCGTTGGTGTGTTTTGGGGTGTCTGTGTACTCATTTTGATTTTTGGCAGCCTCTCTTCTAAAGGGTGGGGCTGTGTTGCTGTCTTGCTAGTTGTTTCATATGGGCTGTCCAGCACTTTAGCTTGCTGGTCGTTGAGTGGAGCTGGGTCTTAGTGTTCAGATGGAGATCTCTGGGAGAGCTTTTGCCCTTTGGTATTATGTGGGGCCGGGAGGTCTCTGTTGGTCCAGTATCCTGAACTCAGGTCTCCCACCTCGGAGCCAAAGGCCTGACACATGGCTGGAGCACCAAGACCCTGTCAGCCACATGGTATGTACCAGGAACTAATCTAGGTCCGTGGATTTCAGTAGTAAAAAGCAGTCAAAAATGTCTGGCTTCATGGAGTTTATACTGGTTGTTACAGGAATTCCCGTGTCTCCTTTCTCTTTCCTCTCCTGGCAAATAACAGTCATTTCCTCGGAAACCGGAAGGGAAAATCCTTGAAGGCAGGGAATATCCTTGTTTCTGTAGTGCTATTATAATGCCTGGTCCATCACAGAAACTTAATGTGTAATCAGGAAGAATAAATCTGACTCCATACTGGATCAGTTTCTTTTACTTTAACTTTTGTATTCGATTGCTTTTGCTTAGTTGTACTAGCTCAAGGATGCATGAAACCAAGCAGGACCCTGTGGGGCCCTCCCAAGTATTGATAAGAATTTTTTATACATGTAAAGTAGCAAAAGTATAACGTTCATAATGTGATCCTTACTGACAGTGATTCCAAAGTTGAATCATATGCCAGCAAAGGGGGTGTAACACCAATGACCTGTTTAGAGCACAAATTCCAACAAATAGGCTATGTAGCTTCAATACTTTAAATAAAAGAGCAGCTTGGCTCTCAAACCAGGCCAAGTCTGTCACCTTCGGAAAGTGAACTCAGTTATTTGGTGTTCCTTACCAGATGATTCCATAGTTATTTAGTTATGGGTGACCTTAGAGATAACAGGCAGAGCTCTAGTAGGAAGAAATGTCTGCTAAAGTGTTCAGATAAGAGACCATTTTGCCATCCAGGTGATTGAAGAGTTTTCTGTTGAGTTGCTTTGGAACCCACTGAAATAGCTACACACTAGAATGGATTGGACCTGTGGTAATGGAACAGAATAGTGGATTTCTCCCAACTGCTGTTCCTGATGGCCAACTAAATCCACAGGACTGATTCTTCCATGCTTTCACATCCCCATAAATATGATCCAGTAACAAAGAAATGCCAGTGTCATGGCTATGAATTAGCAAGTGGTGTCCTCCTAATACTTCAAGGATTTTTGTCAAGAAAGAGCAGAGATTCGAAGGAAGAACTGATAAGTTCCTGTTCTCCCTGTAGAGAGAAGTAACCTACCTAAGAACTTAAAAAGACCTCTGGGAAACACAACAGAACAAATACACAAACAACTCAGTAAAATCCTCTTGACTGAACTGTCAGGGCCTGGAAATAAGAACTGGTTATCAGCGACTGATGTGTGTGTGGGCGAATGATGATTATTTTAGGGTTTCCAACCAAGGTGTGCATGAGAGTGGGAATAATCACAAGAGGGCACCCCAAGTGGCCTGGAATGTGGCTGATAAACTAAAGTTTGTGGGGACAGTAGACTGGCTTGGGCTGAAGGTTCCTGCCTTAATGGACTTTGTTTTGTTTGGTTAGATGGAATGTGTGGCAAGGAAGGAAAGAAGGGGTTCAGGGGCTGGAGAGAATGTTGAGCTCCAAAGGATATTTCTGCCCAAGCCTGCCTCCCTTTACCTGTATTCACCAAAATATCTCCACACCATCCTTCAAAAGATTACTGTTTCTCAGTAAATTAAAGCCTTTCCTTTTTCTCTCAATCTTTTTCTAAATGTTTGAACATTATTGCATTTGACCTATATAACCTTCAGTAGCACCTGGGTCAACTCCTAAAAGTAAACAGACATCCTACTATGACATAGGAATAGTAAACATTTAAAAACTTTGCTAATAGTTGTACATATAGCATCTGCAACTGTTTCTAAATATCTATCTGTATCTATATCCATCTATCTATCTAATCAGTAATAAAAATTAAGGCCACCTACATGGACAAATAGTACCTTTTAAACAAAGTTACTGCTATTAATAGATAAATAATAATAATTCAGTGAAATCCCAGAGGACATTAAGTCAATAAAAGGTAAGCAGAGAATCATGAAAGCATTCTCTTTCATGGAAACAGGAAAGGGTTCTCAGGGATAAAAAAAGAAATATGATGGAGGCATTAAAAAAGTTGTTAGAAAGATATTACACTATGACCTCTGGACTAATCCAAATAATTTACTGACTGCATATTTCACTTCCCACAAGCCTTCTTAAAGGCTTCTTATCCAGATAGAACTCAGATGACATACATTTACCAAGAGAAAAAGAGCCCCAATTGTTCAGGGTTGTGAACACAGAAGGAAGATGTGCCCCAATCCCTGGCCAGACAAAAACCACAGAAGACAAAGACTTTCCTAACAATGACAGATATGGTTTGACTATGGCTCTGCTCTGTGAGAACCCTGCTTTTTCTCATCTGCAGAGACCAGGGAAGTGTGGATGCAAGAATCAAATACAGCGATCCCATTCTTTATCTACAGATTAGCCCTTTTATAATACTTCCCTTCCCTCCTCTTGTTCATCAAAACAGGTCTAGATCTGCCCTCGTTTGAGAAATTGTTTTGAATGGCTTAGATTCTCCTAAGAATAATCGGAGGAGTGGGGTCTAATTATTCTTAACCTCTTTGTTTTCATAAGGAGACAAAAGTTGATAATGATGAGGGCGACCACATAATTTATATCCCAAACAAGGACCTTTCTGGGAATGAAAATAGGAGCTATTAATAATTGTGCTAGGACAATGGCAAAATGGGATTGAAGGGTCCCCTACTTATAATCAAAATCAAAATATATATCTAGCCAGGTTTTAGTGATTTATTGCACATTTCAAACTAAAACACACTTAATATCTAATAGAAATGTGGTCATGTGAATTTTGCTTTAATTCCCCCTTGAGGGAAAAAATGCAATAATCTATTGAAAAATGCCCTATATAGTCTCATACTTGCTTTCTTTATTTCTGATATTCCTAAGGTTAATCATAAATAGAACTTAAATAAGTCTATTATATAAAACAATGAACAATGATGACCCTCACAGAAAATAGATTTAGGAGCCTGGAAAATGTTGGAAAAATATTCCTGGAGCTCAGAGAAAAATGAAGATATTCAAGCTTTATAAGAAAAGATATGTGGGGAGTAAATTGAGGATATCAACTATGCTCGCAGCAAGACTTAGAGAAAGACAGATAAAGCAGGTTGTAAAAACAAAACTTAGGGGAAAAAAGGATAGAAATGCATTTCCCTAAGATTGAAAACAAAATGAAATCCCACCAAAGTCCTAAGTCGAGAGATAAGAAAAGATTCACTAAGGGCCAGACTAGATGAATGAATCCATTTCCAGATATAGTCTAATGATGTCTTGGAATTTTAGGAACAAAGAAGAAATAATTCAACAAGTATCCATGCAGAAAAAAGTAAAATAAAAAGTAAACAATCATGTATTTATTCAACAAGTATTTGTCGAGTACTGTGGTGGATTGTGCTATTGTTCTCAATTTGCTGCCCTGCCTATAAGAGGATTAATACATCCCTGCTTGTTCTACGTGACTTGCTTCCCCTACAGGAGGAATATACCTCCCCATTGTTGTAGGCTTAGCCATGTGACTTCCTTTGGCTAATGGAATATGAGCTGCATCTGAGTAGAAGATTTAAGAGTGAAACTTATATGTGGTTCTGCCACTGTCCTTTCCTTTCTGCTAAGAGAAAAAATGTCCCAGATAGGATTTGCTCTATTAGCCTGGTTTCTGGAATTTAAAAGATGTAAATAAAGCTACAGCTGTGGAGTAGAGCCTCAGCCTACCTGCAGCCAACACAGTGTGATTGAGAAATAAACTTGTTGGTTAGAACAACGGAGATACTAGGGTTTTCTGTTACAGTAGTATAATCAAGCAAAAGCTGACTAATAAAAGTGCCTGTGATTTTCCAGTTACACTGCTTGGTCCTGGAAAGTTAGTCACCATGGATCCTTGCCTTCATGGAACTAATAGTCTAGTAAAACATCCTATGAACTTTAGATACCGAAAGATACAGGATTGCTATTTATTGGGTTTTAAGACAAAGGCAAAATAATTATATGCTCAAACATGTAATAACTTACAGAAAATGCCATTCATATATTTTAATGGAAATTGCTTGGAGACATTAATAAGATAACAAAAATATGAATCAAAGGTGCTCTTAAGAATGAAGAAATTTTGTTTAAATAGGACTGGTAATGAGCCCATATTGAAATTATGGGGCCAACTCAGTTGGTTTACTCATTCATTCAACAAATACTTATTAAATGCACATGATATTATTTTCCTAAAGAATTCAAGAAAATCAACTACAAAATTATTAGGACTAATAAAAGAGTTTCCTATAGTGGCTAGTGACAAAAATCTACATATAAAACATCATTAACTTCTTTGTATACTTGTAGATATAATTAGGAAAAAGATCTTTGTCATCATAGCAACAAAATTATGTAAAACCCAGGAATGCAGTTAACAAGAAATGTGGCAGAAGGAAACTTTACTAAGGAATATGAAATTAATGAGAAGATGTAGTACTGAGTAGGTATTCATTTTCCCCAGATTAACTTCTACATTTAATGTGAGGAAGAAACTGAGGTTCAAAGATTCTGAATGACTTGCCTTTGGCTGCTGTGCCAGTCGAAGGCAAGTCAGAATCTGAAAACTGGTCTCTGTTCTTGTCATGATTTCATGTCGCACCAGGCTACTAAGAACATATATGGTTTAGATTAAAGATAATGTTGAACACTCAAGTTTCATGAGGTTCAGCCTTTCTGAAAGGTTTCTTCACCATCAGCTGCATCTCGCACTGATGACCCCAAATACTCCATCCACACCACATAGGGGCTGGTAGCCTCACTATGTGGGGAAGCACTATTTGGCATCCTGACAGGTGTCTATTTGCCAGGAGGATTAATTTAGGCTGATTATTTTTACGAAACAGAAGACTCGGGAAGTATTTCTTTTTACCTCCCCCTTAGCTGCCTAAAAAATTTAGATAAAGGGCCTGTTTCCAGAATAGAGCTATCACCAGAGATACCTGCAAAGAGTATGGACTGGGTGTGGTGAGGGAAACTGGCAGGGCTTAGAGATCATAGACCCCTCTTTCTCATTGTCTCTGCATGGTCCAGCAAACATTTATTTACCCAACATTTGCTTTTCTACAGTAATCAAAACAGTATGGTATTTGCACAAAAACAGAAATATAGATCAATAGAGCAGGATAGAAAGCCCAGAAATAAACCCACACACCTATGGTCAGTTAATCTAAGGCAAAGGAGACAAGAACATACAATGGAGAAAAGACAGTCTCTTCAATAAGTGGTGCTGGGAAAACTGGACAGCTACTGTGAAAGCATGAAATTAGAACATTCTCTAACACCACGCATAAAAATAAACTCAAAATGGATTAAAGATCGGATACTGTAAAACTCCTAGAGGAAAACATAGGCAGAATACTCTGACATAAATCACAGCAATATCTTTTTGTATCTGTCTCCTAGAGTAATGGAAATAAAAACAAAAATAAACAAATGGGATCTAATGAAACTTAAAAGCTTTTGCACAGCAAAGGAAACCATAAACTAAATGAAAAGGCAACCTATAGAATGAGAGAAAATATTTGCAAAAGATGCAACCGACAAGGAATTAATCTCCAAAATATACAAACAACTCATACAACTCAATATAAAAAACAAACAAACAACCCAATCCAAAAATAGGCAGAAGACCTAAATAGACATTTCTCCAGAGAAGATATACAGATTGCCAACAAACACATGAAAGGTTGCTCAACGTCACTAATCATTAGAGAAATGCAAATCAAAACTACAGTGAGGTATCACCTCACACCGGTCAAAATGGCCATCATCAAAAAATCCACAAACAATAAATGCTGGAGAGGGTGTGGAGAAAAAGGAACCCTCCTACACTGTTGGTGGGAATGTAAATTGATGCAGCCACTATGGAGAACAGTATGGAGGTTCCTTAAAGAACTAAAAATAGGGTTAACATATGATCCTGCAATCCCACTCTTGAGCATATATCTGGAGAAAAACATGGTTTGAAAGGATACATGCACACCATTGTTCACTGCAGCACTATTTACAATAGCAATTGCAACTCCCTGGGTGACTTGGAAAACCCTCAGTGTTGAGGTTAATGATAGAGGTTGGGTCAGAATTCATCTTTGAACCAGGAGAGAAGCAGCAACTGTCACATTCTGACCAATTACTCTTGGACTTGGTAAAGGAGCTTTTTATTATGGCTTCATTGCCATGGAGTCTGGCTTTGTGATTAGGAAGTCATTGTATAATCCCATGCTATGCTGAATATTATACAATGAATAATAATTATTATTCCCACTGAATAATAGTAATTTAGTTAGTTCTAATTTTGAGAACTTTAGAACATATGGTTTATTAATGAAGCAACATAATTAAACATAAGTTTAATTAATAATTAAAAACAGGCATCTGTATTTCAAATAAAAATTTAGCCATTTTAAAGTACACCTAAGTCAGTGGTTCTTTACAGGGGAAAGCCCTAAATCTTGAGAAGCACTTGAAGTACTAGTCTCTATAATATCCACCGAATCTTCTAGTTAAATGTAAAAGCCAGAGTCTTAGTCAGTCTTGGACACACCTTTCACCTAAAAGTTGTGTATTTTTGAGTGAAAAGATCTGTAGCTTTCATCAGATTTTAGAGATCATTGACTTAAAACAGATCAGCAACCTCTGTGATGTTTTCCAGCGACACAGACACTAACAAAACCTTCGCTACCTGCCCCCGCTAGTGCTCATTGCCCGAGAAAGGTCTCACCTAGAATTAGAGCATTGAAGTTCAGAGTCAGGTGATTTGACTTTAATCACTTCTGAAGTTTGCCATTTGCATCAACAACAAGCCCTACCGAGGGAGAATTGAACAGACCGCTCCAATAAAAAAGGCCAGGTTCAAACATTCCACCTTTAAGGAGTTCAGGCCCTCTTTCATTGCTCCCCGGGCTTACCTTGACACCTTCTAACTGCTCCTCTGCCTCTGGTCTCCCTTACTGTCCTGACTCCTCAATCTTGCCAGAGTGAACTTTTCAAAAGGCAAACCCAAGAATGCTCCTGGGGCTTATAATTTGATCTTACCTGTGTTTTAAGGTGCTTCTGGCCTCCTGCACCGTGTGGTTTTGAGTGTTTTGCCTTTCAACTCCCTGAGCAGGGACCTGAATGCCTTCCTGCCCTTGTCTGCCTTGGGAAACTCACTCATCCTTCAGTGTTCAACCCAGTCTTTATGTTCTTTGAGATGCCTTTCAGAATATCCACAGGCAGACTTAGGCTGCATCAGCTCGGATCCCACGGTGCCTTGTGCAAGATCTTACTAAAGACCTAATCTGGGACTTCCCTGGTGGGGCAGTGGTTAAGAATTTGCCTGCCAATACAGAGGACACGGGTTCCATCCCTGGTCTGGGAAGATCCCACATGCCACGGAGCAACTAAAGCCTGTGCTCCACAACTGCTGAGCCTGAGCTCTAGAGCCCGCGAGCCACAACTACTGAGCCCGCATGCCACAACTACTGAAGCCCGTGCGCCTAGAGCCTGTACTCTTCAAAAAGAGAAGCCACTGCAGTGAGAAGCCCGTGTACTGCAACGAAGAGTATCCCCACTTTCCGCAACTAGAGAAAGCCCGTGCACAGCAACAAAGACCCAATGCAGCCAAAAATAATAAATAAATAAATAAATAATAAGTAATTTTTTAAAAAAGATCTAATCAGCTTCTCTAGTGGTTCTTGGTTGTCTCCCTGAGGACTCTGTGACTGTCTTCTGTTCCTCATTGTCTCTTCAGCACATGGAGGAATGGAAAGAATACTGGATACTGATCTACAACTTAGTTCTTTTGATTCCATTAAATCAGAATGTGTGATAATTTATGTGAATTGACTGGTTGGGGCTCCCAAGGGATGGGGCACATTTAAGCCTTTTCTTTTTTTCCCAGGGGCAGTCACCATGCTTGAAACACCATCGATACCCCAAAACACCGTGGGTCTTTACCAGAATTGATAGAAGAAACAAAATTGCAATGACATTCTTTATTAAAGAAAAAAAGAGTTCTTAAGCACTTGTGTATTTCCAAGACCTTAATTTTCTTAGTTAAATCAGAATTTTGATAATCTATAATACTAGTTCATTAAAATAAGTCTACAAAGCTTTATTCACATTCTTTTGATCATTTTTCATAATTGAAAGTAATGCAATATCATGTCTTAAAAAATGGTCTATAATTTCAGTTTTTAAACTTACTCTGCTTTCTTTTTTTTTTCAGTTTATTTTTTTTTAACATCTTTATTGGAGTACAATTGCTTTACAATGGTGTGTTAGTTTCTGCTTTATAACAAAGTGAATCAGTTATACATATACATATGTCCCATATCTCTTCTCTCTTGCATCTCCCCACTTCCCACCCTGCCTATCCCACCCCTCTAGGTGGTCACAAAGCACCGAGCTGATCATAATTGAAAGTAATGCAATATCATGTCTTAAAAAATGGTCTATAATTTCAGTTTTTAAACTTACTCTGCTTTCTTTTTTTTTTCAGTTTATTTTTTTTTAACATCTTTATTGGAGTACAATTGCTTTACAATGGTGTGTTAGTTTCTGCTTTATAACAAAGTGAATCAGTTATACATATACATATGTCCCATATCTCTTCTCTCTTGCATCTCCCCACTTCCCACCCTGCCTATCCCACCCCTCTAGGTGGTCACAAAGCACCGAGCTGATCTCCCTATGCTATGCAGCTGCTTCCCACTAGCTAACTATTTTACGCTTGGTAGTGTATATATGTCCATTCCACTGTCCCATTTTGTACCAGCTTACCCTTCCCCCACCCCGTATCCTCAAGTCCATTCTCTAGTAGGTCTGCATCTTTATTCCCATCTTGCCCCTAGGTTCTTCAAGACCATTTTTTTTCCTTTAGATTCCATGTATATGTGTTAGCATATGGTATTTGTTTTTCTCTTTCTAACTTAGTTCACCCTGTATGACAATCTCTAGGTCCATCCACCTCACTACAAATAACTCAGTTTTGTTCCTTTTTATGGCTGAGTAATATTCCATTGTATATATGTGCCACATATTCTTTTTTTTTTAACATCTTTATTGGAGTATAACTGTTTTACAATAGTGTGTTAGTTTCTCCTTTACAACAAAGTGAATCAGTTATACATATACATATGTTCCCATATCCCTTCCCTCTTGCGTCTCCCTCCCTCCCACCCCACTCGGTGGTCACAAAGCACAGAGGTGATCCCCCTGTGCTATGCGGCAGCTTCCCACTAGCTATCTAATTTACATTTGGTAGTGCATATATGTCCCTGCCACTCTCTCACTTCGTCACAGCTTACCCTTCCCCCTCCCCATGTCCTCAAGTCCATATTCTTTATCCATTTATCTGTTGATGGACATTTCAACTGCTTCCATGTCCTGGCTATTGTAAATAGAGCTGCAGTGAACATTTAGTACATGACTCTTTTTGAATTGCAGTTTTCTCAGGGTATATGCCCAGTAGTGGGATTGCTGGGTCATATGGTAGTTCTATTTTTAGTTTTTTAAGGAACCTCCATACTGTTCTTGTTAGTGGTTGTATCAATGTACGTTCCCAAGAACAGTGCAAGAGGGTCTCCTGTTCTCCACACCCTCTCCAGCATTTATTGTTTGTATATTTTTTTGATGACGGCCATTCTGGCAGGTGTGAGATGATATCACATTGTAGTTTTGATTTGCATTTCTCTAATGATTAGTGATGTTGAGCATTCTTTCATGTGTCTGTTGGCAATCTGTATATATTCTTTGGAGAAATGTCTATTCAGGTCTTCTGCCCATTTTTGGATTGGGTTGCTTGCTTTTTTAATATTGAGCTGCATGAGCTGCTTGTAAATTTTGGAGATTAATCCTTTGTCAGTTGCTTCGTTTGCAAATATCTTCTCTCATTCTGAGGGTTGTCTTTTCATCTTGTTTATGCTTTCCTTTGCTGTGCAAAAGCTTTTAAGTTTCATTAGGTCCCATTTGTTTATTTTTGTTTTTATTTCCATTTCTCTAGGAGGTGCTGTGATTTATGTCATAGAGTGTTCTGCCTGTGTTTTCCTCTAAGAGTTTGATGGTGTCTGGCCTTACATTTAGGTCTTTAATCCATTTTGAGTTTATTTTTGTGTATGGTGTTAGGGAGTGCTCTAATTTCATTCTCTTACATGTAGCTGTCCAGTTTTCCCAGCACCACTTATTGAAGAGGCTGTCTTTTCTCCACTGTATATCCTTCCCTCCTTTATCAAAGAGAAGGTGACCATATGTGCTTTGGTTTATCTCTGGGCTTTCTATCCTGTTCCATTGATCCATATTTCTGTTTCTGTGCCAGTACCATACTGTCTTGATTACTGTAGCTTTGTAGTATAGTCTGAAGCCTGGAAGCCTGATTCCTCCACCTCCGTTTTTCATTCTCAAGATTGCTTTGGCTATTCGGGGTCTTTTGTGTTCCCATACAAATTGTGAAATTTTTTGGTCTTGTTCTGTGAAAAATGCCAGTGGTAGTTTGATAGGGATTGCATTGAATCGGTTGATTGATTTTGGTAGTAGAGTCATTTTCACAATATAGATTCTTCTAATCCAAGAACATGGTATATCTCATGCTTTGGGTAGTAGAGTCATTTTCACAATGTAGATTCTTCCAATCCAAGAACATGGTATATCTCTCCATCTATTTGTATCATCTTTAATTTCTTTCATCAGTGTCATAATTTTCTGCATACAGGTCTTTTGTCTCCTTAGGTAGGTTTATTCCTAGATATTTTATTCTTTTTGTTGCAGTGGTAAATGGGAGTGTTTTCTTAATTTCACTTTCAGATTTTTCATCATTAGTGTATAGGAATGCAGAAGATTTCTGTGCATTAATTTTGTATCCTGCTACTTTACCGAATTCATTGATGAGCTCTAGTAGCTTTCTGGTATCATCTTTAGGATTCTCTATGTATAGTATCATGTCACCTGCAAACAGTGACAGCTTTACTTCTTTTCCGATTTGGATTCTTTTTATTTCCTTTTCCTCTCTGATTACTGTGGCTAAAACTTCCAAAACTATGTTGAATAATAGTGGTGAGAGTGGGAAACCTTGTCTTGTGCCTGATCTTAGTGGAAATGGTTTTGGTTTTTCACCATTGAGGACGATGTTGGCTGTGGGTTTGTCGTATGTGGCCTTTATTATGTTGAGGAAAGTTACCTCTATGCCTACTTTCTGGAGGGTTTTTATCAAAAATGTGTGTTGAATTTTGTTGAAGGCTTTCTCTGCATCTGTTGAGATGATCATATGGTTTTTCTCCTTCAGTTTGTTAATATGGTCTTTCACTTTGATTGATTTGCGTATATTGAAGAATCCTTGCAATCCTGGGATAAACCCCACTTGATCATAGTGTATGATCCTTTT
>NC_041231.1:54448004-54449284 GCF_002837175.3 Physeter macrocephalus | reverse complement strand
CTAATGGTTTATCAATTTTGTTTATCTTCTCAAAGAACCAGCTTTTAGTTTTATTGATCTTTGCTATCGTTTTCTTCATTTCTTTTTCATTTATTGCTGACCTGATCTTAATGATTTCTTTCCTTCTGCTAACTTTGGAGTGTTTTTGTTCTTTGTTTCTAATTGCTTTAGGTGTAAGGTTAGGTTATTTTAGATGTTTATTGTTTCTTAAGGTAGCATTGTATTGCTATAAACTTCCCTCTTAGAACGGCTTTTGCTGCATTCCATAGGTTTTGGGTCGTCGTGTTTTCATTGTCATTTGTTTCTAGATATTTTTTGATTTCCTCTTTGATTTCTTCGTTGGTCTCTTGGTTATTAAGTAGTGTGTTGTTTAGCCTCCAAATGTTTGTATTTCTTATGGATTTTTTCCTGTAATTGATACCTAGTCTCATAGCGTTGTTGTCGGAAAGATACTTGATACGATTTTAATTTTCTTAAATTTACCAAGCCTTGATTTGTGAACCAAAATATGATCTATCCTGGAGAATGTTCCATGAGCACTTAAGAAGAGTGTGTATTCTGTTGTTTTTGGATGGAATGTCCTATAAATATCAATTAGGTCCCTCTTGTTTAATGTACATTTAAAGCTTGTGTTTCCTTATTTATTTTCACTTTGGATGATCTGTCCATTGGCGAAAGTGTGTTGTTAAAGTCCCCTACGATGATTGTGTTACTGTCGATTTCTCCTTTTATGGCTGTTAGTATTTGCCTTATATATTGAGGTGCTCTTATGTTGGGTGCATAAATATTTACAATTGTTATATCTTCTTCTTGGATTGATCCCTTGATCATTATGTAGTGTCCTTCTTTGTGTCTTGTAATAGTCTTTGTTTTAAAGTCTATTTTGTCTGGTATTTGAATTGCTACTCCAGCTTTCTTTTGATTTCCATTTGCATGGAATATCTTTTTCCATCCCCTCACTTTCAGTCTGTATGTGTCCCTAGGTCTGAACTGGGTCTCTGGTAGACAGCATATATATGGGTCTTGTTTTTGTATCCATTCAGCCAATCTATGTCTTTTGCTTGGAGCATTGAATCCATTTACACTTAAGGTAATTATCAATATGTATGTTTCTATTACCATTTTCTTAATTGTTTACTATGTCCTTTCCTTTGTTAGGGACGTTTTAAACTATAATCTCTTGAAATATTTTCTCAATTCCTTTCTTTTTCTCTTCTTCTTCTGGGACCCCTATAATTCGAATGTTGGTTCGTTTAATGTTGTCCCAGAGGTCTCTGAGA
>NC_041231.1:54442198-54447435 GCF_002837175.3 Physeter macrocephalus | reverse complement strand
GACTAGTGCCTGTGTTCTGGTGGATGAGGCTGGATCTTGTCTTTCTTGGGGGCAGGTCCACGTCTGCTGGTGTGTTTTGGGGTGTCTTTGCCTTATTATGATTTTAGGCAGCCTCTGTACTAATGGATGGGGTTGTGTTCCTGTCTTGCTAGTTGTTTGGCATAGGGTGTCCAGCACTGTAGCTTGCTGGTTGTTGAGTGGAGCTGGGTCTTGGCGTTGAGATGGAGACCTTTGGGAGATTTTCACCATTGATATATGGAGCTGGGAGGTCTCTTGTGGACCAGTGTCCTGAACTTGGCTCTCTCAGCTCAGTGGCCCAGCTCTGACGCCTGGCTGGAGCACCAAGAGCCTGTTCTCCACACGGCTCAGAATAAGTGGGAGGAAAAAAAAGACAGAAGAAGATAAAATAAAGTAGAATAAAATAAAGTTATTAAAATAAAAAATAATTATTAAGAAAAAAATTTTAAGTAAAAAAAAAAAAAAAAAAAAAAAAGGACAGACAGAACCTTAGGACAAATGGTAAAAGCAAAGCTATACTGACAAAATCACACACAGAAGCATACACATACACTGCTCCCAAAGTCCACCTCCTCAATTTGGGATGATTCATTGTCTATTCAGGTTTTCCACAGATGCAGGGTACATCAAGTTGATTGTGGAGATTTAATCCGCTGCTTCTGAGGCTGCTGGGAGAAATTTCCCTTTCTCTTCTTTGTTCGCACAGCTCCCGGGGTTCAGCTTTGGATTTGGCCCCGCCTCTGTGTGTAGGTCGCCTGAGGGCGTCTGTTCTTCGCTCAGACAGGATGGGGTTAAAGGAGCAGCTGATTCGGGGACTCTGGCTCAGGCCGGGGGGAGGGATGGGTACGGATGCGGGGCGAGCCTGCGGCGGCAGAGGCCAGCGTGACGTTGCACCAGCCTGAGGCGCGCCGTGCGTTCTCCCAGGGAAGTTGTCCCTGGGTCACGGGACCCTGGCAGTGGCGGGCTGCACGGGCTCCAGGAAGGGGAGGTGTGGAGAGTGTCCTGTGCTCGCACACAAGCTTCTTGGTGGTGGCAGCAGCAGCCTTACCGTCTCATGCCTGTCTCTCGGGTCCGCGCTGATAGCGGTGGCTTGCGCCCGTCTCTGGAGCTGCTTTAAGCAGTGCTCTTAATCCCCTCTCCTCGCGCCCCAGGAAACAAAGAGGGAAGAAAAAGTGTGTTGCCTCTTTGGCAGCTCCAGACTTCTCCCAGACTCCCTCCGGGCTAGCCGTGGTGCACTAGCCCCTTCAGGCTGTGTTCACGCAGCCAACCCCAGTCCTCTCCCGGCTTCCAACCGAAGCCCGAGCCTCAGCTCCCTGCCCCCGCCCGCCCCGGCGGGTGAGCAGACAAGCCTCTCGGGCTGGTGAGTGCCGGTCGGCACTGATCCTCTGTGCGGGAATCTCTCCGCTTTGCTCTCCGCACCCCTGTTGCTGCGCTCTCCTCCGTGGCTCTGAAGCTTCCCCCTCTGCCACCCGCAGTTTCCGCCCGTGAAGGGGCTTCTAGTGTGTGGGAACCTTTCCTCCTTCACAGCTCTCTCCCACTGGTGCAGGTCTCGTCCCTATTCTTTTGTCTCTGTTTATTCTTTTTTCTTTTGCCCTACCCAGGTACGTGGGGTGTTTCTTGCCTTTTGGGAGGTCTGAGGTCTTCTGCCAGCGTTCAGTAGGTGTTCTGTAGGAGTTGTTCCACGTGTAGATGTATTTCTGATGTATCTGCGGGGAGGAAGGTGATCTCTGCGTCTTAATCTTCTGCCATCTTGAAGCTCTCCTCCTACTCTGCTTTCTTTATTTCCTTATTCACTCAGAAATGATTAAGGCCTGTGCTCCCTTAAGAGAAAATTTAAATCTGTCCTAAACTTTAATAAACTAGTTTTGACTAAATAAAACTTCTCTTATTGTACTATATATAATCGTACATACTAGTGTTACATTATTATTTTAAAAGCATATTTGTTCCAATCAGGGCAACTTTTCGGGACATGTACATATACACATATTAGGACTTTCAGTTTAACATTATGGCACATGAAGGAGCCACGATGGTAATTCACATTTTTCCTTACTATTTTTTCCCACCTCCTTCACATTATCATTATGAATAACATGCTTAGACCGGGAAGCAGTGTGTCCACCAGTGTACTGCAAAATGAGAAAATGCTGTCTTTTATTCCAAAAGTGCTTCACTTAATTCAAGAGCTGCTGACAGATTTTAAGCAAGGGAATGAGAAAAATCAGAGTTACACTTTGGGGAAAGATTATTTGGCCATGATGTTCAGATTGAATTGCATCAAGGCTGGAGTCTGTTTTAAGTACTCAATCTGGTGTATGTCTTGGTCTGGCCAGTGGCATTTCTCTCCTTGAACATGTCAGAATTGATGAACAATTAGACATTTCCCCAAAGGTCCCACACTCTCTCTGCCCTTTTCTGTACCTGGCAGGTTTTTCCACCTGTCACACCTAGGGGGAGCCTTCCCAACTTCCTCAGCCTACACAGTGCCCCACTCCTAGCTCTGGTGTCTTCCCAGCATCTGTATCAGAGACAAATCTTGCCCGTCTCCTTGTGGAACTTTAACCCAACTGGTGGCAGGAAACTCAGTCATGTGGTAGGTCATTCATGTGGCTCAGGGTCCACTCATAGTAGGTTCCATGGGTGAGGTAGAGAATGAATGAATGGGTGAGAGTAGAGATAAAAAGACTAGGTATGTAGCTGGTCTGAATGCTAGATAATCCCAACTTGATTCTGGAAATGATGGGAATGTGTGCATTGGAGGCTATTTGGTATTTCGGGGGTGGCATTATGATAGCAACCCTTGACTGAAAGTCAGGAGCAATGGAAAAAAGAGCATCGCAAATGATAGAATGTTTTGGCCTGCTTCAGAAGACTGCATGTTCCAGGAGTGGAAATATGGGGCGCTGGGGGGGAATAATTTTAGGGTAAAAACCAGTGGTTTTATAGAAGTTGAATTTAATAAAGTACGTAGCACTGTAATATTAAGATAGGTTTGACCTTTTTCTGTTTGAAGTTTTTTTTTCTTCTGTTGAACCTAAATTTTCAATATGTAATTTAAACCCAGTTTGATACAAAATTTTCTTCCTTTCTTAGTTTAGACTCCTGAATGAGTGTGTTTCTTTTAAAGGGAGAAATAAATATTTGAGAAAAGTAAACAGTTGAAAAATTAAAATATGAATAATTTACATGCTGTCAGTTATTTTGTTGATTGCTAAATTATGTGTTCATTGAATGATGACTGTGTTTAAATATCTCTTTCAGTGTTGCTAAGGGAAACATTCTTACCTGACTTTTGTGTGTAGACTTTTTGTTTATATTGTTCCAGTTTATTTTTTATTCTTTGAAAGAATAATAACTATTTTTCATAAACATATATGTTCATTTTTAAATAAAAATGCAGTAAAATGGGGCATGCTAAGAAGAACAAATTACCTAAAACCCCACTACCCAGAAACTACTGTTTTTAATATTTGGTAAACTCAATTTCAGATATCCTTTTATTAAAATACATATAGATAGAAGGTTAGATAGATAAGAGATAGAGTCAGAGAACAAAGATGGGGTTCATAAAGCACATGCTATTTTTTCTGAAAGTATTAAACATAATCCTTCTTTAATTTGCAGAGATAAATTGGCAGTGAAATTAAAGGAACCAGTGATCTCATAATTCTCACAGTTGCCTAGACTAAGTTTTATATTTAAATGAATTTAATACTAACTACCAGTCCTTGTTTTATGGTTTCTCCTTTTCTATTATGCATATTTTGATAGATTTCCTTGCTAGCAGAATCTCATCCTCTAGTAGTTTTCATAAGAAAGGCCCACAAGTGCTTGATTTTCTAAGTTACTACTCGAGAATGTCTGTTTGTTGCTTCTATACTTTCTGTTTGAAGGAATACTTGTGGAGTACTTTTCCCTCAGAACATTTGAACTATTTGTCTACTGTTTTCGGGCTTTGATAGTATTACTTTGTATAAATCTGAGTTCAACTTTTTTTTTCTACTGGGTTGCTGGTTTGATATTTCCTTTTTAACCATTGTGTTTTGAACTGCAACTCACAAATAGAGAAATCCACAACACACAGAACAAGTACTCATGTATCTCTCACCCAGGTCAAGAAATAGAACATTGCCAGACTCTCCATTACCTTCTCAGAATTTGCAAAATCCTCACAACCCAAGTGGTTTCCCATGGAGGGCTTACCTCCTTATATCTTTGACTTTTCCCAGATCTTGTGACAGGAATTCCTTTTCTACCTTATTCGCTTTTCATTGCCTCCCAGCGTACTTTTTTTTTTAATTTAACATCTTTATTGGAGTATAATTGCTTTACAATGTTGTATTAGTTTCTGCTGTATAACAAAGTGAATCAGCTGTATGTATACATATATCCCCATATCCTCTCCCTCTTGTGTTTCCCTCCCACCCTCCCTATCCACCCCTCTAGGTGGTCACAAAGCACCGAGCTGATCTCCCTGTGTATCACCTCACACCAGTCAGAATGGCCGTCATCAAAAAATCTACAAACAATAAATGCTGGAGAGGGTGTGGAGAAAAGGGAACCCTCTTGCACTGTTGGTGGGAATGTAAATTGATACAGCCACTATGGAGAACAGTATGGAGGTTCCTTAAAAAACTACAAATAGAACTACCATACGACCCCGCAATCCCACTACTGGGCATATACCCTGAGAAAACCATAATTCAAAAACAGTCATGTACCAAAATGTTCATTGCAGCTCTATTTACAATAGCCAGGACATGGAAGCAACCTAAGTGTCCATCAACAGATGAATGGATAAAGAAGATGTGGCACATATATACAATGGAATATTACTCAGCCATAAAAAGAAATGAAACTGAGTTATTTGTAATGAGGTAGATAGACCTGGAGTCTGTCATACAGAGTGAAGTAAATCAAAGAGAAAAACAAATACCATATGCTAACACATATATATGGAATCTAAGAAAAAAAAATGTCATGAAGAGATTAGTGGTAGGACAGGAATAAAACACAGACCTACTAGAGCATGGACTTGAGGACATGGGGAGGGGGAAGGGTAAGCTGTGACGAAGTGAGAGAGTGGCAGGGACATATATGCACTACCAAATGTAAATTAGATAGCTAGTGGGAAGCTGCCGCATAGCACAGGGAGATCACCTCTGTGCTTTGTGACCACGAGAGGGGTGGGATAGGGACGGTGGGAGGGAGGGAGA
>NC_041231.1:54427572-54441698 GCF_002837175.3 Physeter macrocephalus | reverse complement strand
TTTTTCTTCATGCTTTCTCTTTTGCTTTGGCCACCAGGAAGCTCCGTCAAATTGTTGGATCAACTAACACAACTAGGACATGAAGGGCCACAAATATGTATTGTACCATCCTCTCTCCCATGTTGATCTTTCATTTAGATTTATATTTTTGATATTTATATTTTTGTTTCTATTTCAGTATTGTAATATATGTTTTAAAGTTACCTTAAATCCCATGTCCTAGATTTGCCCTGGGGAATCAGTCAGCTCAGAAGCTTCCAGAGATGATTATTGGAAGGACTCTTTTGATATAGAAAGTTGGGACACTTTCGGTTATGAGGCCAAACTTTACAGAAAAGTATCAATTTCTTAGGTGTTCTTGTGTGCATATTTTGTTAAAGAGCAAGGCTTGGAAGAGAGGATGTTTATGGGAAGTGAAGAGATATGTGACAGCCAATTTAATAAGGAACAGAAATAAATTATAGAGAGTCCTTTTAGGACTCACAAAGGGTTTCTGCATTCTTCTATGTTAGAGGGAATATTTTCTATCTATTTATGAATTGCTTCACTAATGGGTGGGGAAATGAAGTACCTTGACTAGACTGTTGATATCTCTAAAAGATCATATTCATGAGTGAAAAACATAGGATTTGCCCATTTCTCAGAATATAGAGTGTTATAAATAGAGCAGTATTAGATTATAGATGATGACCTAGTTTCCATGGCAACAACATTCATTATCTTATCTCATTCTCTCCTAACTTACCCAATTTAACTGCCCTATCCCTTTCATCACACCTCCCCCTCATTAAACACTTACCAGATCCTTTTCTGTTGCTATGTAGGCAGTATAATAGCTTTCACAGCTGCTTGCTGAATGAATTGGGAAACACACACACACACTTTGAGAGTGTAAGGAGAGGAATTTCAGCAGTATTTCAGGATCAAGAGATGCAAGTGGCAGGTACGTGTTCTATATATATATACACATACAGTGCATCCCCCTGGCACATTTTGCACAGAATTGTGCCCTGTTTTTGGTGCACAGAGCTGCCATGTGTGTCGATTTGATGGAGTCTGGATTCTCCTGACAGTGTGACAGGGTATTAATCACATGTGACCAAAATAGCACACAAAGGAGGGCACTCCTGTTTGTTTTTATTTTTTTCCTTCCCTGGGTGGGAATGGGTGATTTGCTGAAATTCCTTGTCTTTGCATCCTTTCTGGTTTATTTTTTAAGTCTTTGTCTTTTTGTCATCCTTCATCCTTACTAGAGGACTTCTCATTTAGAACTGCAAGGTAGGTGTGTTGTCTTGGGCACGTGAGGTCATGGGGACCAAGTCAGTGGAGTGAGGATAACATAAAAAAATAGATGCTTGTTTCACATTGACTTGTTTCCTCCTAAGACCCATTGTGAGAATCATATAGCTTCATAATTATTATCTTAATGGCTTTGTCTTACTTAGGAGGATAAAGTAGGTAATAGTTAAGATTTAAAACATTTTTAATGGCCAAGTCATGCTGATAGTTAATACTTACCTTTGTATAATTTACAAATATAGAATACTAGAATATTTATTATGTTTTTACATGTGCTATTTCAAAGTGAAGTAATCACATGCTATTCTATTGGAAATTTCTAATATGGGATAGTGAAACCTTAGGGTCGGAGTCTGTTGTCAAATGCCTTGCCTTGGTCAGGAATGGCTTGGGTACTTGATATGTCCTGTCCTCTGCCCGTGATAGGAGATGATGGCCAATAGAGGGTGGACTTGACTTTGTGTTCCCAAGGACATAAGATTATGTTGGCTTCATCAATCACTGTGCCTGAGGTTGGAGTACAGATATCTGGAAATGGGTCTCTGGTCAGGAGGTTATGGGGGGAGGGGGGCCAAGAGCAAAGCCAGGAGAGCAGAGTTCAACCAAATTCTTAAGCAGTGGTCAGCAAATATTTTCTGTAAAGGGCCAGATAGCCTTTGCAGGTCCTATGGTTTCTGTTGCAACTCTTCAGCTCCGCTGTTGTGGCATGAAGGCGGTCATAGATAATATATAAATGAATGGACATGGCTGTGTTCCAATAAAACTTTATTTATAAAAATAGGCAGTTGGCTCTATTTGACCCACAGGCCATAGTTTGCTGACCCTTGTTTTTAAAATGGTACCAAGTAGATAGTAGTTACTGGGATGTGGGGTCAAATAAGAAGGATGGGTTGATCAACAAATCTAGCAAGAAGAAAAATGAGAAGTAATGGTAAAAATTGACAATTAAGTGGTATTTACTGTATGCTAGTCACTCTTCTTGGTGTTTTACACTCATTAACTCACTGCATCTTTATAACAACAACACCATTGTATAAGTACTGTCTTATTGGCTGGGAAACATGCAGGTTACATAATGTTCCCAAGATCACATGGATAGTGAGTGGCAGGGCTGGGATTCAATCCCAGGTCTGAAATTTAAATCAGTTTTCTAAATTCAAATCAAGCTCCAAAATCCAAGCTGTAAGCCACTGTGGTTTATTACCTTGTATAGTGGAGCTGACAAGTGAGAGGTGGTCAGGAGGAATTCTGGAGATGAGTTCATATGCGTGCAGTAAACTTTATATTGTCTTAGAATGTGCATAATGCTGCATTTGAAAGGCCAGAATGGGTTAGACAGGCTGTACAGTGACTACCCCTGATGGGACTTGCAGAAAGGCAGAGACTGACGGAAAGTCTCCACTCTGACATTAACTTTCTTGGTGTGTGAAATATATCATACACATAAAAGAGTGTATATAACATATATTATGAATGTAAGGAATAATAATAATAAAACACCCCTGAACCCACTATTTCACTTAGAAGCAGGTCATTATCAGGACCAAAGAAACCTCCCTGAGCCCCCTGGTCCCATCCCATTCTTGTCTCCTTCCAAAATACCCCATTATTCTCCATTTAAATGAATATTTGCCTTGCTTTTCTTTATAATTTATGACATATGTATGTAACCTAAACAGTATGCTATTTAGTTTTGTCTTTCATATGAATGGAATAATACTGCTTTGGTGACTTGATTTTTTTCTTTCTGCATCAAATCTTTGAAGTTCGTACACCTTGCTAAATCTAATGGTAATTCATTTCCATTGCTGTATAATATTCCATTTGTCTGAATATAATCCAGTTTATTTATTCATCCTGTTAATGGGCATTAGGTTTGCTTTAGGTTTTAGTCTGCTGAGGGTAATGCTACTATGAACATTTCTATATGTGTTTCATATTATGGAGCACACATGCAAGAATTTCTTTAGGAAATATTTTTATGAGTGTAATGCTTGCCCATAGATTGTGAACACACTGAACCTTAAGAGGTAATGCCAAAGTACATTTCAAAGTGGTTGTACCAATTTACTTGTTCACCAGCAGCGTCTGAGGGTTGGTAAGGCTCTATATCTTTGCTAACCCTTGATGTCGCTGGGTGAGTGGATTTGATAAGCTATCTCTTTGTGGTTTTAATTTACATTCCCCTAATAACACTTGAAAGTTTTTTCAGGTTTTAATATTATTGCCTCAGAATCTTCCTAGTTACTATGGGTGAACGTCAAATAGACTCTTCCATGGGAAAACCTCACTGTATGCGCCTTATTTATCTCCATCATACTGGTAGGGTCGGTGGATGAGCAACCCAAACACAGAAATGTCCTCCTGGGGTCCAGGTGGACACATTTATGTCTCCACATCAATCAAAATTCCATTCATTCTTCTGGATTTTGGAGGCAGAGGGACTCAGGCTTATACATACCTCATTCCCACCACAAACCAGCAGAGGGAACTTGCGCAAAGTTATTCCACTTCTTGAAACTCAGTTGCCTAAATAATAAGATGAGCACAATAGCATCTCTCTGTGCTGGATGTTGTCTGTTGATTCTAAGTTCTTTCTTGTTTTGTGGGGCCTGGAAGGCTGAAAACTACATTTTCCAGGCTCCTTTGGTCAATAGGGTTTTGGTTTGGATCCTGCCAATGCAAGACATCCATGCAGACTTGGAAGGCAGAGAAGAGGAGAGGCATTCATTGCCCTCTGCTTGTTCAGGGTGGCCACATAGACGTACAGTGATCATGATGTTTGCATTGACTTGAAGGTGAGCTTCTGGAAACCCGCACTTCATGTGGCACTCAGGTGAGATCATTGGCAGGGGCTTTCTGTCATTCAAGTATTTTCTGATTTCAAAGTCAACAGTGGTTCTCACTGACCATCAGTCCCCTGCCCTGTATTTAAGAATCTCTGTAATTAATACAAACTCCCTTTCTGCTAGAATACCTAGAGTGGATCTATTCATCTGACTGAACTCTGACTGATACACACTCCCTTATACTACCTGACTACTTCAGGCTGTTGTGAAGATGCAATGGAATAATTCATGTAGAGCACCTATTATGAGCCTGGCATGTAGTGGGTGCTCTATAAGCATCCATCTTTTTTCAGAGAGAGGATCATCTCCCACTTTGATATACAGAAATGGAAATGAATAGAGAATGGTGAAGGATCTTGCTTCAGACAGTAGATAGGAGACCTTGGGTAAACCTTCATTTAAAACTTTGTTTCCATGACACCCAGGCCAAGGCTCTAACACAGCTGCTTTAGCAATGCCAAATCTGTGGTGAGACTCCCAAACGCCTGGAAGCCAGCGTTGCGTGCCGCTGGCTAGGTTCGGTCTCCACCAGGTGTGTTGGAACGCTAGCATCCTTCCCTAGCTGTGATGGTGCCTTTCTTTATGATGTTCACTCTGAATCTCATTAAAACATCTCTACCCAGAGTTATCCCTGCATCAAAACCCTGCTAATACCTGCCAGGAAATTTTCTGAACAATTTTCTAAGTTGAGTCAGTGAATAGAAACCACCTCCCTCCATACTGTTGAAGCATCACCTGGAAGCAGTTGGTGCAGCTCTGGCTTCTGTTCATTTCTCCACTGGCCTCACGCAGGTTTGAAATAGAACACATTGTGACTGGTTAACAATCAGAAATGCCAACAGGTCTGAACTCACTTCCACAAGCTCCGTTGCTACCGTGTTTTGGCATTTTTAGAGTCCTTCAAGAACAACCGCAGAAAAGCTGGGCTGCAAATCAAATTCTATCTGACTTCAGAGTTCTTACTTTTTTACTGTTGGAAGAAAAAGCTCCACTGAGAGAAGATGTCACCCTCTCCCTTTCTCAGCACTAGCCAACTGGATTCTAATCCCCACCCTCTCCAGGCAAAGCCTGTTTTGTTGTCCGCAAGTGCCTCCTTTCTGAGTCCCTTCTTCTCTGTTAGGAGACCCCCACACTTCAGAGATTCAGGGTTCTCGAGTGAATTTATATCATGGTGCCCCCCCCTCCAAGGAACACCTGCATTTTAAGGCCTGTGCCTCCTGCTGTGGAAGATCTGCTTACACATTCAACAGCCGTATAAGTGCCTCGTGTGTAACGGGCACTGTGATCGGCAGCAGGGACAGGACTGAGCAAGCCTTCCTGTTCTCCAGGAGGTTAGTAGGAAAGACACTGCCGGGCAGCGCCAGCTTGACTGTGAGAGCTCAGGCTTGGGGAGTCACGGCTATCAGGGAATGCATGGGCTTGAAGGGAGATTTGGGCAAAGCAGGGAGGCAGTCCACACCGAAGGTGAGGAGCCGTGAGTTTTTGCCACACCTTGGCTGCTGAAACACCTCATGAGATAGTCATGTGACCTTTCCAGCTCAGGGGACACGTGGGCAGCAAAGGTGGGGTGACTTTGTCTGACAGTCCAGCTGCAAGACAGCCTCATGCTGAGGGAAGCTGAAGGGTGTGCTCTTTACATGCAGGGAGGGGGCACCACGGGGAGAGGGACTCACACAGGGAGGCTATGGGAGGGAGCTGGGAAGAGATGGGTGGGCAGTGATATGTGGCCAATCTCTGTTTCCGAACAAGAGAGGCTGCTCATGTCAGCAGAGGGCATCAGTGGCCAGGGGCCTGTCAGTTTGTCCATCTGTGTGTCTGCAGTTATAGGAAACCCTATTCCAGAAATGGAATCCAATCCCGTGCCCAGTTTCTGTCAGCTTAATACAAGTCAAAAGCAACGATGTCTGCTATATCTTCTGTGTTTTATCACTGAAGTTTGGTATTTATTGCTTAGTGTTCTGATAATACCTACGTTATGGGGTATTTACTGGGGAAACTAGTTAGACAATTTTTGATTATAGAGCCATCTCAGTTCCTGGCAAAATACTCCATCTTTTCCTACTATCTTTTTTTTTTTTAACATCTTTATTGGAGTATAATTGCTTTACAATGGTGTGTTAGTTTCTGCTATATAACAAAGTGAATCAGTTATACATATACATATATCCCCATATCTCCTCCCTCTTACATCTCCCTCCCTCCCACCCTATCCCACCGCTCTAGGTGGTCACAAAGCACCGAGCTGATCTCCCTGTGCTATGTGGCTGCTTCCCACTAGCTATCTATTCTACATTTGGTAGTGTATATATGTCCATGCCACTCTCACTTCTTCCCAGCTTACTCTTCCCCCTCCCCATGTCCTCAAGTACATTCTCTACCTCTGTGACTTCATTCCTGTCCTGCCCCTAGGTTCTTCAAAGACATTTTTTTCTTTTTTAGATTCCATATATATGTGTTAGCATATGGTATTTGATTTTCTCTTTCTGACTTACTTCACTCTGTATGACAGACCATAGGTCCAACCACCTCACTACAAATAACTGGCAATCTGTATATCTTCTATGGAGAAATGTCTGTTTAGGTCTTCTGTCCATTTTTGGATTGGGTTGTTTGTTTTTATGACATTGAGCTGCGTGAGCTGCTTGTAAATTTTGGAGATTAATCCTTTGTCAGTTGCTTCATTTGCAAATATCTTCTACCATTCTGAGTGTTGTCTTTTCGTCTTGTTTGTAGTTTCCTTTGCTTTGCAAATTCTTTTAAGTTTCATTAAGTTCCACTTGTTAATTTTTGTTTTTATTTCCATTTCTCTAGGAGGTGGGTCAAAAAGGATCTTGCTGTGATTTATGTCATAGATTGTTCTGCCTATGTTTTCCTCTAAGAGTTTTATAGTGTGTATCCTTACATTTAGGTCTTTAATCCATTTTGAGTTTCTTTTTGTGTTTGGTGTTAGGGAGTGTTCTAATTTCATTCTTTTACATGTAGCTGTCCAGTTTTCCCAGTACCACTTATGGAAGAGGCTGTCTTTTCTCCACTGTATATTCTTGCCTCCTTTATCAAAGATAAGGTGACCATATGTGCGTTGGTTTATCTCTGGGCTTTCTATCCTGTTCCATTGATCTATATTTCTGTTTCTGTGTCAGTACCATACAGTCTTGATTACTGTAGCTTTGTAGTATAGTCTGAAGTCAGGGAGCCTGATTCCTCCAGCTCCGTTTTTCTTTCTCAAGAGATTTCTTTGGCTGTTCGGGGTCTTTTGTGTTTCCATACAAATGTGAAATTTTTTGTTCTAGTTCTGTGAAAAATGACATTGCTAGTTTGATTGGATTGCATTGAATCTGTAGATTGCTTTGGGTAGTTTAGTCATTTTCACAATGTTGATTCTTCCAATCCAAGAACATGGCATATCCCTCCATCTGTTTGTATCATCTTTAATTTCTTTCATCAGTGTCTTAAAATTTTCTGCATACAGGTCTTTTGTCTCCTTAGGTAGGTTTATTCCTAGGTATTTTATTCTTTTTGCTGCAATGATGCATGGGAGTGTTTCCTTAATTTCTCTTTCAGATTTTTCATCATTAGTGTATAGGAATGCAAGAGATTTCTGTGCATTAATTTTGCATCCTGCTTCTTTACCAAATTCACTGCTTAGCTCTAGTAGTTTTCTGGTATCATCTTTAGGATTCTCTAATTATAATATCATGTTATCTGCAAAGAGTGACAGCTTTACTTCTTCTTTTCTGATTTGGATTCCTTTAATTTCTTTCCTTCTCTGATTGCTGTGGCTAAAGCTTCCAAAACTATGTTGAATAATAGTGGTGAGAGTGGACAATCTTGTCTTGTTCCTGATCTTAGAGGAAATGGTTTCAGTTTTTCATCACTGAGAACGATGTTGGCTCTGGGTTTGTCATATATGGCCTGTATTATGTTGAGGTAAGTTCCCTCTATGCCTACTTTCTGGAGGGTTTTTATCATAAGTGGGTGTTAAATGTTGTTGAAAGCTTCTTCTGCATCTATTTAGATGATCATATGGCTTTTTTCCCTCAGTTTGTTAATATGGTTTATCACATTGATTGATTTGAGTATATTGAAGAATCCTTGCATTCCTGGGATAAACCCCACTTGATCATGATGTATGATCCTTTTAATGTGCTGTTGGATTCTGTTTGCTAGTATTTTGTTGAGGATTTTTGCATCTATGTTCATCAGTGATATTGGCCTGTAGTTTTCTTTCTTGTTACATCTTTGTCTGGTTTTGGTATCATGGTGATGGTGGCCTCATAGAATGAGTTTGTGAGTGTTCTTTCCCCTGGTATATTTTAGAAGAGTTTGAGATGGATAGGTGTTAGCTCTTCTCTAAATGTTTGGTAGAATTTGCCTGTGAAGCCATCTGGTCCTGGGCTTTTGTTTGTTGGAAGATTTTTAATCATAGTTTCAATTTCCGTTCTTGTGATTAGTCTGTTTATATTTTCTGTTTCTTCCTGGTTCAGTCTTGGAAGGTTGTGCTTTTCTAGGAATTTGTCCATTTCTTCCAGTTTGTCCACTTTATTGGCATATAGTTGTTTGTAGTAATCTCTCATGATCCTTTGTATATCTGCAGTTTCAGTGTTCTTCTTTCTCTAATTGCTTTAGGTATTAGATTATGTTGTTTATTTGAGATGTTTCTTGTTTCTTGAGTTAGGATTGTATTGCTATAAAGTTCTGTGTTAGAACTGCTTTTGCTACATCCCATAGGTTTTGTGTCATTGTGATTTCATTGTCATTTGTTTCTAGGTATTTTTGATTTCCTCTTTGATTTCCTCAGTGATGTCTTGGTTATTTAGTAGTGTATTGTTTAGCCTCCATGTGTTTGTAATTTTTACTGATTGTTTCCTTTAATTGATATCTCATCTCATAGTGTGGTGGTTGGAAAACATACTTGATACGATTTCAATTTTCTTAAATTTACCAAGGCTTGATTTGTGACCCAAGATATGATCTATCCTGGAGAATGTTCCATGAGAGCTTGAGAAGAAAATGTATTGTGTTGTTTTTGGATGGAATGTCCTATAAATATCATAAGTCCATTTTGTTTAATGTGTCATTTAAAGCTTGTGTGTCCGTATTTAGTATCAATTTGGATCATCTGTCCATTGGTGAAAGTGGGGTGTTAAAGTCTGCTACTATGATTGTGTTACTGTCTATTTCCCCTTTTATGGCTGTTAGCAGTTGCCTTATATATTGAGGTGCTCCTATGTTGGGTGCATAAATATGTACAATTGTTATATCTTCTTCTTGGATTGATCCCTTCATCATGTAGTATCCTTCTTTGTCTCTCCTAATAGTCTTTATCTTAAAGTGTATTTTGTCTGATATGAGAAATGCTACTCCATCTGTCTTTTGATTTCCATTTGCATGCAATATCTTTTTTCATTCCTTCACTTTCAGTCTCTGTGTGTCCCTAGGTTTGAAGTGGGTCTCTTGCAGACAGCATTTATACAGGTCTTGTTTTTGTATCCATTCAGCCAGTCTTTGTCTTTTGGTTGCAACATTTAATCCATTTACATTTAAGGCAGTTATCGATATGTATGTTCCTATTACCATTTTTTAAATTGTTTTGGGTTTGTTGTTGTAGGTCCTTCTCTTTTGTTTCCTGTGTAGAGAAGTTCCTTTAGTATTTGCTGTAAAGAGGTTTGGTGGTGCTGAATTGTCTTAGCTTTTGCCTGTCTGTAAAGGTCTTAATTTCTCTGTCGAATCTGAATGGGATCCTTGCTGGGTATAGTAATCTTAGTTGTAGCTTTTTCCCTTTCATCACTTTAAATATGTCCTGTCACTCCCTTCTGGCTTGTAGAGTTTCTGCTGAAAGATCAGCTGTTAACCCTATGTGGATTCCCTTGTATGTTATTTGTTGTTTTTCCCTTGCTGCTTTTAATATTTTTTTTTGTATTTAATTTTTGATAGTTTGATTAATATGTGTCTTGCCGTGTTTCTCCTTCGATTTTTCCTATATGGGACTCTCTGCACTTCCTGGACTTCTTTTCCTTTACTATATTAGGGAAGTTTTCAACTATAATCTCTTCAAATATTTTCTCAGTCCCTTTCTTTTTCTCTTCTTCTTCTGGGACCCCTATAATTTGAATGTTGGCGCATTTAATGTTGTCCCAAAGTTCTGTGAGACTGTCCTCAATTCTTTTCCTTCTTTTTTCTTTATTCTCTTCTACAGAATAGTAGTTATTTCCACTCTTTTATCTTCGAGGTCACGTATCCATTCTTCTGCGTCAGTTATTCTACTATTGTTTCCTTTTAGAGAATTTTTAATATCATTTATTGTGTTGTTCATCATTGTTTGTTTGCTCTTTGGTTCTTCAAGGTCCTTGTTAAATGTTTCTTGTATTTTCTCCATTCTATTTTCAAGATTTTGGATCATCTTTGCTATTATTACTATGAATTCTTTATCAGGTAGACTGCCTATTTCCTGTTCATTTGTTAGGTCTGGTGGGTTTTTACCTTGCTCCTTCATCTGCTGTGTGTTTCTCTGTCTTCTCATTTTGCTTAGCTTACTGTGTTTGGGGTCTCCTTTTCACAGGCTGCAGGTTCATAGTTCCCTTTGTGTGTGGTGTCTGCCCCCAGTGGCTATGTTTGTTTCAGTGGGTTGTGTAGGCTTCCTGGTGAAGGGGACTGGTGCCTGTGTTGTGGTGGATGAGGCTGGATCTTGTCTTTCTGGTGGGCAGGACTGCATCTGGTGGTGTGTTTTGGGGTGTCTGTGACCTTATTATGATTTTAGGCAGCCTCTCTGCTAATGGGTGGGGTTGTGTTCCTGTCTTGCTAGTTGTTTGGCATAGGGTGTCCAGCACTGTAGCTTGCTGGTTGTTGAGTGGAGGTGGGTCTTAGCCTTGAGATGGAGATCTCTGGGAGAGGTTTCGCCATTTGATATTACGTGGAGCTGTGAGGTCTCTGGTGTACCATTGTCCTGAACTTGGCTCTCCCACCTCAGAGGCACAGGCCTGACACCCATCTGTGGCACCAAGACGTTGTCAGCCACATGGCTCAGAAGAAAAGGGAGGAAAAAAAGAAAGAAATAATAAAATAAAGTTATTAAAATAAAAAATAGTAAAAATTAAAAAGTAATAAAAATAGGAAAAAAAAAGAAAGAAAGAAGAGAGTAACGGAAGTAAAAAACCAAATCCACCAATGATAATATGTGCTATAAGCTATACTTAGGGAAAAAAAAAACAAAAAACGGACAGACAGAACCCTAAGACAAATGATAAAAGTAAAGCTATACAGACAAAATCAGACAAAGAAGCATACACATACACACAAAAATCGAAAATGGAAATATATATCATTGCTCCCAAAGTCCACCACCTCAATTTTGTATGATTCGTTGTTTATTCAGGTATTCCACAGATGCAGGGTACATCAAGGTACATCAACTTGATTGTGGAGATTTAATCTGCTGCTCCTGAGGCTGCTGGGAGAGATTTCCTTTTCTCTTCTTTGTTCGCACAGCTCCTGGGGTTCAGCTTTGGATTTAGTCCTGCCTCTGTGTGTAGGTCGCCTGAGGGCGAATGTTCTTCACTCAGACAGGACGGGGTTAAAGTAGCAGCTGATTAGGGGGCTCTGGCTCACTCAGGCCATGGGGAGGACAGAGTACAGAATGCGGGGCGAGCCTGCGGCAGCAGTGGCCAACATGATGTTGCAACAGCCTGAGGCGCGCCGTGTGTTCTCCCCAGGAACTTGTCCCTGGATCACGGGACCTTGGCAGTGGTGGGCTGCACAGGCTCCTGGGAGGGGAGGTGTGGATAGTGACGTGTGCTTGCACACAGGCTTCTTGGTGGCTGCAGCAGTAGCCTTAGCGTTTCATGCCCATCTCTGGTGTCCACGCTGATAGCTGCAGCTCACGCCCATCTCTGGAGCTCGTTTAGGTGGTGCTTTGAATCCTCTCTCCTTGTGCACCCCGAAACAGTGGTCTCTTGCCTCTTAGGCAGGTCCAGACTTTTTCCTGGACTGCCTCCTGGCTAGTTGTGGTGCACTAGCCCCCTTCAGGCTGTGTTCACGCAGCCAGTCCCCTCCCTGGGATCTGACCTCCAAAGCCCAAGCCTCAGCTCCCAGCCCCCACCCACTCCAGTGGGTGAGCAGACAAGCCTCTCAGGCTGGTGAGTGCTGGTTGGCACCAATCCTCTGTGCAGGAATCTCTCCACTTTACCCTATGCACCCCTGTTGCTGCGTTCTCCTCTGTGGCTCTGAAGCTTCCCTCCCGCCACCCCCCATCTCTGCCAGTGAAGGGGCTTCTAGTGTGTGGAAACTTTCCCTCCTTCACAGCTCCCTCCCAGAGGTGCAGGTTCCATCCCTATTCTTTTGTCTCTGCTTTTTCTTTTTTCTTTTGCCCTACCCAGGTACGTGGGGGTGTTTCTTGCTTTTTGGGAAGTCTGAAATCTTCTGCCAGCATTCAGTAGGTGTTCTGTAGGAGTTTCACATGTAGATGTATTTCTGATATATTTGTGGCAAGGAAGGTGATCTCCACGACTTATTCTTCTGCCATCTTGAAGGTCTTCCTACTATCTTTTAAGGCAAGAATGAAGGGTGGTCATGTTTGTTTTTTTTTTATGCCAGGGAGAATATTAGAATTGTGTTAAGGGAAATGGAATACATATGGCCTTGCCTTTCAAGTCCCTGTGTGGTTTTCCTCGTTTGTAAAATGGGAATGGTGCTGTTTATGTCAGAGGGCGATTGTCCATACATAATGAGATAATGGATCTGAGAAGACTTCTATACTCCAGTGTCAGGCTGGCTCCAAGGAGAGGAGGTCCCTTGATTCTAGGAACATGCAAGAGCTTTGTCCAGTGGGTGTGTCAGAGCAGGGGTTAAGGCAATGAACAGCTTTACTCTAACCCACATGGAGCCCAGGGATACTCCTGTGCAAAGAAAGAGCCCTGTGAGCAATCTAAATCCATCCATCATGTGACCAAAAACTTTGTACTAGAAAGAGGGAGAAAGAAGTGGGCCTGGCTGAAGGTGGGAAGTGCTAACAATATGTTTGGTTGGAAGGCCTGCTCTGCCAGATGCCGTTCTTGTTAGCTCTGCAAGCTGCACCTCACTTTGTCTGCTATATTTCTGTGGTGGTCATTGCTATTCTCATTCTAGAAAAACTGTGGCTTAGAGAGTAACTTGCCCAATGGTGGAATATGCATTTGAGGCCAGATAGGTCAGACACTCAAGCCCACCCTCTTTCTTCTGTGTGGTACTGCATCTGCTGCTGCCCCAGGAGAAAGAAGACTGTATAGCCACTTAAAGGAGCCTACAGTTGTTATTGTTCCCATGCTGCTCTTTTGTCATGGAAGCAGGAAACACAGGAGGCCTTGCTAATGGCTGAAGGTCACAGGCACTTGACTCACGTGTTTGGCAACATGGTGATGTTGATCATCTTTTTCTGTGTCTGTTGGCCATCTGTATGTCTTCTTTGGAAAAATGTCTATTCAGGTTTTCTGCCCATTTTTTAATCAATCAGGTTGTTTGGTTTTTTTTGGATGTTGAGTTGCATGAGTTCTTTTTATATTTTGGATATTAACCCCTTATCAGATATATCACTTGCAAATATCTTCTCTCATTCAGTGGGCTGCCTTTTTGTTTTGTCAATAGTGTTCTTTGCTGCACAAAAACTTTTTCATTTGACGTAGTCCCTGTTGCTTATTTTTGTTTCCCTTGCCTGAGGAGGCATATCCAAAAAAATATTGCTAAGACCAATGTCTCTGAGGAGTTTTATAGTTTCAGGTCTTATGTTTAAATCTTTAATCCATTTGAGTTTATCTTTGTATATCCTGTGAGAAAGTAGTCCAGTTTGATTATTTTGTATGTAGTTTTACCAGCACCACTTATTGAAGAGGCTGTCTTTCCCCATTGTATATTCTTACGTCCTTTGTCATACACTAATTGACCATATAAGTGTGCATTTATTTTTGGGTCCCCTGTTCTGTTCCATTGATCTAAGTGTCTGTTTTTGTG
>NC_041231.1:54376792-54427385 GCF_002837175.3 Physeter macrocephalus | reverse complement strand
AGGTCCTTGTTAAATGTTTCTTGTATTTTCTCCATTCTATTTTCAAGATTTTGGATCATCTTTGCTATTATTACTATGAATTCTTTATCAGGTAGACTGCCTATTTCCTGTTCATTTGTTAGGTCTGGTGGGTTTTTACCTTGCTCCTTCATCTGCTGTGTGTTTCTCTGTCTTCTCATTTTGCTTAGCTTACTGTGTTTGGGGTCTCCTTTTCACAGGCTGCAGGTTCATAGTTCCCTTTGTGTGTGGTGTCTGCCCCCAGTGGCTATGTTTGTTTCAGTGGGTTGTGTAGGCTTCCTGGTGAAGGGGACTGGTGCCTGTGTTGTGGTGGATGAGGCTGGATCTTGTCTTTCTGGTGGGCAGGACTGCATCTGGTGGTGTGTTTTGGGGTGTCTGTGACCTTATTATGATTTTAGGCAGCCTCTCTGCTAATGGGTGGGGTTGTGTTCCTGTCTTGCTAGTTGTTTGGCATAGGGTGTCCAGCACTGTAGCTTGCTGGTTGTTGAGTGGAGGTGGGTCTTAGCCTTGAGATGGAGATCTCTGGGAGAGGTTTCGCCATTTGATATTACGTGGAGCTGTGAGGTCTCTGGTGTACCATTGTCCTGAACTTGGCTCTCCCACCTCAGAGGCACAGGCCTGACACCCATCTGTGGCACCAAGACGTTGTCAGCCACATGGCTCAGAAGAAAAGGGAGGAAAAAAAGAAAGAAATAATAAAATAAAGTTATTAAAATAAAAAATAGTAAAAATTAAAAAGTAATAAAAATAGGAAAAAAAAAGAAAGAAAGAAGAGAGTAACGGAAGTAAAAAACCAAATCCACCAATGATAATATGTGCTATAAGCTATACTTAGGGAAAAAAAAAACAAAAAACGGACAGACAGAACCCTAAGACAAATGATAAAAGTAAAGCTATACAGACAAAATCAGACAAAGAAGCATACACATACACACAAAAATCGAAAATGGAAATATATATCATTGCTCCCAAAGTCCACCACCTCAATTTTGTATGATTCGTTGTTTATTCAGGTATTCCACAGATGCAGGGTACATCAAGGTACATCAACTTGATTGTGGAGATTTAATC
Organism: Physeter macrocephalus; assembly: GCF_002837175.3. NCBI lineage: Eukaryota > Metazoa > Chordata > Mammalia > Artiodactyla > Physeteridae > Physeter > Physeter macrocephalus. The sequence goes on along the minus strand of NC_041231.1, from coordinate 54,426,296 downwards.
TGCTGCTCCTGAGGCTGCTGGGAGAGATTTCCTTTTCTCTTCTTTGTTCGCACAGCTCCTGGGGTTCAGCTTTGGATTTAGTCCTGCCTCTGTGTGTAGGTCGCCTGAGGGCGAATGTTCTTCACTCAGACAGGACGGGGTTAAAGTAGCAGCTGATTAGGGGGCTCTGGCTCACTCAGGCCATGGGGAGGACAGAGTACAGAATGCGGGGCGAGCCTGCAGCAGCAGTGGCCAACATGATGTTGCAACAGCCTGAGGCGCGCCGTGTGTTCTCCCCAGGAACTTGTCCCTGGATCACGGGACCTTGGCAGTGGTGGGCTGCACAGGCTCCTGGGAGGGGAGGTGTGGATAGTGACGTGTGCTTGCACACAGGCTTCTTGGTGGCTGCAGCAGTAGCCTTAGCGTTTCATGCCCATCTCTGGTGTCCACGCTGATAGCTGCAGCTCACGCCCATCTCTGGAGCTCGTTTAGGTGGTGCTTTGAATCCTCTCTCCTTGTGCACCCCGAAACAGTGGTCTCTTGCCTCTTAGGCAGGTCCAGACTTTTTCCTGGACTGCCTCCTGGCTAGTTGTGGTGCACTAGCCCCCTTCAGGCTGTGTTCACGCAGCCAGTCCCCTCCCTGGGATCTGACCTCCAAAGCCCAAGCCTCAGCTCCCAGCCCCCACCCACTCCAGTGGGTGAGCAGACAAGCCTCTCAGGCTGGTGAGTGCTGGTTGGCACCAATCCTCTGTGCAGGAATCTCTCCACTTTACCCTATGCACCCCTGTTGCTGCGTTCTCCTCTGTGGCTCTGAAGCTTCCCTCCCGCCACCCCCCATCTCTGCCAGTGAAGGGGCTTCTAGTGTGTGGAAACTTTCCCTCCTTCACAGCTCCCTCCCAGAGGTGCAGGTCCCATCCCTATTCTTTTGTCTCTGCTTTTTCTTTTTACTTTCCCTCCTTCACAGCTCCCTCCCAGAGGTGCAGGTCCCATCCCTATTCTTTTGTCTCTGCTTTTTCTTTTTTCTTTTGCCCTACCCAGGTACGTGGGGGTGTTTCTTGCTTTTTGGGAAGTCTGAAATCTTCTGCCAGCATTCAGTAGGTGTTCTGTAGGAGTTTCACATGTAGATGTATTTCTGATATATTTGTGGCAAGGAAGGTGATCTCCACGACTTATTCTTCTGCCATCTTGAAGGTCTTCCTACTATCTTTTAAGGCAAGAATGAAGGGTGGTCATGTTTGTTTTTTTTTTATGCCAGGGAGAATATTAGAATTGTGTTAAGGGAAATGGAATACATATGGCCTTGCCTTTCAAGTCCCTGTGTGGTTTTCCTCGTTTGTAAAATGGGAATGGTGCTGTTTATGTCAGAGGGCGATTGTCCATACATAATGAGATAATGGATCTGAGAAGACTTCTATACTCCAGTGTCAGGCTGGCTCCAAGGAGAGGAGGTCCCTTGATTCTAGGAACATGCAAGAGCTTTGTCCAGTGGGTGTGTCAGAGCAGGGGTTAAGGCAATGAACAGCTTTACTCTAACCCACATGGAGCCCAGGGATACTCCTGTGCAAAGAAAGAGCCCTGTGAGCAATCTAAATCCATCCATCATGTGACCAAAAACTTTGTACTAGAAAGAGGGAGAAAGAAGTGGGCCTGGCTGAAGGTGGGAAGTGCTAACAATATGTTTGGTTGGAAGGCCTGCTCTGCCAGATGCCGTTCTTGTTAGCTCTGCAAGCTGCACCTCACTTTGTCTGCTATATTTCTGTGGTGGTCATTGCTATTCTCATTCTAGAAAAACTGTGGCTTAGAGAGTAACTTGCCCAATGGTGGAATATGCATTTGAGGCCAGATAGGTCAGACACTCAAGCCCACCCTCTTTCTTCTGTGTGGTACTGCATCTGCTGCTGCCCCAGGAGAAAGAAGACTGTATAGCCACTTAAAGGAGCCTACAGTTGTTATTGTTCCCATGCTGCTCTTTTGTCATGGAAGCAGGAAACACAGGAGGCCTTGCTAATGGCTGAAGGTCACAGGCACTTGACTCACGTGTTTGGCAACATGGTGATGTTGATCATCTTTTTCTGTGTCTGTTGGCCATCTGTATGTCTTCTTTGGAAAAATGTCTATTCAGGTTTTCTGCCCATTTTTTAATCAATCAGGTTGTTTGGTTTTTTTTGGATGTTGAGTTGCATGAGTTCTTTTTATATTTTGGATATTAACCCCTTATCAGATATATCACTTGCAAATATCTTCTCTCATTCAGTGGGCTGCCTTTTTGTTTTGTCAATAGTGTTCTTTGCTGCACAAAAACTTTTTCATTTGACGTAGTCCCTGTTGCTTATTTTTGTTTCCCTTGCCTGAGGAGGCATATCCAAAAAAATATTGCTAAGACCAATGTCTCTGAGGAGTTTTATAGTTTCAGGTCTTATGTTTAAATCTTTAATCCATTTGAGTTTATCTTTGTATATCCTGTGAGAAAGTAGTCCAGTTTGATTATTTTGTATGTAGTTTTACCAGCACCACTTATTGAAGAGGCTGTCTTTCCCCATTGTATATTCTTACGTCCTTTGTCATACACTAATTGACCATATAAGTGTGCATTTATTTTTGGGTCCCCTGTTCTGTTCCATTGATCTAAGTGTCTGTTTTTGTGCCAGTACCATACTGTTTTGATTACTGTAGCTTTGCAGTATAATTTGAAATCAGGGAGTGAAATTCCTCTGGGCTTGTTCTTCTTTCTCAAGATTGTTTTGGCTATTGGGGGTCTTTTGTGTTTCCATACAAATTTTAGAATTATTTATTCTAGTTCTGTGAAGGATGCTATTGGTATTTTGATAGGGATTGCATTGAATCTGTAGATAGCCTTGGGGCAGTATGGTCATTTTAACAGTGTTTATTCTTCCAATCCATGAACACAGTGTATCTTTCCATCTATATGTGTCATCTTTGATTTCTTTCATCAGTGTCTTACAGTTTTCTGAGTACAGGTCTTTTACCTCCTTAGTTAGATTTATTCCTATGTATTTTATTCTTTTGGATGCAATTGTACAGATTAAAGAGGATTCTAATCATGCAAACAGAATAAACAGTAACAAAATGGCAAGGTGATACTCCTACTTTTTCACCAATATTATGATATAAAAAATCTTATTCATATTCTAAAACTGTTCTAACGTAATTGGAACTTCATATACTGGGTGTGGAGATGAATTATTATAGGGACTTTTGACCTTAAACAAATAGACTGCCAGTTTTTCACAAGTTCCCTGCAAAAATGAAGAAGGGAGCTCTTTTATAGAGGGAAAAGGAAGTTGGAAGGGAAGTTGGGAGGCTGTGCTGGCTTTTTTATGCATGCCACCCACCTCGGGCCCATGGAAAACACAGACACAACCTTTGTGCTGATAAAATCTGGGAATACACACCTATACCAATGCATTCAACTTTTAAAAGCCACTAAATCAATTTGCATATCATGCTTCCTGCCCTGTCCTTGGGGACAAGGGTCATATTTCTGTCCACTGAGTTTTACAAACTCCAAGAGACACATATTAAACCGAGTGGTCCAGGCCCCTCAATTTGAGTCTGCACACTTGAGTGAATGAGGGAAACTACCCCATCAGTCTATTTCCTCTGGTCCCCTCAGGGACTTTCCCAGCAGGTCTCTGGCTTATCTCAGGCTCAGGGATTATAAACAGTCAGTTTGGCAAGCTCCATCAGGGTATAGACATGAGAGGAGGATGGTTAGCGTCTTAACTTTTCCTCAGCCTAAGTGTCTTTAGAAAATTCAGAAGTCCTTTAGAAAACAAACTTATGGCTGCCAAAGGGAAAGGTGAGGGTGGGAGGAGGCATAAATTAGGAGGTTTAAATTAGCATACATACGTTTATATAGAGAAAAGGCATAATCAATAAGGACCTACTGTGTAGTACAGGGAACTTGTCACAACACAGTGTAATAACCTCAAAGGAAATAGAATCCGAAAAAGAATATATAGACGTCTCTGTGTAAGTGATTCAAGTTGCTGTACACCAAAAAGAAACAAAATATTGTAAATCAACTATACTCCTCTATGCAATTAATATTAAATTACAAAAAAAAACAAAAATTCAATAAGTATCTCAATAAAAGAATATTTTGCAAAAAAAAAAAAGAAGTCTTGCCATAGACAACCTGATCTTATTTCTGTCTTCTCTATACTTCCTTCCTGGGTTCAACAGCCCCCAAATGACCAGGGTGAACCAGGCTTGGAAGCTGGCTGGCAGTGAGGGAAGACTTTGGTTAAATTGACACTGATTCCCTGGCTGGTCCCTGATTAACTACTGTTCAGGGATATTGTCTTCATTAAATAAGTTGCTGTATGCAGAATAGAGAAAAAAATGCGTGTTGTTGTTCTCCTCTGTGCTCCCCAGCCCCACTGCTCGCTACAGATATTTTGGGTAGGATTTGAGAAGTTAGAAACCACTTGAAACACTAATAAGAATAAGTTTTGAAAGAATTAATCCTGGGGAAGTTAGACAGGTGATCGCCCCTTTTGAGAGGGCATTAAAAGGACACTAGAAGAAGCTACTTCACTGAGGTCTCAATGGCACTTAGCCTATGAAATAACCAACCAGATTCTGAGAAATGTCTGCAAAGTTCTAAAAGTTCTTTTGGAACTTAGTTAACATATATCATTGACTCCAAAAAGAATGCCCAGGAGATACTTTCAAAGGGCCCTACTTAATTCTTGCACTGTCCTCCTCTGAGCTCATAGGCTTTTTACGTAGCAGATGAAAATCAAGCATTTAGATGATGCTCCAGCAGCATGACATGGCTTCAAGGCAGCTAGCCATCTGCAAAATGTCTAGAAAAGCAAGAGTGTACCATCTCCTTTCTTTCTGGCCTCTAATTTATTGGCAGAGAAATGTTAAGTGGATTTTTTTAAAGAGTCACCATATTGTAGAAACAGATTGAAGGAAGATGGATTTGGGAGAGTAAAGTTTGCAGGAGGGAATCCAGGTCCCAAAAGGGAAGGCATGTGGCTGATGTCACAGCCCTTACCGCCTCCCTAAGCAGAGTGAAAGCTTCCTAACTGTAAAGAGCCACAGCACCGGCAGTATTTATTGAGCAACTACTTTGTACTTGCTTTTTAAAGAATTGTTTCATTCAGTTTTTAACAAACATATGAGTTGATTACTAAAATTATTCCACTTTTCTAAGTGAGAAAATATAGGTAATCTTCCTAAGGTTACACAGCTGTTAAGTGGTAGAGTCAGAGTTTAAAACCGTGGTCAGTCAGACTCCAAGTTATGGAAAAACTTAAAATGAAAACAGACATTGTTCAAAAAATTCACTAACCCTATGTTATGGATTTAATTGTGTCCCCCCACCCCAAATTCATATTTGGAAGCCCTAACCCCCAATGTGATGTATTTGTAGATGGCCTTTAAAGAGGATAATTAATGTCAAATGAGGTCATAAGGGTGGGGTCTGAATTCAACAGGACTGATATCCTTGTAAGAAGAGGAATAGACACCAGTAGCATGCACGTACGGAGGAATGACAGGGTAAGGACGCAGTGGGGAGGTGGACATCTGTAAGCCAAGGAGAGAAGCCTCAGGAGACACTGAACCAGCCAACACCTGGTTGTTAGACTTTTAGCCTCCAGAACTGTGAGGAAATAAATTTATGTTGTTTCAGCCACCCAGTCTGTGATATTTTGTTATGGCAGCCCTTAGCAAACCAATACACCCCACCATCTTTAATGGGTGAAGCATACTTTGCCATTCCTTGACTTAGAGTTTAGTCGTATGATTTACTTTGGTCAATGGAATGCTAACTGACCTGATGTGAATAGAGGTTTAAAAAACATCTGGGTTGTTTGATGTTTGCTCTCTTGTGCCTGTGCTAGTGCCATGAGAAGGACATGTTCCTTTCAGCTGGTCCAAGGTGAATGAGTCACACATGGAGTAGGGCCTTGCAGCTTGAAGTAGAGCCACCTGGCTGAATCTGGTCTAAGTCAGGCAATGCCAAGATGCTGTACTTTGAAGCCAAGTCACCCCAGCTGAGCCCTATACCCATGACAGTAGATGCTCATCGTCTTTAGCTCCTGAGTTTTGTTAGGCAGCATTATTGCAGCAATAGCTAACTGATACATTAGTCAAATATCAGAATAAAGAACTTTACATAATTTCTGCACAATAATTTCTCAGCCATTCATTAGGGGTTGGGATGGAAGGATATTTGGAGAGAAGGTAGACAAATGGCAGCTCTAATAATTCTCTCAACTGTCAAATTAGGAGAAGCTATATTTCTCTAAAAATATGTATAAGGTGGAATAGAACCATTTTTTTCCACTTCTTCCAGGGCAATATTTAAATGGAGAAAAACACACCCACACACTCACACAGATAAACAGAGAGAGAATGGGCTTGGGCTTGTTGCACTCAGTTATACTGAGTTTAGTGTCTTGAGTTTGTGACTTACTAGCTGTGGGTGACCTGGCACGAGTTACATAACCTCACTGAGTTCAGTTTTTCTATCTATGAAATGGGAATGCCAGTGATATCCTTCACACCCATAAACAATTTTGTCTCCCACACATTTGTTCTTCCCCCTCAGTTGTAAAATTCTGACTCAGAGCAGTACTCTTTATATTGCCTCATTATAAGCTGGGGTAGGGTAGAGAAGATTTGAGAAACACAAACCTTTGGGGAGGTTTTTTGCTATCTGGGTGTTTGGAGATATTTAGCCCAGAGGGGCCAGCAGGACAGGTTGAGTTGCCATCCTCACTGCCTTGGGTTGATTATGAAGTCTTGAATCCAAAATATGTGGCCTAATGGGGGAAGGTGTGGAATCCCAGACCATCAGAGCCAAAAGAGCCCACAGAGGTGATGAGTAATAGATAAGTTCTAGTTTGATAAGTTGGAGCCCTGATTAATAGTTCAGATTCCAAGTTCCAGAATTTCCTTGTTCTGTGCCCTGAACAAGTTACTTAGCCTTTTTGAGTCTTTGTTTCTTTATCTGTAAAAAGAGAGTAATAGTAGTGTGTATCTTTTAGAGTAAAGCTCTCCATTATTATGAAAATCACATTAAACCAAGATTATCTAAAGCTCTTGGTACAGCATCAAGCTTCAGATAAGCACTCACAAATACAATCTTGGGATATTTAATTTATCCACTCCAATCCCCTCCTTTTGCTAATAACTGAACTGAGGCTCCCTGAGGTGAGCTGACCTTCTCCAAGTCGCAGGCCTGTGAAGTGTCAAAGCAGGACTAGACAGGAGAAAATTTTTCCAAGTGACATATACCTAAAGAAGACGCATCCTAACCTGTTCAGAACTTAAATTTTGTAGACTGAAGGCCCAGGAGAGAGGGTTAGATCTATAAATTCTCAGTATTGAGAATGATCCAGCATCTAGCTTGTCATTGTTGCAAGAATACTCTCTAGTTTCTACTGGTAGCTTGGCTTCTTCACCTGTTATACCACCAGTGACAGGAAGCTCGTCACCTACTGTGACCATGCAGCCCATCTGGAAGAGCTTATTACCAAGCTTTTCCTTATATTGAGCCTTAATATAACGTTTACTTCTGGAACCACATTAGAATGAATCTAATGCTTTTTCCATAGCCTAGTCTTTGAATATTTGAAGACAGCTCTGTGTCTCGTGCTCTCACTGACTCTGCCATCCACACATTCATTCAACGAGTGTGTATTGAACAGCACATCGGGATTCTTTTAGTGGTAATAAACAGGAAACTCAACTTAGACTTAACATTTCATTCATTCATTCTTTCATCTTTTTGACAGATTTTTAGTGGATACATTTTATGTTCCAGGCACAGTTCTAGATGCTGAGGATAGAGCAGTGAGTATAGCAGTCTCAACCTGTATGGAGCTTGCATTCCAGTGTGAGAAGATAGACAATGAACAAATAAATATATTCATCTCAATGAATAAACATATAATAATTCAAGTGAAAAGTGCTTTGGAAAAAGAAACAAAAAGAAGTAGAAGTAGAATGAAGGGTACAGAGAATCCCAAGGGGTGGGGGTATGGGAGTAGGGTACCATTTAGCTGAAAACTTCAGAGGTAGGGCATAACTCAGCTCTCCATCTTTTATCTGTGTTCCTCTCAGATCTGCTTTGTGCTAGACTAGCTCCTCTCATGTTAGCAATATGTCTCCTGGTGGACCAGGGCTATGTAGTTTCTCATTTACATTCAGGAGGAGATGGGCATTAGTTTCTACAGCAAGGCAACAGAATTTCTAAGCTTCACTCTGACAGAATCACCCCTGAACCCCGTGTCCAGAGGGAATATCATGCACTGATTAGCTTTGGCCTTAGTATATTCCCATGTGAACTTTTAGAGGGACGTGCCCACTTCTAAAGTTAGAATTATCCTCATTATCACCTAAAGCATATGATTGCCATGAAACAGGTGAGAAGGAACCCTATGATAGGGAGGCTACTATAGCATCCACTGCAAATACTATATGCAGGCACTTAGGGCTTATGGAGATAAATAGAATGTAACCCCTCGTCTTGCAGAGGTCACAGCTTAATGGATGGATATGAATGAATAGATAATTCTGTAACAGGGATTACCATTCAAGCTGGTCCAAGGCAATTGTCAACCTTAGGACAGAGGTATGAAAATAAAGGTCCTAGAAGGGTCATTCTAAAATAGTCAATATTATTCAGGATTTCTGTGTTCCCAGCTCTTCACTCCACTGTCATTAACAACCCTACCCATGAAAATTTTCAGAGCTCTCATTTAAGGGGAGTATACTTCTCTGCCCTACATGATTTGCTTTGGCCAATGGGATATTAGCAGACCAGTAGCCAGTGGAGGCTTTAAACATGCTTGAATATTTGGACTTCCTTCCTGCACTCTGCCTCACTTTGAGAATCATGTACCTGGGTTAGCCTGCTTGTTTCAGGAGAGAGAAGAGAAACAAGTGAGGCAGAATCACCCCAGCTGAGCCATCTCAGTGGAACCCAGATTCAATCAGCTAACACCACTCAACCTTCACACCCATGAGCTAAATAAATGCTTATTGAGGGTACCCCAGAGGTTTTGTGGTTGTTTGTTATGCAGCATTATTGTGGCTGACAGATACAGGCTGGAAGAACATATTTGTAGAATTTGAAAACATTCTAAATTATTTTAGTTCCTATTTAATATAACAAGAGGTAGGTATGGTCATCAAATTTTGTGTACTGGAAGTCTTTGCAAATGAAGAAGAGACAGGGAGAACAGCCCACTCTTTCTAGTCCTGGCAGATGTGGGAAGAAGACAGGAAATGGAGATGTGGTCAGAAGAGGCAAATGGCTGGAGGAGTGAATGGGCTGGAGTTGGCATCCCTGCACTTTGCCTCCCCAGGGGCATGGATGGGATGCAGGGATGGGGGGGTGGATGTGCTGGGAGAAAGGGTTCTACCATAGGGTGGTCCTGTGGAAGGAGGCAAGGAGACCCTTTAGCAGGGATGGATCCAGATATTGCAGAGACTCTGAAGGGTCTATAAGAGGAGTCAGTGAGAGGAAGGGCCAGTCAGCCGGAGAGCACCAGCAGGTCTTGAAGAAGCTGAGAGGCCAGTTGACAGGTCACAGCAACCAGAGGTGTCCCAGCAGGTGTTGGCGGGCTTTCTGGGGTGGGACTGCCTCACCTTGGGGGACATCATTCAGGAGGCAGCCCAGCCCTGCCTCTCTGTAGCCTAAACCATGGAGGATTCAGAGGGTACCAGGTCCGTTCAAGGACACTCCACTCTCCCCATCCACCGGCCCAAGAATACACCAGGAGGGGACAGGATGGAGCCTGGGAGACGGGCTTCACAAATCTGAGAGTCTGAGCATTTTCACCTCAAGAGACGAAACATTTAGTTCAACAGATTCTTCAAATTTAGGATCAGACCCAAGAGCAACAGCTTAAACTAAATTTAGTTTTCTTTTCCTGCTTACCAATTGGGAGCGGGGCTTGTGAGGAAGAACAGGGCAGTTATTGACCGAATGAAGAAACCACATTTTATTTGTACACAGAAGAGTAATGGGGATGGATTTTCAATCCTGCCACAATTACAATCCAGGGTGGTGAGGTCTGAAGTGGTGGAGAGCTCTGGCGTGCTGCGGGAGCTGCAGAGACCATCTCTGACTCAGAATGAAGAGGGGCAGGGCCGGGGGCTCCTGAGAATTAAGCACTCCTAACAAGCTGAATCTTACAGGATCCATAGCAGGTGCCCAGATGAAGAACCAAGGCAAAGGAGGAACTGAGGTGGGGAGCGGCCCGTGCAAAGGCCTGGGTAAGGGAAGGATACCTACAATTTCTCTAGCTGACTTGCACGGGATGACTTTTGAGTGTCCTTATCGCCAGGGCACTGCAGGGATCTGAGAGCAGGGAAGGTAGGTGAACACATGCTGCCTGAGGCAGGGACTGCCTTTGCCTTCTCTTTCCTCCTCTCAGCCAGCTTGTGTAAATTTCCAAGGGATTTCACTTTGCTTGTAGGAAATGGTAGGAGTGTGGGGCAGAGGTGGGCTGAGACTAGGGCTGTAGGTGAAGCACTGCGCACACATATCTCATTTTATCCCCACAGCAGCTTTCTCATGCTGGTGTTAGTCTCTAATCCATCAGCATAGTCTCTCGACTCTTATTTATATTCAGAATACAACCAGAATCAAACCACTTCTTGTAGCTCCATCACTTCCCAACTTGCCCGTTGGTCCAAGCCACAGCTGTCTCTCACTTGGACTATTTTAATAGTCTCCTAACTGGCCTCCCTGCTTCCACCCTGCCTCCCCATCCTCCACACATGGTCAGGGAGATCCATAAAACACGCTGAAGTCTGGTTATGTCATTCCTCTGCACAAAGCCATCCAAAGCCTCCCTGCATGACTCACAATAAACCCAAAGTCCTCGTGGAGGTCTGCAAGGCCCTCCATGATCTGGCCACCCTCCTGCTTCCCAGTCTCATCCCCTTCTTCCCCCTGTTCTATTGACCCCAGTCACTCTGACTTCCTTGGGGTTCCTCTCACTGTTCTTTTTTTTTTTTTTTTGCAGTACGCGGGCCTCTCACTGTTGTGGTCTCTCCCATTGTGGAGCACAGGCTCCGGACGCGCAGGCCCAGCGGCCATGGCTCACGGGCCCAGCCGCTCCGCAGCATGTGGGATCTTCCTGGACCGGGGCACAATCCCGCGTCCCCTGCATCGGCAGGCGGACTCTCAACCACTGCGCCACCAGGGAAGCCCCCTCTCACTGTTCTTAAACATGACAGATGCAGTGGAGTTTCAGGTCTTCTGCACTCTTTTCCTCTTCATGGAATGCTTTTTCTTCAGACATCCTGAGAATGTCTTTACCCTCTGCCATCACCCTGCTGTGCTGCTCCCATGCCCTTGTAACTACTTCCTGCCAATGAGGAGGTAAGGTCTCCAATCGAGAGTCTGAGCAGCAGGGGGCTGAGCTGGTTGGGACTCCTGGTCAACCCTTCATTTGAGCACTTGATCATTATGCACTTGGATGCAGGCCAGTGCAGCAGCCTGGTGAGGAGCGGGGGCAGAGCCAAGCCCTGTTCCACTTGTCCCCTCCCCATCCTCATCCTCATCCTCTTGGGCTCACCACTGTCAAGGAAAGCTCTAGTGGGCAGGAACTGTCAGTGCCTTCCTTATACCCATGGGATCTGGCCATTTGGCAGGCACCGGAGATAAACAAAACCATTGATGACTTCAGAGATCCTTGAGCAAGAAAAAAAATGCTAGCATAGTGTGTTTATGCAGTAGTAGATGTCTGTATTAGTTGCAGCAATATCAGGAAAGAGAAAGTGATGCTCTCTTAGGAAGAATCACAGAGAACATGTTGTCTGAGCAAAGTCTGCAAACGGAACGGCTTGTGAAGTGAACCAGTTGGGACCAGAGTGGGGATGAAGGAAAGAAAGCCAGTACTAAACTTCATGTGCAAAAGCTACAGAAGGATACAAACATTTGGTGATTGACTTGAGTTAGAGGCACCTGTGAGAGCCCTGGGTCTTACCGACAACTAGACACCCAGAGCCAGATCAGTGGGGACCCAGTGATCAAGGCTGGAGGCCATATATAGGGACCGTTGGCAAATGCACAGCAGGAGACCTGATGGGAGGGTTTGGAGATCTCACAGCAAAGAGCACTGGAACAGAACCCTGGGGAACACCAAACTATGAGTATATTCAGACAGAGACATCTACCAACAGGGCCCAGCAAGGAGACTATGGGGAGAAACTGGATAGAATCACATTGCTAAAGACACAACTGAAAATGTCAGGGAGGAGTGGCCAAGAGCTAAAAATCCTGCAGGGAGGCCATGTTCAGACTGTGCATAGAATTTAATGATTAGGAGGTCAGTGGTGACAGAGGGAACCACGTGGCAGTCAATTAAGGCATGTGGAACGGCTTTGAAAACTGTGCAGAGCCACTGGAAAGCAATGTCAGTACCTGATGAAGGCAGGCGTCAGCCATCTTAGACTGATCACTTCAGACTGTGCCGTGAGACTGACGTCAAATTCATCACTCCAGATTTACAGCTTCTCAATTGCATCCTGTGCATCAGTATTTTAAATAGCCACCCCTGTTCTCATAATGAATACTTTTTAACACTTTTACATCCTTATCTAAAAATTAGCTTCTTGTTGGCTCCAGAAAATTGCCTTGCATTTGTCGCCTAGGAGCAAAAATAAATGGGGGGCATAAGAAAGAATGAGAGAGAGAAACTGCAAGTTATGGGGTCGTTGCTATGCAGGAATAAATAATCCTGGCGACTGGGTAGCAGTGCCGAGTTGTAGAATGTAGCCTCTGAAGAAACAAGCTTCAATCTTAAAGTCTGTTTGGATAATGCCAATAGGGAAAGGGCTTCCAGCAGGACAAAATAGATTTTCTAACTAATACTTTTATCCTGTAAAAAAGAAAAGGAAACTAATAAAATATCCTAAGAAGTAATGGCTGTTGAGGGAACCATATCTAGAGGCTATGTGAATGATTTCGATGAAGCAGTGCAGACATCCTGGTGGGCTGCAGGTGACCGTGGCTGAGTGCAGCAAGGGGACGGCTTGGGAGAGGGTCATGGGACCCTGAGTCTGTTAGATTTGTCATATCGCCTTATGATTGTAACTGAGCTCCATGCAGATATCTAGAGGGAAGTCATATGTGGATGTACGTTGCAGCCATGACAAGTGTTGTTTCTGACTCAGGGCTGGGAGATACTGGGCACATTCCTGCCTTGACACTGACTCTTCTCCTGCTTGGTTTGCTCATCCCCAAATGTCCACATGGCTGTTGCCCTCGCCGTTCTTAGGCCTGTGCCTTAAGCATTGCCTTCTCTGTGAAACCCTCTCTGACAACCCTATTTAAAATAACACCTGCATCCATCCACCTGCCTGCCTTCTCCTCTTCCCTGCTTTATTTTTCTTTATAGCACTTATTACCTTGTGATATATATTTTACCAGAATGTTAGACGCTCAAAGCAATGGTTTCTGCCTGTTTTGATCACTGCTACATCCCCAATGTCTAGTAGAGTGCGTGGCACCTAATAGGCACTCAGTAAATATTTTCGGAATGAATGAAGGAATGGACTTTGGCAGCCTGCCACGTTTTCAGTTCCAGATTGGAATTGTCAAGCTTCTAGCAAAGTGCTTCCCTTGGAAAGGTCACCATCAAGTCACCATTCAGCCTCCTTTCTCCACCAGCTCTGTGATTCCTTCCTTTTCCTTCAAAGCGTGAGCAGCATGGCCCAGGTTTGCCAGGAGCTTCCAGGATGTTCAATTCCGGGGCTTCTCTCTACCATCATATAAACCTGTCCTCCTTTCAGAGGCCTGGCATTTCCCAGGCTGGAGCCATTCCAGAGACCTATGGGTATTTAGAACTTCAGAGCCTGAAGGAGCCTGGAAAGCCCATCTGTCCAATCTGCAGTTCTCTAGATGAAGAAACTAGAACTCAGAAAACCGTCCTAATATCCCTCATGCCACCCAATTCATTGGGCGAATGGGGCTTGCCAAAGAGAGGAGAGGACGTCACATGTATTATCACGTGTGAGCCTTGCAAATGGTGTGGGTCTGGTATCACAAGTTCCATGGACGGGTTGGAAAATAGAGGGTCTAAAATGTTAAGTTAGTCACCCAAGGCTGCTCAGTTGCTGAGTGTTAAAGTGGGAATCAGGACCCAGGTTTCCTTTGATTCTAAACTCATGCTCCATGGACTAGATTCTGTTTGTGCTGGAACTGGGGGGGAAAGTCACATCCTGGGCCGTTGCCCTTGACAGTGGGTCAGTGAGTATGCAGCCATGTCCTTCTCTGCTGTCAGTCCCGTTTGTATTTCTGAAAGAGGGTTTTCACCTTTCTTCTTGTTCTACCAGAAGAGGTGTTCCTCTTTTCTGTCTAGTGGTCAGTCCTCTGCTGAGTCAGTTTCCTTTCTCTCTTTCCTCCATCTGCATCTGCTCTTCCTCTCCCTGGCCTCTCCTACCAGCTCTTAAACATGCTTGGTTTTATGTATGTCTCATAGTACAAAGGAACACAGCTGCCTGGTTATCCTACAGTCTTCCTGTGGTGACAGTCTTGGTTCCTCCTTCTTTAATTCCAGGATTCCTGGATGCATCCTCTGCATTTCCCATTCCCTTTTCAACCCTCTGCAGCTCTGTCCTTATGAGTTTCAAAGCTGTTCCAGCTCCCTCTGTGCTCCCCCATCCCCTGGTGGCCACCATTCTGTCCTCTACTTCTAAACCTTTGACTACTTTAGATGCCTCATATGAGAGGAATCATGCAGTGCTTGCCTTCCTGTGACTGACTTATTTCACCGAGTATAATGCCTTCCAGGCCCATCCATGCTGTCACAAATGGTAGGATTTCCTCCTTTTTTAAGGCTGAATGATATTCCACTGTATGGTCTCTTACTAAGTGTTCTTACTATAGGAGAAAGAAAGAAAGAAAAAGAAAAGGAGGCAGGGAGAAAGAAAGAGAGAAGGAAAGAAGGAAGGAAGGGAGAGAGAGAGGAAGAAAGGAAAGAAGGAGGGAGGGAGGGGAGGAAGGAAGGGGTGAAAAAAGGACAAGGAAACTTTGGTGATGATGGATATATTTATTACAGGGATTGTGGTGATGGCAACGTAAGTGTGTATGCATGTCCAAACTTACCAAATTGTGCACATCAATTATGTGCAGTTTTTTTGTATACCAATTATACCTCAATAAAGCTGGGGAAAAAATAAGATACCTATCACGAGACACATTACCTATTTAAATAAAAGTTAGTTGCACACATGGAAAAAAGAGCCTTTCCTGCTAAGAACACTAGCAACCTTTGTTGGTAAGTCCTGTGGCCTCTCTTCAGACTTATCTTCCTTGACCCTTCTATAGCATTTGACATGGGAAACTATTCCATTGTTCTCCAAACTCAGTTCCCTTGGATTATGTATCACCATACTCTCAGGCTTTCTGCATCCACCTGCCTGCCTTCTCCTCTTCCCTGCTTTATTTTTCTTTATAGCACTTATTACCTTGTGATATATATTTTACCAGAATGTTAGCCGCTCAAAGCAATGTTTTCTGCCTGTTTTGATCACTGCAGGTTTGCTGGATCTCTGGTAGATTGCAAAGATGGCTTCCATCATCTCTTCCATTCCAGGGTGTGTGCCCCTGTGCATTGTGGCTTTGCTGATCCTGGGTCAAGGCATTGTGTTCATTTCTGTATCCATTGAATCTGGGCATGGTCACATGAGTTGTTTTAAGGAAATTAGCAAATAGGATTTAGAGAAATTAGCAAGCAGGGTCTTAAAATTGCTTGCACATTGGTGCTTGTCCTTGTCTGACTGTGACTGGAACTCTGAGCCCGCAGTGTGAAGGAACTGCAGCTAGCCTGCTGGAGAGATCATATAGAAGGGAACCAAGACACCTTGTTCTGCTAATTTCCAGGCAAGCAAGAATGTTTTACATCAGTGAGTTCATTTGAGTCATCAATTCACTGTAGCCCTATGACCACAGGTAAAACCAGCACAGGAAAAAGCAGAACAAAACAAAACACCCGAACGAACCAGACCAAACTGGCAAACTGCAAACTATGCAAATAAAAGCCACTAAGTTGTGGAGTATTTGTTATGTATCAATAGATAACTGATACAGCCTTCTATTCCATCTATTCCTTCCATTTCTGTGGTTTTTTAAAAATCTGCAAATGTCACATTGTCTTCTCCAAATATTTCCATTAATATCCACATTCTAACAATTCCTGAAACAGTATAGCCAAACCAAATATTCTTCTGATTCCTTGATTGTAAAACCAACTGCCTGCCGAAACTTGGCTGTACCTCGTGGAGCTCAAAATTATCACATCCTATGTGAAATTCACCCCTGCCACCCCAAATCTGCTTCTCCTACTATCCCTAACTCAGAGAATAGAACAAAAATCTGCACATTTTTCAAACTGTAGAGTCGATCTCTTCCTTGCCTGTTTCCAACTCACACTCAATGTTTAATCAATTACCAAGTTCTATGAATATTCTTCCTTGATCTTTCTTAAAATAATTCACCTCTCCCTGTCCCCATTTTCACTACCTTAATTCTGGCCACCATAATTGTCTGCCAGAATTACTTTCAGCATCTTCTTAAGTAGACTTACTCTTACCATCTGATTGTCAAACAAGTAAGACTTCCTCCGAATATCCAGCTGCCAACCAAGCCATTCTTGAAAACAATGTATATTCTTCAATTTTGGGCTATAGTATTTCACCTAAGTCCATTAGATCTCCTGTATCTAACTTCCTTTCCCCCTCTACTTATCAGTTATGGGGATAAATGTGTTAAAATCTCATGTTATGGAATTGTCTAATTCTTTGGGTAGTTCTGTCAGCTTTTGAGTTTTATATTCTGAGCCTATGTTTTTTTAGGTGTGTAAAGTTTCAAGTTGCTATATTTGAATTGTCTTTTATTATTATGAAGTAACCTCCTCTATTGTGAATAATACTTTCTACTTTAAATTTTATTTTGTGTAATACTATTTTATGTGCTGGTATTTGTTCCATTTATTGTTTTTATAAATTTATCTTACGATTTTTCATTGCCTTCACATTTTAGATATATTTTTATCCAGTCTGACCATCTTTATCTTTAAACTGGTGGGGTTAGTACCTTTCCATTCATAGTGATTACTGGTATATTTTGATTTATTCCCATTCTTTTATTTTACACTTTCCATTTGTTTAGGTTAGAATTTATTTTTCTTTTGGAGTGAGTGAGGCTCCCTCTGTACTCCATTATTTCATTAGTTTTCTGCAATTATTTTGGGAGTTTTTCATTCTATTTATATTATTTAATTGGTTGCTCTAGAAATTTTTACTCCATATTTAATTTTTAAAAGTCTAAAATCAATAAGTTGGCTTTCTTCCCTCAAAATGTAAGAGGTTTAAAATACTTTATTCCCAAATATTCTCCCAGAATGTATATAATATTGTTACTTAACAACTTTTTGTACCTTGTTTATATTTTATCATACAAATGGGGCATTGTTTTATAAGTTAAATATTCTTGGGTTTACCCAGATGTTTACCATTTTCTCTGCTCACTATGTTTTATTAAATCTTCAATCTTCTGTTTGAAATCATTTTCCTTCTTTCTAAAGTATATACTTTAGAAGTTCCTTTAGTAAAGATGTGTTGGAAATTAACCCAGTTTTTTCTTGTCTGTAACTGCCTTTATCTTGCCCTCATTCTTTAAACATTGCCTTAATGGTTATAAAATTCCTGGTTGACAGCTATTTTACTTCAGCAATTTAAGTGGTTTCCATTGTTACTGCTGGGAGTCATCCATCAGTCTAAGTGCCATGACACTGGAGGTAAGCTGTTTTTCTCTGGGTACCTTTAAAGGCTTTCTCTTTTACTTGGTGTTTGGCAGATTCATTACACTGTATCTCAGTCTGGGCTTCTTTTTAATTATCCTATTCAGACTAGGGATGAGAGAACTCATGCCTTTCATCAGTTCTGGAAAATTGTGAGCCATTATCTCTTCAAATATTGTCTATCTACCAGTCCATTATTTCCTTTTAAAATCCCTATTATGTGTGTCTTAGATCTCACTGCTTTATTTTCCATGTCTCTTAACCTCTAATTTATACTTTTTGTTTTTGTACAGTATTTTAAATTATTATTATTATTAATTTATTTTTTGCATCTGTCTTCCTGTTGAGTAATTCTCTTAATTCTGGACTACTTCCAGTTCAATAATTCTTGCTTCAACTATGTCTAATCTGTAATTTAGTCTACACTTTGAGTTTTTATTTTTATTTACTATATTTTCCATTTCTATAAATTCTCTGGGAATCTTTATTTCAAATATACCTGGTCATTTTCGAGATAATCTCAATCACTTATTTCTCTAAATGTATTACCTATATATTTTTTAGATTCTAATCCTAACCATTCTAAAATCTGAAGACATTGTGCCTTACTTTCCTCACCTGGAAAATGGGAATAAAAGTAATTGCCATTCAATGGACTGTTTTGAGGATTGAAATGATTAAGTATATGTAAAGTTCTTAGAGGAGTTCCTAGCACAGAGTAACTTATACAAGTGTTAGCTATTGTTGCTGTTACTGTTGTTGCTGTTATTTGTAGAACTGATTTTGTTCTTTGCTGACTCCCTCCAAATGGCTTGTTTTTCTCATGTGCTGAGTAATTTTTGATTGTGAACTTACGTTCCTCAAAACATTATCAGGAGAAATTTCTTAAGGCTTGTATATATGTAAGGTGCATTTCTCCAGGGAGGATGGCTTTTTCCAAGCCATGGGGATACTACCAATTCCAACTAGTTTAAATTAAATTCTTGCTTTGGGTGTTTTCATGCTACATGGACAGTGTGAATTACAGCCCTAAATTTGCCTGAGGGTTCGATTATGCTTATGAATTCTCAGGGAAGACTTGTTTCCCCTTCACCCAGAGATGGACCAAGATAGGCAAACTTCCTTAATGCCATTCTTTGCGAGGTAGGTTCTTTGCTGGTTTGCCTGGTGAGATTTTCACTCGTTACGGTCCCAGCATTGGTATGAGTATCAATGATTGTGAGTCCCACTGTGTGATGATCCAATATCTTCAGGGAGAAGAGAAGTGGCCCTGGATCATACACTAGCTTAAGTATTTACTTATTTTTGAGAGTTCATTCTTTCCGGTCATTTTTGACTACTTTTCTTGCTGTCTCAGCCTTCCTTTAGAAATGTATTTTGAATGTTCTATCCAGGATTGTTGACATTTTGAACTTGGAGATTTTCTTCTATAAAGGGCTAGATAGTCAATATTTTAGGCTTTGTGGGTCAAGTGGTCTCCATCATTACTAGCTGTGCTGTTGTAGCATAAAAGCAACCATAGACAATTCATAACAAGTGGGGATGATGGGTTTCCATTAAACTTTATTTTCAAAAGTAGGTGACAGACTGGGTTTGACCCACGGACCTTAGTTTTTCAACCCATGTTCTACAGCATAGCTGGTAATAGAAGACAACAGAATAATGTTGCCTCCAAGAACTCCTGGCAGCCACAGCCAAAGGGGAACCAGTGTTGCTGCCTGATTGAAACTTTCCTTTTTATTTGGAGCTTAAAGTCTTAGAGGAGAAAAACCTATAGTGGCTTCCAAGGAGACAGCCCACAGGACGGGAGTTTGGGCAGAAGCTAGAGTTAGGATGTGGGGGAAACTTGAAGTGTTTGTTTGCCATCCAGGTTCTTTCTGATACAGTCTCCTGCCTGGTGCCTGTAGTGAATCTTGCTGGATCACAGATGCTTAATTTCTAAGTTTCTTCCATCCTTCCCATAGTTCATTAATGTCTGTACAATCTCCAAACATTCATGTCCCTCCTCTGCTGACAGTATCTTCCATGTCTGCAGTGATGGTTAAGGCCAGGATAAGTGCTTTTTCTTTTTTCATAAGCCAAGTTAGGTCCTCATCATGAATTAATGCTATACTTTTGACTGACTCCTTGGGCCTAAACAATAATGTTACTTGTCATGTGAACTTAAAAGGGGGTAGAAGTGGGAGGTGACTGTATTTTATAATTTCCTGAAATCTGACTACAGAAACGTCACTTCTACAACAAAGGCAGCTTTGGTATACTTTTTGGAAACATAAAGGTTTTGTTGAGCTGGTTGTGAAGTCTTATTAGCTGGAGAGAATTCAAGCCTATTTTTGTGGTACAGGTGCTGATCTTATAGGTAGGAAGGTGGGAATAGAACCTGAGGCTGCAGGGGCAAAGAAAGATATTTACTGAGACCCCAGCTCTAAATGTAGTTGCTCTAAATGTAGAAGCTGGGCTTTCCTGTTCCCTTATTTGAAGCACTCTGAAGAGCTGGTATTTCCACAGGCATCTTTGTTAGTGGTGAGCTAGGAGGGCCTGTCAGCCGAGAGGTTAATCTTACTAATTAACAGAAAGTACACATGCCTCAGAAAGCACCTCAGCAAGCTGGCAGAGTTTCCCTCTATTTCATCAGAGTGAGTCTGAAAAGCTTGCAGGCAAATGGCACCTTTCACTTTAAAAACCTAAACCATGGCTTTGTAAGCATTTTTTTTTTTTTTTGGCGGTATGCGGGCCTCTCACTGTTGTGGCCTGTCCCGTTGCAGAGCACAGGCTCCGGACGCGCAGGCTCAGCAGCCATGGCTCAGGGGCTCAGCCACTCTGCGGCATGTGGAATCTTCCCGGACCAGGGCACAAACCCGTGTCCCCTGCATCGGCAGGCGGACTCCCAACCACTGCGCCACCAGGAAAGCCCTGTAACCATTTTTAAAATTAGAGTTTGAGAAGCCCATGGTGGTGAGGGTATGGACAATTGTGGCATTTTTTTCAGAAACTTGTCCAGTGGAAGGGCTGAATTTGTAAGTGCATCGTTCGTGTTCTCCAGTCCCCCTTGCCTAGCTTTTTTCCTTCTTTACACTTATTTTAAAAGGCCTTCTCCCGCCTCCTTCCAGTGAAAACCCACGTCTTATCCCTGAGTCTGTTGTGGAAGAACAGACTGGAAGACATCTGCCTCTTGCCTTATTTTTTTAAATTCCTCTAAACGATAGCGCCAAGTCTCCACCACAGAGCTCCGGCTCCCTGAACAAACCAAATGGCGGCTGTTGGCATCGTAGTGACAGCTTGTTAATGGAGGAATCCTTGACAGTGTGACAACCTGTGTGGGCTGCCTCGGGAAGCCAAATCCGCCCCCATACAAACCCCAGTCATTAACAGGTGGGGAGGAATAGCAATGAACTGCTGCTGAAGAGGGAAAAATACTCCACCAAATGCATTATGTATATTAAAAAATAACTCCAATTTGGTAATCTCTTTCCTAGTTCTTGTTAGCATGCTCTACTGGAAACTGCTTTGCTTTTGGGGTCAGAGGAGCCTGGATTTGAATCTGAGTTTGGCCACCTCCCAGCTGTGTGACTTTCTGAAAATTCCCTCACTGAATCTCAATTTGTGAATAGGAGTACGGTCAGAGACTATTTGAAAAAGCACAGTCGTGGATGTCACCTATCTGTGTTCAACGGTTAAAATCTCTTTTTAGGATGATTGATTGGCCTAACTGTTCTTGTAGTTCTGTCAAAGTTTGATTTTTAGATTTTGAGGCAATGTTGTTTCAATGCATTGAGTTTGAAATAGCTTTGTCTTCTTGGTGAATTGGGCCTTTCATCATTAGAAAGTGACCTCCTTTATCTCTAGTCTTTTTGTCTTAAAATTATTTTGTGGATGTTATTTGATATACTGGTAGCTCAGTATATATATAAATATATACAAGTGACCTCCTTTATCTCTAGTCTTTTTGTCTTAAAATTATTTTGTGGATGTTATTTGATATACTGGTAGCTCAGTATATATATATATATATATATACATATATATACATATATATGTATGTATGTGTATATATATGTATGTGTGTGTGTATATATACACACACACACACACACACGGCTAATTGCATTTATTTTACAACATTTCTGTGCCCTCCTGATGCGGCTGTAGAGAAAGGGCAGGCTCAGGTTGGCTGTTTCTTGATCAAGGCAGTCACACTGGTTGGACTGACTCCCTTGCTATCCAGCTCCTTGAAGCCCCAAATATATATTTTTATATACACACACATTCTCTGAAAGAAAGCCTCTTGGAGCCTGCATGTGGTGGTACCACTCACACCAGCCTCCGAGCACTTCCCGCCCCGGTCTGACCTATACTAGAAAGGATGTAGAATGTATTTCTTAAAACTTATATCTGTAGCTCTTGGTATATGTCTAAGGGCTAACTTAATTTAGGAGACACTCAACACTGTTTAAAAGAATGGTTTCTAAGCTTCCTTAGGTCTCAGGTCCCTTTGTGAATGTGATAAAAGCTATAGATTCTCTCCTCAGAAAAAAATGCACAAATACAAAATTTTCAAACAGTTTCGGCCCATCTACTTCCTAACGTTCCAGAAGCTCCAGGTAAAGGAACTTTTCTTTAAATACTCATGTTATAAAAATAAAGGGATAAAAAAGACAGGATAAAACATTTTTAAAAATGCAAACTTCTATGTCAGAATGGCAACCTGTGTAGCGCTGGCAGAAATTCATTGCCTCCTGTGGTCTAAGGTGGATCAGACTTCGCAGGAAGATCATGCCCTGGGCTAGCTCTGCATGTGTGCACTGGAGACCTCAGCTGAGAATTAATCAAAGGGTCTAGAACCGGTGAACCCTATGACCACAGCTGAGGCTCCCAGGAAACATCCTACAAGGGAGGGAGGCCTTCATCAACCGGGGCATGCCCCAAGCTCCCCCTGAAAAAAATCCCAGTTGAAGCTGAGCTGAGGAGAAAATGTAAAACACTGAAGAAACACCACCATGAGAGATGGTCAGCAGGTGCAACGAATGGAAGCATTGATTCCTAAGAAAGCAGAAGTAATAAAGTCAGCTGAAAAAGTACATGCACACCTTGTTTTATTGTGCTTCGAAGATATTGCAGTTTTTACAAAATGAAAGTTTGTGACAACCCTGTGTGGAGCAAGCTTTTCGACACCGTTTACAGCATTTGCTCACTTTGTGTCTCTGTGTCATGTTTTAGTGATTCTAACAATATTTTGAACTTGTTCATTATGATTATATTTGTTATGGTGATCTGTGATCAGTAATCTTTGATGTTACTGTTGCAAAAAAGATTAGGCTTGCTGAAGGCTCAGATGATAGTAACATTTTTAGCAATAAAGTGTATTTTTTTAACATCTTTATTGGAGTATAATTGCTTTACAATGGTATGTTAGCTTCTGCTTTATAACAAAGTGAATCAGCTATACATGTACATATATCCCCATATCTCAATTTCGTTTCTTTTTATGGCTGAGTAATATTCCATTGTATATATGTGCCACATCTTCTTTATCCATTCATCTGTCGATGGACACTTAGGTTGCTTCCATGTCCTGGCTATTGTAAACAGAGCTGCAATGAACATTGTGGTACATGACTCTTTTTGAATTATGGTTTTCTCAGGGAGCAATAAAGTATTTTTAATTGAGGTATGTACATTTTTTTTAAGGCATAATGCTATTGCACACTTAATAGACTACAGTATAGTGTAAAGATAACATATATGCACTGGGAAACCAAAAAATTCATGTAACTCACTTTTTTGCAATATTCACTCTATTGTGGTGTCTGGATCCAAACCTGTTATATCTCTGAAGTGCGCCTGTACTTTCATTATAAGTGCGTTTAAAATATTCAAAGTTAAAGAAGAATAGAAACCATATGGAGGTAATGGAAGAGGACAGATAAATTTGAAAAAGTAGCTATTTTTAGAAGTGAAAAATACTTCCATGGGTGAGAGGGAACCTTAAAGGTTAAAGGATAGTTTAAAGAATAGACTAGACATGACTAAAGAGTGAATAAATAAATTGAAAGAATTGCCAGAGGAAATCACTCAGAATGCAGAAGAGAGGACTAAAGAGTTGGAAATTATGAAAGAGAAGGTGGAGAAAGGAGGAGACAGTGTGAAATTTTACCCTAGATGCACAGTGATGAAAGAACAATAGTCATGCATAAGGAGAAAGTTCTGAAAGTTACTAGGCAGAAAAGACAAATTACTTAAAGAAGTCAATGTCAGACAAAAGGCAGACTGTCATCCTCAGTAACACATGCCAGGAAATAAAAAAGAAAGAAAGATAAATATCTCCAAGGCACTGAGGCAAAATTGTGTGTGTACATATTTTACTAATGTAAATGATGCAACTCCCCCCACCAGGCACCCCCGCCTCCCGCCACAAACCACAAAGTACAGTCTCTTCAATAAATGGTATTGGGAAAACTGGAAAGCCACATACAAAAGAATGAAACTAGGCCACTGTCCTACATCATGCACAAAAATTAACTCAAAATGGATTAAAGACTTAAATGTAAGACCTGAAACCATAAAACTCCTCCTAGAAGGAGTTAGAAAGGAGCGGTAAGCTCCTTGACATCAATCCTGAGATTGAATTTTTGTATTTGACTTCAAA
Source organism: Physeter macrocephalus (assembly GCF_002837175.3). NCBI lineage: Eukaryota > Metazoa > Chordata > Mammalia > Artiodactyla > Physeteridae > Physeter > Physeter macrocephalus. Next base: position 54,401,867 of record NC_041231.1, on the reverse strand, counting down.
AGCAAGGGCAACAAAAGCAAAAATAAGCAAATGGGACTACATCAAACTAAAAAGTGTCCGCACAGCATAGGAAACCATCAACAAAATGAAAAGACAGCCTAGTAAATGGGAGAAAATATTTGCAAATCATATCCAAAAAGGAGTTAATGTTCAAAATATGTAAAAAAGTCAAACAATTCAATAGCAAAAACCCCCCAAACAATCTGATTAAAAAATGGGCAGAGGATCTAAATAGACTTTTTTTTTCAAAGAAGACATAGAGATGGCCAACAGACACAGGGAAAGATGCTCAATATCACTAATTATCAGAGAAATGCAAATCAAACCACAATGAGCTACCACGTCACATCTGTTAGAATGGGCATAATAAAAAAGACAAGAAATAACAAGTGTTGGCAAGGATGTGGAGAAAAGGGAACCCTCATACACTGTTAGTGGGAATGTATATAAATTGATGCAGCCACTGTGGAAAACAGTATGGAGTTTCCTCAAAAAATTAAAAAAAATAGAACTACAGTTTGATCCATCAATTCCACTTCTGGGTGTTTTTCCAAAGAAAACAAAACCACTAATTTGAAACATATATGCGCCTGATGTTCATTGCAGCTTAGTTTCAATAGCCAAGGTATGGAAGCAACCTAAGTGTCTATTGATGGATAAATGGATAAAGAAGATGTGGAAAAAAAAAAAAAGAAGATGTGGTATATATCTACAGTGGAATACTGCTTAGCTATAAAAAAGAACAAAATCTTGCCATTTGTGACAACGTGGATGGACCTTGAAGGCATTATGCTAAGTGAAATAAGTCAGACAGAGAAAGACAAATACTGTATCATATCACTTATATGTGGACTCCATTGATAAAAAGTAAAACACATGAACAAACAAAACAAAATGAAACTCATAGATACAGAGAGCAGATTGGTGGTTACCAGAGGGGAAGGGGGTTGGGAGTGGGTGAAATGGGTGAAGGGGGTCAGTTGTACGGTGACAGATGAGAACTGGACTTTTTGTAGTGATCACTTTGTAGTGTATACAAATATGGACTTATTATGTTGTAAACCTGAAACTAAGAAAATGTTATATACCAGTTTTACACCCCACAAATAAAAAACTCAAACCACGAAACACAAAACCAACATCCGCAGGAAATATACTCAAGTGTTGAATTTATTCTTGTTGGTAAATTAAAAGTGTTAGTTTTATCTTAATACTTCAGCATTATTCACATTTCCTACAATAAACGTGATTAACTTATACAATACAAATAAATAGTAAAAAATAATAATCTGTGTTGAAAGGATAGGAAACTTCTGTCTGTGTCTGTTCAAATTAAGCCCATTCTTTAGGGATTAACTCCAATGACACTTTATCCACAAGGCCTTCCTGCTGTTCCTTCACCTCTGCAGGACGGATTCATCCAGTAGGCATATAAGGAGCACAGTGCCCAGGGCCCCTGATAATATTTTAATTTTAATGCTTTTACAATCAGAAGGAAAAGCTGAATATAATAATAATGAGCATATGATAAGGAATACAGACTGGATGGTATTTTATTTTCATTTTTAGACCAATGCAGTGGTAAAATGTAATTTAAAATATATATTATATATTAAATATATGTATTAATTATCTTATTTTTAATGCAGAAGGAACCCATGAAGGCAAAAGTGCCCAGAGCCCGTGGAAGTCATAAAGCAGCCCTGTACCTCTGACTTCCTGTCTTAATTTTGGTTTCCCCAGAGGCAGAGTCTGAGAAAAGCCTCTACAGGCAGATTATTTGGGAAATGACCTTAGCAAGCAGACATGAGGGAGCAGACAGAGAAAGAGAAAGACAGGGAGGAAGGAAAAGCTCATAAAAGCTTGTGTTCTTAAGGTCACAGTTGTGGGCAACAGGGTTTAGTTTCTCCAGGATCTCCACTCCTAAAGATGTACAGAGTGCTTCCCGGTATTTCCCACCCGAAGGATAGGCTGCCAGGCTATTTATCCACTGACTGCTGTCCTCCATTTTTTGAGCAATGGCCCCACAGTCTGTTAACTCCCTTCCATGGGGCTTGTATAGGCTGATTGGCTTCTGGCACTGGGGCAGAAAACCAAGTGTTAGCTCAAGGTGAGATGCTGTGAGCTTGAGAGCAAGGTTGCATGGCTAAACACAGCTGAAACTAAAACCAGAGCAGGGCCAAGGTGACAGGACTCAAATGACCAAAAGTGTCTGCTGCTGTTCCCCTGGAATCAATCTCACATAATCCCCACACTCCCAAATGGTTTCATTTATACATCTGTAAGAGCTCATTTTACATTCATCCATGTTTCATGCATCCCATAGTTCCTTTTGTCCTTGAAATATAAATTCCTTGAGGTCACAAGCCATGGTCATGGCACAGAACCTTGCACATAGCAGGTACTCAATATATACTGTTGATTCCATTTAACTTAAGAGTGTCCTGCACGAGGATTTAAGAGAAATGAATTCCAGTCCCCACTCTGCAACTAACACACTGTGTGATTTTGGGCAACCCACTCAATCTCCTTGGATCTCATAACTGTATCTATAAAATGAGGGGCATGTACAAAAAGAACAAAATCTTGCCATTTGTGACAACGTGGATGGACCTTGAAGGCATTATGCTAAGTGAAATAAGTCAGACAGAGAAAGACAAATACTGTATCATATCACTTATATGTGGACTCCATTGATAAAAAGTAAAACACATGAACAAACAAAACAAAATGAAACTCATAGATACAGAGAGCAGATTGGTGGTTACCAGAGGGGAAGGGGGTTGGGAGTGGGTGAAATGGGTGAAGGGGGTCAGTTGTACGGTGACAGATGAGAACTGGACTTTTTGTAGTGATCACTTTGTAGTGTATACAAATATGGACTTATTATGTTGTAAACCTGAAACTAAGAAAATGTTATATACCAGTTTTACACCCCACAAATAAAAAACTCAAACCACGAAACACAAAACCAACATCCGCAGGAAATATACTCAAGTGTTGAATTTATTCTTGTTGGTAAATTAAAAGTGTTAGTTTTATCTTAATACTTCAGCATTATTCACATTTCCTACAATAAACGTGATTAACTTATACAATACAAATAAATAGTAAAAAATAATAATCTGTGTTGAAAGGATAGGAAACTTCTGTCTGTGTCTGTTCAAATTAAGCCCATTCTTTAGGGATTAACTCCAATGACACTTTATCCACAAGGCCTTCCTGCTGTTCCTTCACCTCTGCAGGACGGATTCATCCAGTAGGCATATAAGGAGCACAGTGCCCAGGGCCCCTGATAATATTTTAATTTTAATGCTTTTACAATCAGAAGGAAAAGCTGAATATAATAATAATGAGCATATGATAAGGAATACAGACTGGATGGTATTTTATTTTCATTTTTAGACCAATGCAGTGGTAAAATGTAATTTAAAATATATATTATATATTAAATATATGTATTAATTATCTTATTTTTAATGCAGAAGGAACCCATGAAGGCAAAAGTGCCCAGAGCCCGTGGAAGTCATAAAGCAGCCCTGTACCTCTGACTTCCTGTCTTAATTTTGGTTTCCCCAGAGGCAGAGTCTGAGAAAAGCCTCTACAGGCAGATTATTTGGGAAATGACCTTAGCAAGCAGACATGAGGGAGCAGACAGAGAGAGAGAAAGACAGGGAGGAAGGAAAAGCTCATAAAAGCTTGTGTTCTTAAGGTCACAGTTGTGGGCAACAGGGTTTAGTTTCTCCAGGATCTCCACTCCTAAAGATGTACAGAGTGCTTCCCGGTATTTCCCACCCGAAGGATAGGCTGCCAGGCTATTTATCCACTGACTGCTGTCCTCCATTTTTTGAGCAATGGCCCCACAGTCTGTTAACTCCCTTCCATGGGGCTTGTATAGGCTGATTGGCTTCTGGCACTGGGGCAGAAAACCAAGTGTTAGCTCAAGGTGAGATGCTGTGAGCTTGAGAGCAAGGTTGCATGGCTAAACACAGCTGAAACTAAAACCAGAGCAGGGCCAAGGTGACAGGACTCAAATGACCAAAAGTGTCTGCTGCTGTTCCCCTGGAATCAATCTCACATAATCCCCACGCTCCCAAATGGTTTCATTCATACATCTGTAAGAGCTCATTTTACATTCATCCATGTTTCATGCATCCCATAGTTCCTTTTGTCCTTGAAATATAAATTCCTTGAGGTCACAAGCCATGGTCATGGCACAGAACCTTGCACATAGCAGGTACTCAATATATACTGTTGATTCCATTTAACTTAAGAGTGTCCTGCACGAGGATTTAAGAGAAATGAATTCCAGTCCCCACTCTGCAACTAACACACTGTGTGATTTTGGGCAACCCACTCAATCTCCTTGGATCTCATAACTGTATCTATAAAATGAGGGGCATGTACAAGATCTTCTCCAGAGTGCCCTCTGGATCTGTTGTATTATTCCCATCCATGCAATTCCGTTCAGCATTAAGAAAGCTCCAACAGCATTCTAGGCCCAGTGTTAGTTGCTGGGAGTATAGAGGTAAATGCAGCACAATCTCACTGTGTGGAAATGAAGTGTTTCTTTGAGGAGAGAGACAAATGAAGAATTATAGCACGATGTGGCAGAAGTAAGCCAGAGAGCTGAGGACACACAGTGGGATTTGTAAACAGATCTGGGATGTGTCAGGAGGAATTCTTGCAGAGATGACAGCTGAGATGATTCTTAAAGAATGGGTGATAAGTGATGGGGAGAATATGGGGAGAACAGGGGAGGACACGCCAAACAGAGCTGGTCCAGGGAAGGGAGACAGGGAAGGGAGACATCTTCCTCAAGGCTGAGGACAGCTTGCCTAGGGCAAAAAAGGGATGCTCCTAAGGCTCTCTGACTTTTGGACCCACACTATTCCCATATCTCATTTTGCCTTTCCAAGGATAATTGTTTGATACTGTCACATACAACTTTTAATGTGTGTGTTGGCTCCGAGATTGGGAGAGGAGAACTAGTTATATGGACAAACTACAGCATCCATGGTGGGAGACAAGACATATTTTTCTGTGTTTGCTAGGAAAGGAGAATCACCTTTACTTTATTTCATATTTATTATTAAGCAGCACTGTGGAAATGGATTTTTTTTTACAGTACAGCCATAGACTAATGGAGAGAAGAGGATATATTAGCCACTAGATGGGTCTTCATTCAATTTATGTATGTTCAATCAGTCCAGTATTCCTCTCTTTGATAGTAATGAGTACATTTCTTTCCAGAAGTCAAAGTCCCTGTTATTTTCTCCCTATTTATGATGATCGGGTATTTGTGTTACTCCAGGTAAAATACACTGGATGTGGCTATTAGAAGCAGCTCTTCATGCTAAGTTCACCATGGGAAGCACACACTACAGGGACCCCAATCCTCTGGATGTAACTGCTGACATTTCCCCTTCCTGTTCTGCCTGAGTATGAGATCACCCCATAATTTTACCTCCTGGAATCATTTGCTGCTTTGGGAAGAAATGCTCTTTGCTGATAAACATCCCACTACACATAAATGTCATGTTAAAAAGGTTTCTCTTTTTGGAGAAATGGCCCCAATTTCAACAACATGCTTCATTATAGAAGAGAAACAAATGACGAAACTTGCCAGAGTAGTGGTTGGAACACAGTCTTCCCAACATTTCCCTGAATGAGGAAGCAGGAGAATGCTGGAGAGAGACTTTATTTTTGCATAGAAACTCATTTTTTAGAAAAATTTGGTTCAGAATATGAAATTTGATGTTGAGTACAGGTATGAACACTGATTCACTGGTGCTGATGCCAGTCCTGGACATACAGTCACTACTCAAAACTAAATCTGGCTGTCACCATTTTTCAACTGTACCATGGATATTTAGTCTTAGTACAAGCTATCTGTGATCTTACAATGGAGGGTAGCAGCATGTAAAGAATGTATTTGTTGAGACTCTACGAAGTGCACTGGTTATTTCATCTGTTCTTTTACTAGTGACTGGACAAAGCATTTTACTTATGCTATCAATTCAATCAACACACATTAATGAAAACATGGAGTGAGTCATTTACTGTGAGGGTTAAAATATCATCTCATTCAGTCTTCACCTCAATATCAAGAAGTTAGGAAATCCATTTCCACAGTGTTGCTTAATAGTAAATATAAAATATCCAAAGTTTATAGATGAGCAAATGAGGCTCAGAGAGTTTAAATCAATTGCCTAAGGTGACAAAACTTGTAAATGACAAAGCTGGGATCTAAACCTGGGTTTGTCTGACTCCAAAGCTCATACTTAGGACCTCACAGATCACACTGTATTCACCCAGTAAGTGCTTGTAAAACTGGACTTTTATAGAAGCAATTATGGTGACCTCATTGAGGACTGGCACAGGGCATGAGGGAGTAATAATCCTCAGAATCCCCATTCTTTCTTCATTCCTTGATTCATTTATCAAATACTTTTTGAGTCGATATGCCTGGCAATACACTACATTATGAGATTCAGAGATGAACAACGTGTGCTTCTTATCCTGGACTGCCTAGTCAGGAAAACAGAGAGAACCACTCCAAGTACAGTAGCCTATATACCAATTCAGGCACGTTCTACTGATCAATAGCTGAGTAATAATCAGTCCAAAACTTAGTGTCTTAAAACAATAGTTGTATTATTATCTCTCATGGTTCTATGGCTGTTGGACCCCTCTTGGGACCCCTCATGTTTTTGCCCACTGATGGTGGTTGAGACTTTGGTCCTCTGGTCATCTGAAGGCTTTTTTATTCACAAGTCTGGTTCCTGTGATGGCTGGATTAGCTGGGGGCTGTTCTCACAAATACCACATGGGTTCTCCACATGGCTAGCTTGGGATTCCTCACAGCATAAAATTCACAACAGATGGATTTCTTCCTGGTGACTGGCTTCCCTTGGAACAAACCTCCCAAGAGCAAAAGTTGGAAGCTATGAAGCCTTTTCTGACTAAGCCTCAGAAATCAAACAGTGTCACTTCTACTGCATTTTGTTGGTTATAAGTGAGTCCCCAGTTCAGCGCAGATTCAAGGGGTGGTGCTATACAGGAGCATGAATACTGAGAAGCATAATTCACTGGGGGGCAAATTTGGAGACTAGATACCACATACTAGGTATCTGTCAAGTTTGAGAGCCTTACTGAGGGACAGACCAAATTTACTCTTGGGCAGAGGAAGCTCAGCCTGACTCTTGACAAAAGTAGAATAGTTCTTGTAAGCCAAGAGGTTGGAGTCTGGGGAAACCCAAGCAGTTGGGTTGAACAACAGTGTGTGTGAGTGTGTGTGTGTGTGTGTGTGTGTGTGTGTGTGGTGGTGGGGGGTGAGTGGGATGAGGTGTATGGCGAGTGGCACAGAGAGTCCACAGATTAACAACGGCCAATCGGGAAACGTAGGCTTTAACAAATAGGAGAAGAGGAATCACTGAAGGTCTAAAACACCAAGGAGTATCAGGATGAGACTTGCACATTAGAAGATCCCTCAGGTTGCCATGGGGAAGGTAGATCTGAGAAGGCAATGGTGGAGTCAGGGAAACTGTGGAGTTGGGAAGAGGAGAACTCTCTGGTTGCCAGAAGACACCCTCCTTAGAAGAAGGTAACACATTGTGAGTTAGAAGTTATGAAGCAGTTAGCTGAAGAGGATGAGTTGGGGAAAGGACCAGGGGGCTTCTGCACTGGGCAAGTCTGTGGGAGATGGTGCTATTCAATGTGGTGGAAGATACAGAAGCAGGAAGTGCTGATGCATCCAGTCTTGAACTCGTTGATTCGGAAGTACCTGCGGGAGAATCAGATGGAGATGCTCTCTATGCGTTGTGGTGCACACCATTGGTGCCCCGCCCAGATTCCCTTTACTGGGCCAGTCTATACCCCCCGCAACTGCGCTGGTGGCTGGCTGTTCGCACCTGCATCCTTATTCTGGACATTCGCCTTAACCAGAATAGCCTGGGGGGTTGTGCTCTGCTCTGGAGGCAGCCCACAGCCAACAACTGACTGCTCATGGGGCTGCAAATTGTCATCCCCTTGCCACCAGGTGGGACAACTCTGTGATTCCACTTACACCCCGAGCTCCCTAGGGGCTCAGCCGAGGCTAGAGTTCAGCTGAGTTCCCTTCTTTGTGCAGCCTCTTCCCCTGCCCTAACTTGCTGCCCTCACACCTCCTCCCCTCTCAGTAAATCACATGCACAAGAGCCTCAGACTCAGGGCTACTTCGAAGAAAACTGACCTGAGACAGGCCTTTAGAAAGTGTACCTGTGGACAGGCTGTTTGGAGGCACAACGGGCTCTTTGCAGTGAAATCTGTTCTAAAAAACAGTAGGGCTTCTTGTAAAGTTGAGTTGAATTGTGACGTGGGGCACATTTAAGAGGTATTCTGAAAGTGTAGCTTGTACCAAGGTGCGTGAATTCTGGAATAACACTACCTGGTTTTAATCCGAAATCCACTGCTTACTAACTGTAGCATCTTGGGAAAGTTTTCCCATCTATAAAATGGGAGAATAACAGCTCTCTACAAAAGAACTATTGTAAAGAGTAAATTATTTAGTGAATTATTATCACCAAAATGTAAAAACACCATAAGAATAATTTTATCTACTACGTTCAGTGCTGTATTCTCAGCACCTAGGATAAGGCCTGTCACATACTAGATTCACAATAAATACATGTAAAGCAATTAGAAGAACACTGGGCACAATTTCACTCCTGGGAGTTTATCCAAAAAAATATTGGGTTGGCCAAAAATTTCACTTGGGTTTTCCCGTAAAATGTTATGGAAAAACCCGAACAAATTTTTTGGCCAAGTCAATATATTCACAATAATATAAACCAACAGAAAGATGATTAATTACAGAAATAACAATAGCTTGTTGAAAGCAATAGCTTGTTTGAAATAGCAAAAGATTGGGAAAATAAATAATTTACTATATAATGTTTCCTTCATTCAGTGGAATACTATGCAGTCACTAAAAAAATGAGGCAATGAAATGTACAGATATGGAATAATCACCAACATGTATTGTGAAAAAGTAATGTGTAGAAATAAGTAAGGTGATGTGTGTATAGCATATCATCATTCGTAGAAGAATATAAGTACGTATTTGTAAATATTTATGTATATGTGCATATGTATGCAATATGTGCATACACACACACACACACACACACACACACACACACACACACACACACACACAATATCTCTGGTAGGACTCCCAGGAATTTGGCAGCAGTGTTTTACTCAGGACGGGGAAGGAGATTTAAGGTAAATCTTTTTTATTTTTGTTCCACGGGCAAGGCAAGTCCATCCTATTTGGAAACTAATCAAACAATTCAGAGTCTTTAAAAGAAAGAATTGATATTAACAAAGAGTTGGCTGCCTAGGGGCGGATGAGAGAGTGGGTCTATTTTCAATCATCTAACAGAGCCGCAGGGATCTTGCTGAAAGTACGGGTGTGGCCATAGGGCTGGTAAAAGTGTGGAGTTTTTCTGCACAAGGGGGCGCCAAGTCCTTTACTTGGTAAATCCCCTGTGAATTGACCTCTAAAGATTGATTACAGCTCAGCCTTCCACTCCTCTGGCTTGGAAAATTAGATTGAATACCATTATTAATTTTGATTATCAGACCTGAATTCTCCGTAAGCTCACTTAGCAGGCAGACAGCCTCTAGCCTTTTATAAATAATGCCCTCAAGATCTGCCTTCTTACGGGGATGGAGGGTGCCGAGGGTAGGACAGAAGTGCCCACTATGTGTTAGGACCCCTGCTGGGTAGCTGACTTGTGCATCAAGTCAGTTAATCCTCTCACCACGTCTCTGAGTTGGCATCATTATATATGTCCATTTAAATAGGAAACAGGCTTTGGTGGTTAAATGACTGACATGCTTATGGACATAGAAAAGTAAAGAGAGAGGAGGCACGTAACTACACCAGGGCTCGTGAATAATCACTATTCTGTTTGAAGGGGAAATGCACAAGAGACCTATAATAAACACCAAGAAGAGGGAAGACATTGGTCTGCCAAAAATGTTCCTGGCGACCAGGAAAAAGGTGCTTTCCTTGGGTAGAACACCTTCCCTTGATTCCTTGCATGCTAGAGGGACCACGATGTCTGAGAAGTAAGATCTGTCACCTGAGTGAATCCAAGTGGTGCTGAAGGGCTGCACCTTCCATGCTGACTGAGAAATGGCACTTTTCTGAGAAGGAGCAACCTTGGACATCCTCTCAACTTGGGCAGGTCACACTTATCTAAAGGTGGGGGCTGTGACCCATGGAGGGGAAAAGAGAAAGTCAGGTCACACAGGCTATGTTGTAAGTTAGGGCCACATGCTAGGTCTTTGGATTTTGTTTCTCCACTTCTTCCTAAAGCTGGATCTTACCAAAACTTTACAAAGACCACATTACTCTTGGATCTAATCTTGCAGACCCTGGAACTCAAAACCCCTTATTTATTCTGAGTTCCCTTCCTTTTGAGTCACTGTGTTCTTCATTGGTGACTCGGCCTATGAGTATGGAAGTGACCTCTCAATTTTGAAAAAAATTTTTAACTACTAATTTTTACAAGTAGTAATTTCCAGCTTTCTCCAAAGTACATTGGAAGTGTCTGCCGACAAAGGACTAAGTCTTTTATTTGCTTTGGCCTTTCTAGACTTCTGTTTTTTGACAGGCATGACAGTAGGTACTTATTCTGTTATCTAATTGAGCAGTGATCTGGCCTCCATTTAAAAGACCTGCACAGTGACTTCCCTGGTGGTCCAGTGGTTAAGACTCTGAGCTCCCAATGCAGGGGACACAGGTTCGATCCCTCGTCAGGGAACTAAGATCCCCCATGCCGTGGCATGGCCAAATTAAAAAAAAAAAAAAAAAGACCTTCACAGAATCCAGGGATGCCATCACATTGCTGTGTAGATTAGCAGTAGAATATCAAACATGAACCTGAGAGCTTACAAGTTGGAAAGTGGTATTGCTTCTGTGGTAGGCACAGTTCTCAGATGATCCCCAAGATTCCACCTGTTTGTGTATGTTCTGTGTAGGATCCCTTCCCATGCACTGTGGGCAGGACCTGTGAATATTATGGATGCCACTCCCATGGTTACATTTTACAGCAAAGGTGAAGGGATTTTACAGATATAAATCAGGTGCCTAATTAGGTGGACTTTGAATTAATCAAAGAGAGATTACCTGGGTAGACCTGACCTAATTGGGTGAGCCCTTTTTTTTTTTTTTTGCGGTACGCGGGCCTTCCTCTGCCGTGGCCTCTCCCCTTGCGGAGCACAGGCTCCGGACGCGCAGGCTCAGCGGCCATGGCTCACGGGCCCAGCCGCTCCGCGGCATGTGGGATCCTCCCAGACCGGGGCGCGAACCCGGTTCCCCCGCATCGGCAGGCGGACGCGCAACCACTGCGCCACCAGGGAAGCCCTGGGTGAGCCCTTTTAAAGATGGCTTAGACCTTCCCTGATGTTAGAGAGATTCCCCTGTTGGCCTGGAGTGGTTCAGCCTCAAGGAAATAAATTCTGCCAACAATCATGTGAGTTTGGAAGAAGATCCTGAGCTTCAAATGAGACCCCAGACTGGCCAGTACCTTGATTATAGCCCTGTGAGAGCCTGGGCAGAGGACTCAGCTGAGCTGAGCCCAGACATCTGCCCTGTAGAAACCGTGTGATAATCAATGGGTTCTAAGCTGCTAAGTTTGTGATTTGTTACACAGCCTAGAAAACTAATAAGGCACCCGTGTTTGTAGAAGGAATTTAGGACCTACATTGTGTGGCTGACAAATTGTCCCACACATAATTTCTTTCATTTTTTATTTCTCTTCTTAAATTTGAATATATATATTTTTTCATGTGACAGCATTAGAGAACAAGAACCTTTACGACTTCAGGTGCCTTTGTATGATATTTTTCAAATTACTTAATTTCCTCATGGCTCCCTTTGTTCACCTGTGAAACAAGAGTGGCTCTGTGGCTGGTGTGTCAGCAGGCCTGCTAGGCAGCGCTCGCTAGGAAGTAGGGGCAGTGAGGGGCTTCTACAAACAAAACAATAATGTAGGGGGCTTATCAGATGGATAAGAAGCTATGGTGGATTGGAAGGAGAACTGGATTTGCAGTCCAGAGAGCAACATTTACATTCTTATTCTATTTAAAAGCCACGTGACTTTAGGCAAACCATTTAATTTTTCTGATCCCTGGCTTTTTCATCCCTAGAGTAATGGATCATAACAAGCTGGTGGTGAGGACTAAATGAGCTACTGTGTATGATTCATTTTGTCACCCCCAAGGTTGATTTAACCTTGTCCTGGTCAGTTCCTCCCTTACAGACTTTGGAGTGTTCTCACCCTCCTGATCTCTTGGATTCTTCTAGTAACACTGGGAAGAAGCTTTGCAAATGGGATTTTATTGGGAATGGGAAATTAGGTGACAAAGACAAGGAAAATTTTCCATTTCCTTTCAGAGCAAAATGTCAGCCTATTCTGTTTCAGTGAAGAATAAAGGAATTTGAATAAAATGTCAGTTTCTTTCTGAACTAATTTGGGAATTATAATGACATGCACAGTCTCCATTGAGCACATGAATATTCATAATTTAAAATGAAATTGTCCTTTTTTTCAGATTGTAAAAATGAACAGAACTCCCCAGGGGTGCCCAGGGCCAGAAGAGCTGTTCATTTTAAGAAAAATTCTAAGGAGATTCTATGATACCAAAGCAACATATTCAAAACTGCAACAGATGCCAGGCGAGGGTTGGTGAAACAGTGTTAGACTGATGATGTCCCTTCCATCCTCTCTCCATCGCTCAGAGGACACAGGAGTTGTTCCCCTGGGGAGGGAAGGAGCTTTGAAGACATGTCCTGGCTGCTTGCTCCCCCATCCCACCCCACCACCCTGCCTCTAGCCAATGCCTTAGCTCACACACACATGTCTGGTTTTCCAGACATACTGAAGCTCTACCTCTTCAAAGTTCAGCATAGTGGGACAGGCATACATCAAATAAGTAAAATCTAGAGGAAGGGTAGGATGCTCTCGGGCATTCAGCCTTCAGTTAGTAGTTACTATATCCATGTTATAGAGAGACTAAGACTGAGATTGTTGTGCGTGCTGTTCTTGGTGACATATTAGAAGATTTATTCTCCTAATTTTAAGTTTATTTTTTAATGAAAGGGTCTTTTCAGGATATTTCCTTATAGTTAGCACTAATAGAAACCCACGTTGTTGTGGGGGAAGAAATGGACAGGGTGTAGGTCTGAGGTCTAGACTACGTGGCCTTGGGTGAGCTTCCAGTTTCTGGATCCTCATTCTTGCTTGGACAATTTTGTAGTTGAATTAGATGACCATTACAGAGATTCTTCTAGCTCTACATTCTGTGGCTGTGATTCCTCTCCCCTTCATGTTCTAGTTTTCCAAACATTATAAAGATGTTCATTTTTCTGGGCCCAAGAGAGGGAATCATTTTGGGGAGAAAAGCCAAGGCTTGTGTCAGTTAGAACCTTTCACCCTAAATAATCTGCTTTGCTTTCTGCTCAAATCCAGGGAAGTGACTGCCTCTGCTTTGCCTTAGTAAAATGGGGGGAACTGTTCAGGGTGACCTGTTCTAGGTTACTGAGCTTAATCGAGATACACCCTCCTTGAATGAAAAGGTATAGAGGTTTAATTAGCCTAGCAACTCTGCAATATCTTCCAGAAGCCTTGGGAACATGGATTTCTTTTCTTTCTTTTTCATCCACTTGCTTCTTCGGAGTTAATGGTTTCTTCCTGTAACTGTGCCATGATCGACTTTTCTGGACACCACCCTCATCCATTATCCCAGTGACAGTGCCTTAATTGAAATGACATCTTAGAATTATTTCTTTAAAATTCATTGTTTAATTCAGTAAATTTAGTATTAATTAACGCCAACTGCCCGGGTGTTTTGGTCCCCCATTTGTCACTCTCTCAGCTAAGTACTGGTAATAATAGGTCTATTTCATTTTATAGGACTTATTTCACTTTATAGTTCAGATTTGCTAGTGTAGCAGGAATGGAAATTCAAAATGGCTTGGTATTTTGTAATGATCATGCACTTGGAAAAGAGAAAGAGAAGGAAGAGGGGAGGAAGAGAAGGAGAAAGCTTGGTTGCCAGATGCCACTCATCCGTGGAGGAGCCTTGAGTCAAGATTTGGGTACACGATTGTCAATCAGGGGCTCAGGATAACCTGAGAGAGCCATACACTTCAAAAGGCTTCTTCTATCCATATAACATTCAAAATGAGATTGTGTGTGTGCATGTGTATATATATGCAAATACAGTTAACTCTATTTTCCAGCCCTGTGGGAAAGTGATATGTGTAGTTAATCAAATAATGTTGTAACAAAGAATTACCATGCATCCTGTTAAAACAGTCACATTTTGTAAGAATTAGGCTATGCTGGGAACATAGATATTGAGTCTTAGTGGTTAAATACGGTCTTGGGTTGCGTTTCCCCAGAAGACATTGGGTTCAGGATTTAAGAGCAAGGAGCTTATCTGAGAGGTGATCAAAAGAAGCACCCAAAGGGGAGGCATGAAAGGGAAGATAGCCAAAAATGGTACATTTTTGACAGTTACCGCATGGGCACCTGAGCTCAGCTCTACTGGGGAACTCTGGGAGATGGGACAGGACACGTCCTGAGTTATGCCTCCCAAGGGGCGAGGAAACTGATATTTATCTTCTGGATCCCACCTGTTATCACAGAGCACTAACCCCCTGGCCCTCCTAGCTTGCCCAGTGTACGTGGGCTGGGAGAAAGCTCCTTGGGACGGAAGGGCAGGTGCTTGCTTTAGGTTAACAGGTATGAAATGGAAAGGTGCGTACCAAAGGGACATAGGTGGAGCACCAACAGTGTCTGTCATGTTTAGTATTTCTTGTGTTGACAGGCTCAAGTATCATCTAAGGTTGGAATTGGAGGCTTTCAGATCCTAGGGCAGGTGGCTTTGGCGTCATGGTTACCACGAAGGGTACAAGTACTCGTCATACTTTAATACTTCTCAGCCAGGTACAATTTATCTGGGTGGTCAGTGTTCTGCCCAGCTCCCCACTACACCCAGTCCATGAGTGTCAGCTGCTCAAGGCTTACAGTTGCCCCTTTGTCTAGATGATGGCCCTTGGCTGACAGAGCCACCTGACCAAGGAGTTTACAGCTCTGAGGGCACAGCCCACAACCAGTAACTCAGAGCCCTGACTTAGCATCATATATCATCTGAGAGGATTGCCGTTCTATCTATAACAGCAGTCATCTATTTATACCCCAAGTGGTGTTGATGCCCTGTCTGTGCATTTTGGCCTCACTTTTTGCCACCCGTGAGAATGTCTCTTTGCTATGTTGTAATAATTTCATAGAAGACCACCAGATACCAGCAGAGCGGTGGGTGGATGGAATTCATGTGTCTGTATTTGGGCCCAGAGTGTGTACTATTAATGCATCCTAAGCCAGGGACAGAAGGTGGTGCCCATATTTTTACATGAGAAAGATCTATTATCCCCATTTTAGAGGTCAGGGCACTGAAGTCCAGTTATTTTATTAACTTGCACAAGCTCATACAACTTGTCACTTGGTGGATTTGGGATTTGAAGCAGGTCTTTCTAGACACAAGGCCCATGTCCTCTCTAACATACCACAGTGTTGCTCAAAGGTAGCTTCGTGTTTGACTGGAAACTTGAAACAAGGAGACTTGGTAATGCTCTCTGACTGGCTGACCTGACTGACACATACCAATGGAGGGTCCCTGGGACTCCTCGCTCACAGAGAATGATCATCTTGATTCTCATTTTTGAGTTCAATCCCATCTCTTATTTATAACTTAGAAAGGCCTCCTAGTGTCTTGGGGCCAGTGTAATGTGTGCCCTTAATTAACAGTGTAACATGGAGAAAGATTCCTTTACCAGAAGGCCTGTTGAACTCACACTGTCAGACGAGAAACACGGTCTCCACGTGAGGCTTCCATGTTTCGGAACCAGGAGGGCTCAAACAACATGGGGTCTACGGATGGTTTCGGGAAGTGATTGTGTCTGCTCTAGGCCTTTTTACCCGACTTTCATTTAAATTCTACAAACATTTGCTGAACACCTACCAAGTGCCAGACACCACTCTAGGCCCTGGGGGGACTACAAATATAAAGAAGATGTCTTGCTTTCATTCTTGAGGAGAAGCTTAGCAAATAAACAAACAAGTATTACACATGACAGAAAGAATCAAGGGCTAATTATTCATTTCTGCACCCAGCTGTGGGAGCCCAGAAGGACAAGTGGTTAATTCTGACTGCAGGGGATTTGGAAGTGACATTGAAAGATGAACACAGTGTTGATAGACAAGGAAAGGGGCTGGATCTATTTACCATCTCGGCAACAACAGAAAAGAGGAAGCAGCCGTTCTTAAAACAGTTTTCCTACAGGAGAACTACATATGTAAGTTAGCGTGTGAAGATCTTTTTTTGTGGAGGAAAGATTCACTGAGATGCAAGGGAAAGAAGTACCTCATGGATGGCAGAACTCCAGCCACAGAGGAATTATTATGTTTATCACCAGTTTCCCCATGACTTAGTCTTAAAGGGCCAGCTTCCCACGTGCACAGCACGGACAAAGCCGTGACAGAATGATTTTACTAATATTTCTGATCATCTGCATAAGCTTATTATGTGGCAATTATCTGGACCGAGTATGTCCCGATGCAATTTGGTTGTTAGGCAGCTGACATAGACTGCTGGCATTTGACGGTTTTAGTTTAGCAGACCCAGGCTGTGTTTATGTTGAGCAGAGAAATAATAAATGATTTACAAAACTGTCACTCTGCACTTCTGCAGATTCATTTGAAAGAGATTTGGTAGCATTCTGTTTGTTAGCAGGAAAGGAAGAGAACAATATTGCCCCAGTTTTCACCACAGAGAATAATGGGAAATGACAGCCTAGAGGCAGGCTGGAAAGGTGACAGCAGAGATAGTTCCCTGGTAAATGAGAAGGAGAATGATATTTATTGAACATCTGCTATGTTCCAGGCACCATTCTAAGCATGTTTTATGTATTGTTTCATTAATTCTGGAAAGGTAAAATGGAATTATACATGTGAAAGTGCTCTATAACATGCTCTACAAATGTTAGGCATAATTCATATTTTCCTTTATTGTAAAGCCTCCTAAGATTCATTTGAGACCATTCCCTGCTTTCTGTTATCAGATGTTAATTTATGTTGAAGCAGTAGCAGGTCAGCTTTCTCTTACTCAGAACATTTAAGTAGGAAGAGGTGATGGGAGACGCAGGTGGATTGGCTCGTGGGACCGTGGGAATGTGTTCTGGAAGGGGTCTTTGTTAGATTCTTGTTTTCAATTCCTCCATTGACGTTGACCTTATGTGCTGCTGGTACACCACCAACCGTGCTCTCAGAGGTGAGCAACCCTTTTCCTCTGCCATGTGGTCTCATCCAGGGCTGGAGAGGGAGTAGTGGTGGAGATTAGTCTGGTCCCTCTAGTGTAGGTAAATGACCGCCTGGTTCCCCGTTCACCTTATTTCACCCTGCTCCAGATTCTTTTTGGTGAGTTCGAAGACTACATCCTCGTAATTTTGGAGAAGTTGTACTCAAACGTCGTTTCTAATTTCATTCCACGTGCCAGCCCTGTTGGACCTCAGCAGCATCTAGATAGGAGAGGTCTGCCAATTGAGAGATGGCCAATGGAAATGGACCGCCCATTCCACAGCTTAAAGGGGCTGATATTCAGCTTTCTGCCTTACAACCAGAAACAATCAAATTACTTTCCTACTAGGGAGCAAATGGCTGATATTGTACTATTTTAAACTCCTAGGAGTGGAAGGTACCTCAGAGCCAGTCTTTCTCTTAGCAAGTTCTTCCCCAAAATAAAAGTGATAGAAGGCTAGATTATGATTGTTCTTTTATAATAAAGATACAAACAGAGAAGCTGGAAGAACAAGAAGCACATCTCACTTTCCTTGACTTCCATTTTGCATCAGCATCTCTCACTATGGATCTTAAAAAGTCTTCAGTGGTTTTCACCGTTTAGAGTCAAGTCTAAATTCCTAAGTACAGTATAGCCTTAAGATGCTTCATCAGATGCCCCAACTGAGACCCCAGCCTATCTCTCTCTCAATAATCCCGTTGGGGTACCCTTCATTATAACCAAATTGTATTTATGTCTCTTCTCTTCCATATTTTTGTCTTAACATTCTCAGTCCCTATGATACCTTCTCCTTCTTCTTGGTACATTCAAGTCCTATTCCTCTTTTTAATTCCCTCTCAACTGCGACCCTCCCATGTAGTCTTTTCAGCTCCCTAGTCTCTTCTCCCCAGGTGTCCCCTTGCTTTCTGAAATACATCAGCCTCAGAGCACTTCACCCAAAGCACTTCACCTTCATTATGGCAGGCTTTACACTGTGTAATATTTGATTCTTATTTGTATATGTATCATCATATTTTATAGATAATATTGTTATACTCACTCATCTTTCAAGACCAGTCTTAGCAAGGCTTTTTGCAATCTTGCCTTTCTTGATCTGAGTTAGATCTCAGGATTGTTCAGGACCCTGTGTGATAATGCATTGTAATCTCATGGCTGAGTCATAGTGCAGAAGAAGAGACCAGGTGCTTTGAGTCAGACCTGGGTATAAGTCCCATTTCTGCTATTTTCCATTTCAGTGACGGTGGACCAGTTATCTAAACTTTTGGAAACTCAGTTTCTGCTCTTCACATGAGACAATCACACTTAGCATCGTTGGTTATTGCAGTGGCTTGAATTGTGGCCCTGCAAAAAAATGTGTCCACATTCTAAGCCTGGAAACCTGTGAATGTTGCCTTATTTGGAAACAGGGTTTTGCAGATGTGATTAAGTTAAGGACCCTGACGTAAGGAGATCATCCTGGATGTTTTGGGTATGCCTTAAATCCAATGACAAGTATTCTTATAAGAAACACACAGAAGAGTGTCAGATACAGAGGAGAAGGTAATGTGAAGATGGAGGCAAAGATTGGAGTGATGTAGGTACAAGCGCAGGAAGCCAGCAATCATTAGAAGCTAGAATAAGCCTGGAACAGATTCTCCCCTAGGGCCTCTGTAGGGACTGTGGCCCTGGTGACATCTTGATTTTTTTAGACTTCCGGCCTCCAGAACTGTGAGAGATTAATTCCTGTTGTTTAAACCACCTACTTCATGGTAATTTGTTATGGCAGCCTTAGAAAATGAGTACAGTTTTTATTATGCTATGTTGCTATCTGTCTATCCCATGAAACTGGGAGCTCTTCAAGGGCAGGGACTGTTCCTCGTCCCTCCCCAGACCACCTACCCCTGGGGCTAGCTCAGTGTGTGCAGCAATAACACATGGTTGACAAGTTATATGGACCATATTTTATGACTAGCCCTCCAGCAGACCCTGTGGAATTAAGATTGTCACTAAAAAGGAAGAAAACCCTAAAAAAAAAAGAATTAGAGAAAGATTTAGAGGAAGAAAATCCCTGCACTTTAAGAATTTATGCTCCAAAGTGTTTTTCTTTTATCCATTTATTACCAGTCTCAAAGAGCCGGCAGTCTTAATGTATAATTTAGATCAGAGGCAATGGGATTTCTCTCATTTTCCTTCGGTCATCAATTAGCATTTATCAGGTGCCTACTCTATGCAGAGGCTTGTGCAGCATTAGGCACTCTTAGTATCCACTTTTCAGTTTTTTTCACTGACTATCAACCTCTAACTCCTATGACTCACACAGATAACGTCCACCCTGTTCTGGGGAGACCGCATCCCTCCTCTATTGGAATAGGGCTTTGTCCATGGTGCTGAACGGCCATGCATATTAGAACTATCACAACCACCGTAGTAACTCTATACAAAATATACACCTGTAGCAGCAGGTGGGTAGGTCATTACAGTAAGATGTTTGTTTACTATAAAGAAGGATTTCTAGAACTCTTCAAACATCTCATTCATTCATCTTTCCTCCAAATACTTATCGATCCAGTCCTCCGTACCAGGCACTCTACTAGGTGCCAGGGAAAATAGATCCTGTGATGAAAGTGGCCTCTGTCTAATGAAGGAGACAAGCACCTACTTATAACAGAGAAAGGCTCATGTTAAAATAGATGGATTTTGGTTACCAAGGATAATGTGGTCATAGCCAAGAAAACATGAAAGAACTTGAATATCTTGTTTCCATTTGTTTGTTCATGTCTTTACTCATTCATTCCTTCATTCAACATCGATTACCTGGTGCAGTAGTCAGCTTTTAGCCCTCATGGGGGATTGAGCCCTGGCAGCCAGGGGTCCTTTTCTCATGGAGCTCTTTCTGCAGTAGTTAGATATTTGACATTGATGGTATCTCATTCCCTTACAGTTCTAAGCTTCGAGATTTCCATCGTCTAAAGTGAAAGGAACAGAGAATAGGACAAAAGAAGGAAAGGGAATTAATTTCTATTAAGAAATGCTAAGGCTTCCCTGGTGGCGCAGTTGTTGATAGTCCGCCTGCCGATGCAGGGGACATGGGTTCGTGCCCCGGTCCAGGAAGATCCCACATGCCGCGGAGTGGCTGGACCCATGAGCCATGGCCGCGCGTCCAGAGCCTGTGTTCCACAACGGGAGAGGCCCGCGTACCGTAAAAAAAAAAAAAAAAAAAAAAAAAAGCTAGACTCTATTTATGCTATTCCATCTAATTTTCCCCAAAGTCTATGGAATCTGGTAGGATTTTCTGATTTTACCAGTAAGGTAGAAGATACTAATAAAAATTAAATAGCTTTCTCAAGGTCACATAACCAGCAAATGGAGGAGTTGAGATTCTAACAATGTCTATCTGAACTCAAAACCTCAAGGTACTCTGAACTATCCCCCATACAATCAGACTGAGGATGCATTATATGTACTGTTACAGATGAGGCTGGGGTATAGTGAGGCTCTTCTCACACCTCAATTACTAAATCCCCTTGGTTTGTGTACAGGATGTCTTTGTGAGTTGTGATGTACTGAGGCCACTGTAGATGCTGTCCAATAACTTGAGTGCCCATAAACGCTGGCAGTCAGGGACTTGGGGATGAAGGTTGACTGTTAGCTTTGTCTCTGGGAGAGGACCTGGTATCAATCTCTAGGTAGCACTGGCCTCAGTGACAGCTGTCCTAAGCTGTAACTCTTTTTGTTTTTTACTGAAATAACTCATCATGATGTTCTGTTTGTCACTTGTCAAGGAAATCAATGTAGTCTAGACTTGTTACCTTTCCAAGATCTGTATTGGACAATTTATGGTCAAAGGAAAGTCTAACAACAGAGCAGCAGGGGCAGAGCTGATAAAAGGATCTCAATCTCCCTGTAAAACATTGAGAATTTAGAGCCTTCCTCCAATGGTGGGGGAAGGAAGGGGGTGAAGCTGAGGTGCCCTTGGTGAAATTAAGGAAGGGAGGACATTCACAAAAGGAAGGAGGCTGAGAAGAGGAAAAGGAAGATCTTTAAAATAGGGATGATCATATTTGCTTGGCAGTGCTGTTGTGAGTATTCAATGAGATACTTAATATGTCATGTATAGTGTCTAGCACAGTGCCTGGAACAAAGCAGATCATGAATGAGGGGTAACCATTCTAGTAGCTGTAGAGGAAGAGGGAGGAAAAGACCATGAGTAAAAATAACATCCACAGCAACAGCACAGAAATCTCTAGTGCCAGGAGTGAAAAGAAGCAAATTGTCAACATGAAGGGTAGAAAGCACCGTGTTTCATATCCGTTGGTCATTAAATTGTTTCATTCATTCAAACATTTATCAAGCAGCAAGCACTGCGCTAGGTGCTGGGGAAAAAGAAACAAATAAGCAATGGTGTTGCCCTGCAGGACTGCAGAGTCTAGTTGAGAAGATAGATGTAAACACACAATTGTGTTGGAGGTTGACGGATGCTGTTATAGAGATGGGAAAGGCTCAGGGCGGGGATGCTGTTCCTTCCACAAGCACAGGGTCCACATTGTTTGCTTCTCGCTCATCAAAGTAACATGCATGTGGAAAAGCCTCAATAATATCAGTTGAATGAGTCAATATTGAATAAAAGAGTGATCTGGGTGCTGAAGGAAGGCTTCGTTGAGACCAAAATGTTTGAGCTAAGATACGTAACATTTGAAGATTAAGAGTCTTCAGGGCAGATGAAGATGTGTGTGTGTGTGTGTGTGTGTGTGTGTGTGTGTGTGTGTGTGTGTGTGTGTGTTGGGAAATGGGGAGAAAGATGCCAAACCAGTGGAGAAAGTGTATGAAAGACACAGCAGGGGCCACTTGAGAATAGGAAGCATTTGGGTGTGGCTGGAGCACAGGGAGTAATGGAAGATGAGGCTGAATTGGCAGACGGTGGTGGATTAAAATATGAGCCAATTCTATTGATTCAGTCATTCCTTCACTTAAAAGGTATTTACTGAGTTCTTACCTTTGCCAAAGACTGTTATAGACCTTGGGGATATGATACTGATCAAACCAGGCAAAAATCCCTCCCCTCATGGAGTGTACATGCTCACAGGTGGGGACAGATAGTAAAGAGCATTGAGAACAGTATACAGTATATTCAACTGTAATTAGTAATATGGAGAAAAGTGAACCCTGGGAGGGAGGCGTGGATGGCTGGGGAGAAGGTATATGGAAACACAGCTCATGGTACCTGGTGGTTGCATACCCTGCAGTTCTGTTTTATGATTTAAATTGGCAAAGCCACGTGACATTTCTCCCCAGGCACTATGACTTTACTTGAACTTGTGGCTTCCATGTGAAATCTGATGCCTGGAGTTTATAATTACGTTGTTAACTTTGCAAGGTCCTCTGGACCCCTTCAGCCCTCTTTAGCCATCCTGCATATAATTATAATATCATAGGCAGTTAGTTTTTCCTGTTTAAAAAAAATCATTGATTTATTACGAATTGGGACTTATAAACACTGTCATCCATATTATGGAACTAGATTTCAATACATACAAACCCTTCTACTAAATCTCTCATATCAGCATAATTGAACACTGATGTTCCTTATCTCTAAAAAAGAAAAGAAAAAAAAAGAGTAGTGTTTCTTCTGTTTCCTGCTTCAGGCACAGGAAAGCCTTGGTTGTGGTCTCCGTATCGTCTTCTGGTGAGGGGATTGGGGGTGCAATAGCTCCACACCCCTTGCTTGCTGTAATTGCTCTAGCCTGAAATCCTTATCTGAGGAAAGAAGGGAAGTAGCTGGATTATTTTTTTGAATTAATCACCTTAAATCCTTTTGGGTCGACATAGGTATAAATAAATGAAAGAGCCTCCTAATTAGGATTGGGATCTGCTCTGTTCTCTGATGTACAGTGAGAAGTTTCAGGTTATCGAATGAAAACAGAAGTTGCATTTTTTTGAAAAAAGGCAGAGTGTGAACCTGGCAATTTGCTTATTTTCATAATTTCAGACAGTGATGTCAAGTGACATAGAATCAACTCTACACGTCCTTCAAAGAGCCTTCTTTGGTTCCCCAAATACAGCCGGGGTGGGCTCCCCTGTCCCCACATTCCTCCACAATATTCCAATAAGAATAGGACTGCCAATGCTGAGACTTTGGGGTTCTTTGCTCACCCCTACCTCCTGCCTGTCTATCATCCCTGTCTTCTGTTTTTCAACACTTCCCTCACAAGTTCTTTCCCCTCAGTTTGCAAATATGCTCAAGCTTATCCCATATTAATGAAAGACAATAAAAGAAAGAAACTGTTCAACCACCATATCCTACCACTGTCCAAGCTTTCTCCTCCCTTTCACAATATAACCTCTTGAAAGAGTTGTCTATATGCCCTACTCTCCCTCACTTTCCTTTCCTTCTTGTTCCCTATCACATCAGAAGCTGTGTTTGGCATCATCCTTCCATGACACACTCTACAGAGATTGTTCCTGGTTGAGATGCCCATGACCTTTCATTTTCTTTTCTTTCTTCCTCCCTTCCTTCCTTCCTTCCTCCCTTCCTTCCTTCCTTCCTTTCTTTTCTTTTTTTTTTCTTTTCTTTTTTTGAGTATAATTGCTTTACAATGTTGTGTTAGTTTCTGCTGCACAAAGAAGTGAATCAGCTGTATGTATACATATATGCCCTCCCTCTTGGACCTCCCTCCCCCACCCCCCATCCCACCCATCTAGGTCATCACAGAGCACCGAGCTGAGCTCATTGTGCTATACAGCAAGTTCCCACTAGCTATCTATTTTACACGTGGTTGTGTATTTATGTCAAACGTAATCTCCTAATTCATCCCACCCTCCCCTTCCCCCTCTGTGTCCACATGTCCGTTCTCTACGTCTGCGTCTCTATTTCTGCCCTGCAAATAGGTTCATCTGTACCATTTTTCTAGATTCCACATATAAGTGTTAATATACGATATTTGTTTTTCTCTTTCTGACTTACTTCACTCTGTACGACAGTCTCTAGGTCCATCCACATCTCTACAAATGACCCAATTTCATTCCTTTCTATGGCTGAGTAATATTCCTTTGTATATATTTACCACATCTTCTTTATCCATTCCTCTGTTGCTGGACATTTAGGTTGTTTCCATGTTCTGGCTATTGTAAATAGTGCTGCAATGAACATTGGGCAGTGACTTTTTGAATTATGGTTTTATCAGTGTATATGCCCAGTAGTGGGATTGCTGGGTCATATGGTAGTTCTATTTGTAGTTTTTTAAGGAACCTTCATACTGTTCTCCACAGTGGCTATATCAATTTACATTCCCACCAACGGTGCAGGAGGGTTCCCTTTTCTCCACACTCTCTCCAGCATTTATTGTTTGTAGATTTTTTGATGATGGCCATTCTGACCGGTGTGAGGTGATATCTCATTGTAGTTTTGATTTGCATTTCTCTAATAATTAGTGATGTTCAGCATCTTTTCTTGTGCCTCTTGGCCATCTGTATGTCTTCTTTAGAGAAATGTCTATCTCGGTCTTCTGCCCTTTTTTTTTTTAACATCTTAATTGGAGTATAATTGCTTTACAATGGTATGTTAGTTTCTGCTTTATAACAAAGTGAATCAGCTATACATATACATATATCCCCATATCTCCTCCCTCTTGCGTCTCCCTCCCACCCTCCCTATCTCACCCCTCTAGGTGGTCACAAAGCA
>NC_041231.1:54349096-54368518 GCF_002837175.3 Physeter macrocephalus | reverse complement strand
TGCTATGCGGCTGCTTCCCACTAGCTATCTATTTTACATTTGGTAGAATATAGAAGTCCATACCACTCTCTCACTTCATCCCAGCTTACCCATCCCCCTCCCCATGTCCTCAAGTCCATTCTCTACGTCTGCATCTCTGCCCATTTTTTGATTGGGTTGTTTGTTTTTTTTGATATTGAGCTGCATGAGCTGCATGAGCTGCTTGCATATTTTGGAGATTAATCCTTTGTCCCTTGCTTCATTTGCAAATATTTTTTACCATTCTGAGTGTGGTCTTTTCATCATTGTATATTCTTGCCTCTTTTGTCATAGGTTAGGTGTCCATAGGTGTGTTGGTTTATCTTTGGGCTTTCTATCTTGTTCCACTGATCTATATTTCTGTTTTTGTGCCAGTACCACACCATCTTGATTACTGTAGCTTTGTAGTATAATCTGAAGTCAGGGAGCCTGATTCCTCCAGCTCTGTTTTTCTTTCTCAAGATTGCTTTGGCTACTTGGGGTCTGTTGTATTTACACACAAATTGTAAAACTTTTTGTTCTAATTCTGTGAAAAATGCCATTGGTAATTTGATAGGGATTGAATCTGTAGATTGCTTTGGGTAGTACAGTCATTTTCACAATATTGATTCTTCCAATCCAAGAACATGGTATTCAGTTTCTTAAAGTGATTTGTCATTTTATTTGTTGGTAGCATTTGGCACTGCTGACAGTTTTCTTCTCCTTTGCTGTTTGTTACACCCTCACTCTCCTCTTCTCCTGCTACCTCCCCAGTGACTGTGGTTTCCTCTCCTTCTTCATTGGTCTTACTTTCCCTCTACCTGCTCTTAAACACCTCTTGATTTCAATTACTGCATTTAATCGTTATGCCAGTAATGATTAGATCCATATCTAGAGCCCACATGTCTCCTAATGCAGGGTTCACTTAATTGTGTGCTGGTCATCTCCACAGTGGCCTTAGCTTCATTCAGTAATTATGTGGCTATGTTTGTATTGGAAAGTTTGCCCTTATATCAACAGACTCAGCTTCCAACTTATCCAAAGCAGCACACAGTCTGGGCTGTACAAATCTCCAACCTGTCACCCTCTCTCCTCTAGATGTCTTCTTTCACAAGGTGTTCCTTGGGATAATGGCTCATATGCTTACACCAGGGGCTAGGAGTCCCTGGAACTTTACTCTCCATGCCGACCCTCTGGCTCCCCATGGCAGAGACTGCCTAGCTTTTCAGCAAATCCATTTTTTTCTTTTTGGGGACATAGTTGGAACACATTTACCAACCTGCTTTGCAGTGACTGAATGGAATGTGATGTAAATATTTCCAGACCTGTCCCATGAGCACCTCCTTTGAGATTTTCCATTTCTTCTCTTTGTCTCCCTGTGGCTGAATGGGGAGGGCTCAGAGGCCCTAGGGGTGGATAGAGATAAAAATAACTGCACCGTGCAGAGCCTGACCTTTCTGTTCTGACTCTAACTGAACTTTTCAAGACAAGAAATAAGCATATTGTAGTAAACCACCAAAATTTGAAGTTAGCCTATCTTAAATAACATACCTCTATTTCCTAACAGTTAACGATTATGTAGCACTTAACATTCTTGATCAATTCATCTTTATTAATTTTAATATTCTCAAAAACTAGATAAAGTATGTATGAATTATTAACACTCTTTTAAAAATGAGGAGGGACTTCCCTGGCAGTCCAGGGGTTGGGACTTCGCCTTCCAATGCATGGGGTGCAGTTTCTGTTCCTGGTCGGGGAGCTAGGATCCCACATGCCTCGTGGCCAAAAAGACCAAAACATAAAACAGAAGCAATATTGTAACAAATTCAATAAAGATTTTAAAAATGGTCCACATCAAAAAAAAAATCTTTAAAAAACAATAGAAATGAGGAAACTGAAGACAGAGAAGTTGAGTAACTTGATTATGATCATATAGCTGGTAATTGGAAGAGCTGGGATTTGGACCCACATGGTCTGCTTCCAGAGTACATGCCTGTAACCACTAAACAGAGATTCAAAAGAGATGTGTAGAAGACAGAATAGTGGCTCCCCAAAGATGCCTATGTCCTAATCCCCAAAACCTGTGAACATGTTACTTTATATGACAAAAGGGGCTCTGAAGATGTGACTGAATTAAGGCTCTGGAGATGAGGAGATTACACTGGATTATCTGGATGGACTCTTCAAAAGTCCTTAAAGGTGGAAGAAGGAGCTGGAAGAGAAGATCAGAGTGATGCTATATGGGAAGGACTCACTCCACTGTTGCTGGCTTTGAAGATGGGAGGGGACCATGAGCCAAAGAACGCAGCAGCCTCTAGAGCTGGAAAGGACAAGGAGATACTCCCTAGACCCTCCAGGAAACATGCAGCCCTGCTGACATGTTGATTTTAGCCCATTGAAACCAGTGTCAGTCTTCTGACCTAGAGAAATGTAAAATAATAAATTGTGTTGTTTTAAGTTTGTGGTAATTTGTTACAGCAGCAACAGGAAACCAATATAAGATGTAACAGAGGAAAATGTTCTCTCACCATGGGTGGCATTCAAATTTCTCGCACGGTTCTGAAAAGCAAGCTTGTTGTTATGATAATGCTACTCAATTAGTAGACTATCAATACCTACTGTGCCCCATTTCTTTTATTTTGTTTTCAGTTTAAGGCAGGAGGAATATTTTTTCCATTTAATTATTTATAAAATTCACATGTTAGGAATGGATAATCATGAACATTCTGTTTTGGTTAAAAACTTTCACATAGTGATTTTATCCTAAATAAATACACCCACTCCATAATCTTTATTTTTAATATTCTCGGTTGAACTGCTAATGTCTCCTCAACCAATTGTTACCTTCGATTAAAAGTCTTATGGTATTTCATGAATAACCAGATACAAGACGGCACATAGAGAATGCCATGTTTTTCATGCTTCTTAGAAGCTCGAGCAGCTAAAACTTGAATCCACATGGAAAATATCCCCCAAACCTAAATACAAAGGTCAGAATGATCTTCCTCACCCCATTACTACCAAATGCCCCCCCCTTTATCTCTCCACGCACCACCAAACATCCTGCACCGTTGGTTTTTATGTACATTTCTATTAATCCTTTCTGATATTCTTAGCAATGTTTAATGACATTGTTGTCTTTGTGACTATGTCAAAATACAGCTTTGAGAAATTAGAGAAAAATATTGATCATGAGAAAGATGAAGGAAGCTGCCAAGATCATATGGTTTGTTAGGGCTGGAGCTGAGATTCAAACCCAGACAGCTGGGCTCCAAACCCTGTGCCTGAACACTGCATGGCACTGCCTTGTGACTGTGCACTCTGGCAGGTAAGATAGGTACCTGTTCCAGATGTCTTCCTGAGATCAGAGATCACTGTTTTTTGTCAATGTACTTTTCAGCCAAGGATGCTGAGGCCCTTATGGGCAAAATCACTTACACAAGGCAACATGACTACAGCCTAAGGGCATAGAATCTAATTCTTCCTATTGTACTAAACTCAGTTGACTTGAATTTTTTAGGGAAAGCATCAAGTCAAATAGCATTTATCCCACAGTTGCATTCATCTTTCGGTGCAAAACCAAGATGAGACCAGGACCCCAGAGGTACTTACTCAATCCTGTACCTAATAGGACATATTTTTATGGTTCTCCCCTTTAGCTGCAATCCTGGAAATGTAAGCGTGAATGCTGCTTGTGAACCTTATAAGTGCTTTAGAGTCTTAGGGAAATGAATGGTTGATTGTTCATTTATTCATTCTTCAATGAAAGAATTTAAGCGCCTAGGTACTGAGGCCAGTGAATAAGACACAGCCATCCCCCAAAGCAGCCTGTAAATAAAATATTGTCTCAGCCTATCATAGTGGCAGAGGCACGAGTGTGGAGACAGACTTTCCTAGGCTCTGTGGCTTGTTGGCTGTGTGAACTTGGGCATGTTATTAAAAAATCTCTCAGAACTCTCAGAGCCTCTGACTCCTTTCAAAATGAGAGTAAAGATGTCTAATTGAATTGTTGTGAGACTTAAATGAAATGTGACATCCAAAGAATGTAGCCTCAAATTGGATTTCAATAAGCGGTAAATAGATGTGTGGAAGCCTGGATATATGTTCTGTAACAGGAGACGTACGAAGTGCTGGAGAGACCGGGGATCAGGGAGGATTGTGCCTGGCCCAAGAGTTATAGAAAAAAGAATCTTCAGAATCAATGAACGTTAGCATTTTTCTATGACTATTTTAAGATCAAATGATCCTAAGCTCATTTTGCCAAGTCTCAGAAATGTGGGGTTTGTGATCGAGTTACATTTGGTAGTGGGAAGGAAGGGTAGCTTGGGAGACAGTCCAGCCTCTGCGTTTCTGTCCCTCCCGTGCTCTGCAGTAGTGGGAAGCGTCTCTGTTCCAAGCACCAGCCTCTTGTTTACCCAATGGACTCCAATAATAAACTCCATTATTCCCATGTTTTTTAGCATATCTCATTTAATCCTCACAACAACCCTGAAGAGTAGAGGTTATACTGACCTTTATAAATGATGAAGGGTAAGTGACTCACTTGTTTGAACTCAGGGCTATGGACTGTTCATGAAACGGCAAAAGTAAATGCAACTCCATTTCTTCAGCTGATTTTTGCTGTCACTGGGGCAGCTTTGGGTTTGTTCCTGAAATTGGGCTTCAAGTTCTTTGACAAGACTCCCTCTTCTTTGCAAGAGCAGCAGGGACAGCCAAGATGGCAACTGGCTCCATGCAGTGTCTGACAGTGATCTTCCATCTTCTACTCCACGGTCTGCTTGACACAGCCCAGCCCCGAGCCCTGAGTTCCTGGAGCTTTTGCGAGCAGTGGTGTATTCTTGAGCTTGTAGTGTGCCGGTCTCTGGGGTCTGTGCAGAAACCGTCACCACTCAGGCAGCCCTCACGCTCTTCAGCTAAGCATGAAATAACCTACAGACAAAATACACTTTCATATTCTTGCATCATCTCACAACTAACATACGCAACCTTTTTTTCCTCTGGTAGTAGAACTTACCAAAAACAAAAAGGGCTATGATGAGGTGGTATTGTCAGTAATTTGGAGCCCAATGAAGGGGATACATGATACACATTTTACATTATTTATATTACATTATTTACATTTTACAGTCATTCATTGAGTGCTTACTGTGTAGCAGGCTCTCAGAGTGTGTAAATGTGAAGGAGATACAATTGTTGCCTCAAAATCTCAGTCTATTTGTCAGTAGGCAGAAAACAAATTACAATGCACCATATAGAATGACTGATACTTGACCATTTTTGATTTCCAAAAACAGACAGACATTTCATGTGATTCAGTGTGCTCCATGGAAGAGGGAAGGTAGGGAAGTAATTTCAGCGCTGTGGCTCACAGATCAACATGTACTAAGTCCTTACCATCCTCCAGGAGCTTTATGTGGATCATGGCATGTAATCTGTGCAATCACCAGCGGCGGTAGAAGTTAGAGTTATTCCCATTCCGAAGTGAGCAAACTGAGATTTAGAAAGAGCAAGTGTGCTAGTGACGTCAGGGCCAGAGTTCTACGCAGGTCTGACTTCAGAGCATTTGATCTCTCTGTTTTATTTGAGTCCCAGTCTTACTACATGTAAAATGAGACGAAAGACATGCTTCCTCCTTCCATCATTTTGCAGTTACATTTAATTTTCCTATGAAATAACCCTACTTTATTTTAATTTTTAAATTTAATTTAATTGAAGTATAGTTGATTTATAATGTCATGTTAGTTTGAGGTGTACAGTATGTGTGTGTGTGTGTGTGTGTGTGTGTGTGTGTGTGTGTATATATATATATATTCTTTTTTCAGTTTATTTTCCCTTACAGGTTATTATAAAATACTGAGTATATTTCCCTGTGCTATACAGTAGGTCCTTGTTGGTTATCTATTTTTCATATAGTAATGTGTATATGTTAATCCCAACCTCCTAATTTATCCCTCCCCCTCCCTTCCCCTTTGGTAACCATAAGTTTGTTTTCTATGTCTATGAGTCTATTTCTGATTTTGTAATGTGGCACTAGTTTAAATAGCACATATAAATCCTCAAAAATCTCTACATTATTAAAGCATAAGAAAAGTACACTTTGGGGGGAAAATTAGTATTTCACTTGTGGAAAAAACCCTATATATATATCCACAGATGCTAATTTTATTTTTTGTTGACTAGAGGAGGAATGATTCACAGTACCAACTAGGGTTAAAAAAATTCAGAGGCCTCATGATGTAGAGCAAGATTGCTAACAATAGCAAGTGGACGGATCAATAGAGAATCCATTTCAGAGAGCTTGCTAGTGGAAAATATTGATATCTAACTTGGTCATTCCTCCTGTGAAGTAAACAGGCACCTGGTCTGTCTGCAAGAAAAACCACACACAGGAGCTGGGGTAATGTTTCTAAACAATTAATTGGATGATTATCGAGGTTTAATGGATTGGTTCAACATATTCACACAAAGTTATCAAGAGACTTGGGCTAGCAGTTTCCTTGTAGCTGTAATCAGAATATATGACAGGATGCAGAAGTTCTAAATTATTATTACTTTTTACAGCATTCTGTGTGCATCGTTTGCATTATAAATAGGGCCTATTTGAAAGCCACTGACTGGGTCTTTGGCTTTGTTTCAAACAGCAGATATGGTAGACATTGGGGCATACTCAGTTTCCTAAGGGAAATGATAGAGCTATTTAAATGATAAATGAAAACGTTTAAAACTGCTTGATTATTATATGCATGCAAAATGGTTATCATGCAAGGGTTTATGCCAGAGGTATGAGAAAGACCCTATAATACACATGTCAGTTCAACTTAGCCACTGGGAAAATACAGATATTTTCTTCATGGGGAAGGAAGGAAGGAAGAGGAATATCATAATGTTTGACTTGCCCTCAGGAATGATCTGTCCTATATATGGACCAAAAAAAAATTTGCCAAGTGAAATTTTTCTTTCTATGGGAAGATACAAACTGATGTAGCGGGAAGACTACAATTCAGTGGAAATTTATTGATTACTCAGTATGTACAGGTATTTCACACACATTGCCTCATTAATCCCTAAGGCAACCCCTTGAAGTGGGATATCCCATATGTAGGTTGAGGCAATAGTGTTCAAAGTTCATGGGGGCATACTTAAGGTCATATGACAGTTCACTGGGCAGTGGCATATCAGAACTTGAGCCTTTTGATTTCAGTCTCTTTTCTTTCGTATTCATTGTGTCTATTACTGTGAATCCAACTCATTGTTTGAAAGGGTGATGCAAACTAATGGAAGGAAGCTGTGAAAATAAGAAAATAGGAAACTCATTTTCTTTCAAGGTTAGAGTTTGGGATGTGGGCACTTTCCTTTGTAGTCCCCAAATCCAGGGCTCAAATATCTAAATGCACAGGTTAGCAGGAAGTTCTAATTATCCCCTTTCAAAGCCCCTGTCATCCTTTACATAGCTCCCTGCTCTTACTAGTGCCTTGGGCTGGTGCAGCACTGGCTCACCCTTCTGGTCTGGCATTTAGACACGGACTGCTTGGCCAGTGCTAGTACTATGGACTGGTTGAGGGAAGTACAAAGCAGCAGGATTCTTGGATGCAGACCAACACCTGCTCTCAGCATTGGGCTAGGTCCAGAGAGAACCACACCCAGGACTTATATAAAATCCCAAGGGCACAGCCCTTTTAATCACCTTTCTTGGGTCTTCAGAGATGTGTTCTGAGTGGGATAGCTTGTCCTCAGGCAGGAGGCTTGCATAGTTGCCAGTTTCCAGTGTCGATTCCCATCTGCATGGAGGGGTCCTTTGATGGGGATTGGTCACACTTCTTTTATGTTACACATTGATTTGAAGGTTGCAGCTCATTTAAATCATAGTCACAGGCACATTGCCAAGAAATGTAGGTCCGAACAGGTTCTAATGTCTGCTACATCATAGGGCCAGAATCACTATATCCTTTCTCAGCCTGATTGAGTTGGTGAAGGGACCAGACCATTGATCTTTCAGCTCTCATGGTAGTAAGTAATTATGTTGATCTTTTAAGGCATCGAGATATATATTTTGGCATAAGAGAAAAGATATACAAGTAAACTGTAAATTAAATAAACATTCCCTGATATAAACCTTGAAGCAGAACTATCAGATGTTCTCCTGATTGTTTTGTCTTAATAATACCAATTTTTTTAGTCTGTGCACTAATCTATCTAGACTTACAAAGTTCTAGAATCAATGACAGCAAAATAGTAGTGAACACCCCTAGGTTGCAGATTGTGGCAGCTAAGCATTACATACCATTAAATGGAACCAGAACTCCCCAGACATGGTTGATTTCAGGTCCAGACAGAAAATATACAAAGTAAAGCTTAGCATTTTGTTGTAATAGAAAGCTAGAAACTATCAACTAATCTTAGTTCTTACATTTGTCTGTAATTCTGAGTTAATTTTCACACGTGTCGTGAAGTAGGGGAATGACTTTAATTTTTTTGCATAAGGATATCTAGTTGTTGTAGCACCATTTGTTAAAAAGACTATTCTTTCCTCATTGAATTACCTTTGCACCCTTGTTGAAAATCAATTGATTATTAATGTAAGGGTCTATTTCTGGATGCTTAGTTCTTTTCTAAAAAAATTTAATCTATTTATTTTGTGTGTGTGTGTTAGTTTCTGCTTTATAACAAAGTGAATTAGCTATACGTATGCATACATCCCCATATCTCCCCCCTCTTGCGTCTCCCTGGACTCTTAGTTCTATTCAATTGATCTTTATGTCTGTTCTTATGTCAGTACCACACTGTCTTGATTACTGCTGCTTTGTGATAAGTTTTGAAATCAGAAAGTGTGAGTCCTACAACTTGTTCTTCTTTATCAAGATTGTTTTGTTATTCTGCTTATCCATATGAAATCTCCATATGCACTGTTTGAACCAGTTTATATTACATTATTGAAAATATTATAAGTGACATTACACACACACTTACTGACCATGAATTCATCTAAATGTACTTTTAAATTAAAAAAAGAGGAAGAAGAGAGATTCCCACCACTCCATTTAGTACCACTGTGTGCTGAGATGAGAGACATGGATTTGAGAACCTAGCAGTTGTTCTGAGTTCCCATGTACTTCTCAAAGTTTGAGCATTTTACCAAGATAGGTGCCTCTAATGTTTAAGGTTGTATGGTATATTTTCAGGATTAATTCTGAAGGTATAAAATTCGCAGCATGTGTTCTTACTTTAGAACCTAAATCCTGCTGTCTAGTAACTCTTCCATAAACTTCTTGAGGGCAAAGATTGTATCATCAATGCCATGTGTAGCTTCTCATATTACATTAGAGAGTTGTGGGTACCCAGTTAGTCTTCTGCTTCTACTCTACTGCTGCTTATACAGTCTTAGCGCTCCAAGATTAGTCCAGGTTGGTGGCACCCATTGCTCCATAGAGATATCTTAACTGGCCAAGAAGAATCTCATTTGAAGTCCATGAAGTCAGTCAAAGAAATAATGAGAAAAAAATAGACTGAATGATCAGTTATGCTGGTGGGACCCCTCAGGACAATACTGGGAACAAAGGAAAGGGTAGGCATTGGTTCTCTAATAGCCTGGGAGTTCGTTTCATATATAGCTGTTTTCTTGCATATTCCAGGACACATAATTTTGCTCCAAGCCATGAAGGCACTTGGAATTATGTTATTTCTTAGTAAAAACACAAAGTAGATTCAAACATAGATTTTTTGAAAGTTTTTAATACCGTAACTGATTTTTATCAGAAGATGGAAAGGAGTAGCCACCAAATACTTGCTGCCATATTGAATATTTTCCAAGGAATGTACCAACAATATTGACATATTGCCAAAGGCAGGTGAAAATAGCAGCTCACTGTTAAACAGGGTTGCAACCTGAAATTTAGGTCTCTATAAAAGGCTAAAGGGTGAGTTTTAAAAAAACTCTTTATTTTAACTGCTACATAATTCTCTATGTAAACTTATCACACAAAGAGAAACTTCATTTGTCTTGATCATTACAGGCGAAAAAGTCAATAGTTGAACATAGCCCAATCACGGTCATTAGATCATCTGTTCAGATTTGCCGTCATTCTGTGGTGTATCTGCCCCCTCTCAACAGTAGCCTTAGGCTTGTTGCCCAAGCTTGGAATTGTAGAATGGCAACCTGAGAAAGATCTAGCACAAACCTCCTCAACATTAAAAATCTCTTGCAAGATGGTGTCAAGCCTATGCATGACTACTTTTGTTCATGAGGAATTTATTATTTACCCAAGCCATTCATTTCACTTTTGTAGGGCTCTAAACAATGAACAAAAATATACCTCAGTGCAACTTTAAATCATTGGATTATTTTTACCCCCTAGACACCTTCTTCTAGATATTCAAGATAGCCATCATAGTCCTCCAGGGTCTCGTTTCTATCCTAACTAAATGTCACTATTTTATTCAAGCATTTTTTAAATTTTTAATTTTTTGAAGCAAAATTTAGCCCCTTTTAACTGAAACCCAAATCACATATATTCTCATTAAAAATGTAAAAGCACCCTAGTCACACAATTATGTTGCTAAAATTTTTATCTAGGAAGGAAGAGTCAGATCTTCAGATAAATCCAGGCAAGTCATTCTCATCCCTTGTTCGTAGGTTGCAGTGCCTTGTTGATTTTATTTTCTGTTGTGATGAAGTATAATCTGCTCACTTTAACTGCACGGAGTGGGGAGAATTAACTGTGCTCCCAGATCTGCAGAACCATGAAGAGGGAATCCTGGCTTCTGAAACTTCATTCCTTACAGGGAGCAGAAAGCTATACTTTCACTTTAGCCATATTCCCAAATGTGGGGTTATTCCTCTAATCCCATTCCAACCTTGGACAGAAAAGTGATGGATCTCAGAGATATGCAATCCTGCACTTATCATCTAGGCAGGTTAGAAGAAAGGCTGGGCCCATAAACTCTATTCTTCATTAGCCACTTCTTTTGTTATGTTTCAGCCCATTTAACCTTCTATCATGTATGCACATTGTAGTCAAATGATTACAAGAACTAAAGCAACATAACAATTATAGAGCTATATCACGGCAAAGCAACTCAAGAGCTCAGCAACTCCATTAAAATTTTAAAGGAGTTAATCCTCTGGGAAGTGTTCCTATTAATTAAGCAAGGTGAAAGAAAGTAGGTTTTACGTTTATGCTCTGCAAGAAGAAGGTAGGCCATGGCCTGAATGCAAAGGAGCTGTGTGATCACAGGTCAGTGCATCACCTCCTCAAGCATGTGAAGAGTGATGATTTCAGGTCATTTATCTGTAAAGCAATGGGGAACAATTTTGTTCAGTCTTCCCCAGGAGTAAAGAGGTCTTTTGGGTTTCCAGAAGTCCATAGGGGTTTAATCCCTACAGATCCACACTGTAGTTTAGGAAACAAAAGGCAAGCCTCATTTGGTATTGAGCTCAGTATCAATGGAATGGATTGGAGAGTGAAGGTTGTCTGGTGGAGTAGATGAACAGTCACAGCAAAATGAGAGACTTTGGGTCTCCTGCTCCCTGCCCCCACTACATCTATCCCATCTAAGAGTACGATGCTGTGCATTCAACTTGTTCATTTACGGAGTAATTGAGGGTGCATACAATGGAGGAATCTGGTTACCTGGTTTCCCATACATACCTGAAAACAGAACGCATTTGCCAAGGTGTACCATACACAGATCAGACCCTTTGTGGACCCCAGAAAGGCACAAAGCAGAGCCACCGGGTAAGAGTCTATCAGAGACTTGAGACCCTGGAGTCTGGGGATTATCTATGCTGGGAGGAACAAAGATGACCAAGTCCTACAGCAGGCAGATTGTCCTTCCTCTAGTGCTCTCATGAGCAGGGAGCCTTGTGGGTGACCAGTATAAGGTTGATGAGTACAGATTTGAAAAGCAATTTTGGAACTTACATTAGTTATATCAACTATATTGATAGTTAAATTTTCTGGATTTGCTGGTCAAGTAGAGATTAACTAGCTTTGTAAAACTGGTACATTTTAGAGGTGTTTAGAAATTGTAGAAATGTTTCAAGAGAGAAAGCTTCAAAAGAGGAATGATCTATTTTTCTATTTACCACTGGTTTCTGGAGAGAGAAAATGTGTGTTTTACTAGTTTTAATATCAACGAAAGAGGACCAAATGAAGGGGAAATGTTAATGAGAGAGAAAAATTGATGGAAAGTGTTTCAGTTTAGGTTCCCTAAAAATAACCTGACGTGGGGATTCTTATAAAATTGATTTATTGAGGTAGTGATTTCAGATGAAACTTGTAAGGAAATGAGGGAAGCAGGATATGGCCATGAAGAAGGTATGACTGAAATGTAGCCCAACCTGACCTATGATGAATACCGTCAAAGAGGCAAGGATGCTGGCTTTTTGTTCCTCTGCATCAGCCAGTCATTGACTGGTAAGACAAAAGCTCTGGGAGAAAGTTCAATACTTGCATGGTCACAAGGAGAGAAGGCAGAATGGCAGTTTGGAAAATAAATGTGTGTGCAATCCTGGAGGGAAGAGGATTCCAGATTGAACTAACATTTACAAAGAGACAGTTATCTGCCAGCTGCTTTCTGCTGCCATTATCGCATTTTAGGGAAGGGAAAATTGAGGCTTGGAGAAGTTGCACAGTGTACTTAGGAAAGTGGTGGAGTACTGGATACTGTTACTCCTGGGAGGCATTATGCAGTAGAAGAGTGGTCTATAAAGTGGGAAGATTCAAGCGCAAAAGGCCAACTGCAAAAAGTAAGTTATAGAAGTTCTATCTAAAATCTCTTGCTATCTAGAGTACATAAGAAATAACAAAAGTCTGTCTAATATATATTTAATGTACAGATTGAGAAAGATGCCTTCATTCAGATTGTATGTCAGATACCCAGGGCCTCCTGAGGGGAGCACAAGCCCCTGTGCATTTTGCTCTCAGTGTCCTGCAGTGCTAAGTGGATTCTTAGCTGCTATTTAGTTTAAACCAAACCAGCACTCACAAAATAGACAACTGACTTTACAAGATTTCTGCAAAGAAAAGTGTAGATTAAAAAGGATTCTCTTTTCAAAAAATTTTTTCTTTCATACCCCTGACCCATTTATTTTGGAGCTGGAAATTTGTACTTCTTAATCTCCTTCACTGATTCATTTCCTCCCCCATCCTCCTCCCCTCTAGCAACCACCTGTTTGTTCTTTGGATCTATAACTCTGTTTCTGTTTTGTTATGTTTGTTCATTTGTTTTGTTTTTTAGATTCCACGTATAAGTGTAGTCATACAGTGTTTGTTTTTCTCTGTCTGACTTATTTCACTTAGCATAGTACCATCTAGATCCAACTATGTTGTCATATATGGAAATTTTCATTCCTTTTTTTATGACTGAGTAATACTGTATTGTATGCATATACCATTTCTTCTTTATCCATTCATCTGTTTATGGGCATTTAGTTTGTTTCCATATCTTGGCTATTGTAAATAATGCTGCAATGAACATAGCAGTGTATATATATTTTCTAATTAGTGTTTTCGTTTTCTTTGGGTAAATACCCAGGAGTGGGATTGCTAGATCATATGGTAGTTCTATTTTTAATTTTTTGACGACTCTCCATACTATTTTCCATAGTGGATTCACCAATTTACATTCCCACCAACAGTGCGTGAGGGTCCCCTTTTTGCCACATCCTTGCCAACATTTGTTATTTGTTGTCTTTCTGATCATAGCCATTCTGATAAGTGTGAGGTGATACCTCATTGTGGTTTTGA
This sequence comes from Physeter macrocephalus, assembly GCF_002837175.3. Classification (NCBI taxonomy): domain Eukaryota; kingdom Metazoa; phylum Chordata; class Mammalia; order Artiodactyla; family Physeteridae; genus Physeter; species Physeter macrocephalus. The sequence goes on along the minus strand of NC_041231.1, from coordinate 54,354,776 downwards.
TTTAGGTCTCTCTGATGATTAGCGATGTTGACCATCTTTTCATGTGTCTGATGATCATCTGTATGTCTTCCTTGGAAAAATGTCCATTCAGAACCTCTTCCCATTTTTTAAATCCATTGTTTGCTTTTTTGATATTGAGTTGTATAAGTTCTTTGTACATTTTGGGTATTAACCCCTTGTCAGATATATCATTTGCAAATATTTTCTTTCATTCTGTAGGTGGCCTTTTCATTTTGTTGATGCTTTCCCTGGCTGTGCAAAAGCTTTTCAATGTGAGTTAGTCCAATTTGTTTATTTTTGCTTTTGTTTCCCTTGCCTGAGGAGACATAAAAAAAATATTGCTAAGACCAATGTCAGTGTACTGCCTATGTTTTCTTCTAGAAGTTTTATGGTTTCAGGTCTTACATTTAAGTCTTTAATCCATTTTGAATTTATTTTTGTGCATGGTGTGAGAGAGTAGTTCAGTTTGATTCTTTTGCATGTAGCTGTTCAATTTTCTCAACACCATTTATTGAAGAGACTGTCTTTTCCCCATTGTGTGTTCTTGCCTCCTTTGTCTGAGATTAATTGCCCTTGTATGTGCTCTCTATTTTGTTCCATTGATCTGTTTTTGTGCCAGCACCATGCTGTTTTGATTACTGTAGCTTTGTATTATAATTTGAAATCAGGGAGTGTGATACCTCCAGCTTCACTCTTCTTTCTCAAGAGTGTTTTTGCTATTTGGGGTCTTTTGTGTTTCCATACACATTTTAGAATTATTTATTCTACTTCTGTGAAAAATGCGATTGATATTTTGATAGGGATTTTATTGAATCTGTAGCTTGCATTGGGTAGTATGGTCATTTAAATAATATTAATTCTTCCAATCCATGAACATGGTATACATTTCAGTCTACTTTTATTGTCTTTAATTGCTTTCATCAATGTCTTATAATTTTCTGAGTACAGGTCTTTTACCTCCTTAGATAGATTTATTCTAAAGTATTTTATTCTTTTTGGTGTGATGGTAAAGATTAGATTGTAAAGATTAGATAAAAGAGGATTCTAATCATGCAAAAAGAGTAAGTAAAGTGGCAAGATGATATGGCTTCTATTCCTACTCCATCACCAATATTATGATATTAAAAAATCTATTCATATTCTTAAAATGGCCTAAAATAATTGGAACTTCATATGTTGAGTGTGGAGATTAATTATTATGGGAGTTTTTGACCTAAAACAAATAGACTGCCAATTTTTCTCCAACAAAAAAAAGGTCTACATGGGATAAGCCAAGAATTGCAGTTCAGGGTCTGCAACTAAGGCAAGCCACTTTGCAACTCCTCTGCAAAAATGAAAAGGAGAACTCTTTTATAGAGGGGAAAAACAAGTTGGGAGGGCTATAGTAAACAGAACCTTTGGTTTTTCATTGACTGATTTGTGACAGTGTCTCATTGGCTGAGTGCTTGCTAGGAAAGAAGAGGACGTCTTTCTTCTTCCTGTTGGGCTCTTCATTGGTTTTAGGGCATGAGAGCTCCCTCTTCTAGTCTCCCAACTCTATTTAACTGAGGCTTCTGTTTATTAATTTTTTACAGGGTGAATACTCTGAAAAGTTTGGAAATTACTGGCAGATCAGAGAGATCATACCATATGGAGTTAGATGTGTGTTTACAGCAGGCTCTGTATCTTTATTAGATGGATGAGCTAGAACAAGTTAAAGAGCTTTGGTGCAACTCAGTTTTCTCATCTGTAAAATAGGGGCAGTAACCTCAGGGGTAAAGGAGAGAGTTTTTAAGGCATCTAGCTTAATTTCTGGCATAATTGGTGTGCAAACATGTACTAGCTCCCTTAATTTTCCTCTTTACTCAGTCCTATTTTGAACTTTATGAAATTTTGTGTCTCTAATACAGTATCAGGTAGGCAATGACAAATAAATCCCAGAAAGATATTTATAATTTTCTTAGTTTAATTTTTTCTGATTTCACTTGAAACTAGAATGGAGGCTAACAGTCATTATGAAATGTATGTTTTGTCTTGGAGTTGGGCATAGAGAAAAGGGTTTATAAGCTTTTGTCCTTGAAGCTATTTGTAATTGCTAGTAGAGAGTTGCCGTCCTTGCTGCATTTTTTTCTTAACATCTTTATTGGGGTATAATTGCTTTACAATGGTGTGTTACTTTCTGCTTTATAACAAAGTGAATCAGCTATACATATACATATATCCACAAATCTCCTCCCTCTTGGGTCTCCCTCCCACCATCACTATACCTCCCCTCTAGGTGGACACAAAGCACCGAGCTGATCGCCCTGTGCTATGCGGCTGCTTCCCACTAGCTATCTATTTTACATTTGGTAGTGTATATACGTCCATGCCACTCTCACTTCTTCCCAGCTTACCCTTCCCCCTCCCCATGTCCTCAAGTCCATTCTCTATGTCTGTGTCTTTATTCCTGTCTTGCCCCTAGGTCCATCAGAACCTTTTATTTTTTCTTTTAGATTACATATATATGTGTTAGCATACAGTATTTGTTTTTCTCTTTCTGACTTACTTCACTCTGTATGACAGACCCTGTGTCCATCCACCTTACTACAAATAACTCAATTTCATTTCTTTTTATGGCTGAGTAATATTCCATTGTATATATGTGCCACACCTTCATTATCCATTCATCTGTCGATGGACACGTAAGTTGCTTCCATGTCTTGGCTATTGTAAATAGAGCTGCAATGAACATTGTGGTACATAACTATTTTTGAATTATGGTTTTCTCAGGGTATATACCCAATAGTGGGATTACTGGGTCGTATGGTAGTTCTATTTTTCGTTTTTTAAGGAACCTCCATACTGTTCTCCATAGTGGCTGTATCAATTTACATTCCCACCAAGAGTGCAAGAGGGTTCCTTTTTCTCCACACCCTCCATAGCATTTATTGTTTGTAGATTTTTTGATGATAGCTATTCTGACCGGTGTGAGGTGATACCTCATTGTAGTATTCATTTGCATTTCTCTAATGATTAGTGATGTTGAGCATCCTTTCATGGGTTTGTTGGCAATCTGCATATCTTCTTTGGAGAAATGTCTGTTTAGGTCCTCTACCCATTTTTGGATTGGTTTGTTTGTTTCTTTCATATTGAGCTGCATGAGCTGCTTGTAAATTTTGGAGATTAATCCTTTGTCAGTTGCTTCATTTGTAAATATTTTCTCCCATTCAGAGGGTTGTCTTTTCGTCTTGTTTGTCTTATCCTTTGCTGTGCAAAAGCTTTCAAATTTCATTAGGTCCCATTTGTTTATTTTTGTTTTTATTTCCATTTCTCTAGGAGTGGGTCAAAAAGGATCTTGCTGTGATTTATGTCATAGAGTGTTCTATGTTTCCTCAGGTTTCCCAGCACCACTTATTGAAGAGGCTGTCTTTTCTCCACTGTATATTCTTGCTTCCATTATCAAAAATAAGGTGACCATATGTGCGTGGGTTTAGCTCTGGGCTTTCTATCCTGGTCAATTGATCTATATTTCTGGTTTTGTGCAAGTACCATACTGTGTTGATTACTGTAGCTTTGTAATATAGTCTGAATTCAGGGAGCCTGATTCTTCCAGCTCTGTTTTTCTTTCTCAAATTCCTTTGGCTTTTCAGGGTCTTTTGTGTTTCCATACAAATTGTGAAATATTTTGTTCTATTTCTGTGAAAAATGCCATTGGTAGTTTGATAGGGGATTGCGTTGAATCTGTAGATTGCTTTGGGTAGTATAATCATTTTTGTTGCAATGGTAAATGGGAGTGTTTTCTTAATTTCAATTTCATATTTTTCATCATTAATGTATAGGAATGCTAGAGATTTTTGTGCATTAATTTTATATCCTGCTACTTTACCAAATTCATTGATTAGCTCTAGTAGTTTTCTGGTAGCATCTTTAGGATTCTCTATGTATAGTATCATGTCATCTGCAAACAGTGACAACTTTACTATTTCTTTTACAATTTGGATTCCTTTTATTTCTTTTTATTCTCTGATTTCTGTGGCAAAAACTTCCAAAACTACGTTGAATAGTAGTGGTGAGAGTGGACAACCTTGTCTTGTTCCTGATCTTAGAGGAAATGGTTTAAGTTTTTCACCATTGAGAAGGATGTTGGCTGTGGGTTTGTCTTATATGGCCTTTATTATGTTGAGGTAAGTTCCTTCTATGCCTACTTTCTGGAAGGTTTTTTATCATAAATGGATGCTGAGTTTTTTTTTAAACATCATTATTAGAGTATAATTGCTTTACAATTTTGTGTTAGTTTCTGCTTTATAACAAAGTGAATCAGCTATACATATACATGTATCACCATATCTCCTCCTTCTTGCATCTCCCTCTCATCCTCCCTATCCCACCCATCTAGGTGGTCACAAAGCACCGAGCTATCTCCCTGTGCTCTGGGCTGCTTATGGGTGTTGAATTTTGTTGAAAGTTTTTTCTGCATCTATTGAGATGATCATATGGTTTTTATCCTTCAGTTTGTTAATATGGTGTCTTACATTGTTTGATTTTCATATATTGAAGAATCCTGCATTCCTGGGATAAACCCCATTTATCATGGTGTATGATCATTTTAATGTGTTGTTGGATTCTGTTTGCTAGTATTTTGTTGAGGATTTGTGCATCTATGTTCATCAGAGATATTGGCCTGTACTTTTCTTTCTTCGTGACATCCTTGTCTGGTTTTGGTATCAGGGGTGATGGTGGCCTCGTAGAATGAGTTTGTGAGTGTTCCTCCCTCTGCTATATTTTGGAAGAGTTTGAGAAGGGTAGGTGTTAGCTCTTCTCTAAAGTTTTGATAGAATTCGCCTGTGAAGCCATCTGGTCCTGGGCTATTGTTTGTTGGAAGATTTTTATTCTCAGTCTCAATTTCAGTGCTTGTGATTGGTCTGTTTATATTTTGTATTTCTTCCAGGTTCAGTATCAGAAGGTTGTGCTTTTCTAAGAATTTGTCCATTTCTTCCGGGTTGTCCATTTTATTGGCATATAGTTGCTTGTAGTAATCTCTCATGATCCTTTGTATTTTTGGAGTATCAGTTGTTACTTCTCCTTTTTCATTTTCCTTCTATTGAATTGAGTCTTCTTCCTCTTTTTCTTGATGAGTCTGCCTAATGGTTAATCAATTCTGTTTATCTTCTCAAAGAACCAGCTTTTAGTTTTATTGATCTTTGTTTTTTCCTTCATTTCTGATCTGATCTTTATGATTTCTTTCCTTCTGCTAAATTTGGGGTTTTTTTGTTCTTCTTTCTCTAATTGCTATAGGTGTAAGGTTACGTTTTTTATTTGAGATGTTTCCTGTTTCTTGAGGTAGGATTGTATTGCTATAAAGTTTCCTCTTAGAACTGCTTTTTCTGCGTCCCATAGGTTTCTGGTCTTCGTGTTTTCATTGTCATTTGTTTCTAGGGTTTTTAAAATTTCTTCAGTGATCTCTTGGTTATTTAGTAGTGTATTGTTTAGCCTCCACGTGTTTGTATTTTTTACAGATTTTTTCCTGTAATTGATATCTAGACTCATAGCTTTATGGTTGGAAAAGATACTTGGTATGATTTCAATTTCCTTAAATTTAGCAAGGCTTGATCTGTGACCCAAGGTATGATGTATTCTGGAGAATGTTCCATGAGCACTTGAGAAGAAAGTGTATTCTGTTGTTTTGGGATGGAATGTCCTATAAATATCAATTAAGTCC
>NC_041231.1:54323725-54343507 GCF_002837175.3 Physeter macrocephalus | reverse complement strand
AGTAGTGTATTGTTTAGCCTCCACGTGTTTGTATTTTTTACAGATTTTTTCCTGTAATTGATATCTAGACTCATAGCTTTATGGTTGGAAAAGATACTTGGTATGATTTCAATTTCCTTAAATTTAGCAAGGCTTGATCTGTGACCCAAGGTATGATGTATTCTGGAGAATGTTCCATGAGCACTTGAGAAGAAAGTGTATTCTGTTGTTTTGGGATGGAATGTCCTATAAATATCAATTAAGTCCGTCTTTGTTAATATATCATTTAAAGCTTGTGTTTCCTTATTTGTTTTCATTTTGGATGATCTGTCCTTTGGTGAAAATGGAGTGTTGAAATCCGCTACTATGATTGTGTTACTGTTGATTTCCCCTTTTATGGTGTTAGCATTTGCCTTATGTATTGAGGTGCTCCTATGTTGGGTGCATAAATATGTACAATTGTTATATCTTCTTGTTGGATTGATCCCTTGATCATTATGTAGCATCCTTCTTTGTCTCTTGTAATAGTCTTTATTTTAATGTGTATTTTATCTGATATGAGAATTGCTACCCCAGGTTTCTTTTGATTTCCGTTTGCATAGAATATATTTTTCCATCCCTTCACTGTCAGTCTATATGTGTTGCTAGGTCTGAAGTGGGTCTCTTGTAGACAGCATATATACAGGTCTTGTTTTCGTATCCATTCAGCCAGTCTATGTCTTTTGGTTGGAGCATTTAATCCATTTACATTAAGGTAATTATCGATATGTGTGTTCCTTTTACCATTTTCTTATTTTTGGGGGGTTTGTTATTTTAGGTCTTTTCCTTCTCTTGTGTTTCCTGCCTAAATAAGTTCCTTTAGCATTCGTTGTAAAGCTGGTTTGGTGGTGCTGAATTCTTTTCGCTTTTGCTTGTCTGTAAAGATTTTAATTTCTCCATCGAATCTGAATGACATCCTTGCTGGGTAGAGTAATCTTGGTTGTAGGTTTTTCCCTTTCATCACTTTAAATATGTCCTGCCACTCCCTTCTGGCTTGCAGAGTTTCTGCTGAAAGTTCAGCTGTTAACCTTATGGGGATTCCTTTGTATGTTATTTGCTTTTAATTTTTTTTCTTTGTATTTAATTTTTGATAGTTTGATTAATATATGTCTTGGTGTGTTTCTTCTTAGATTTATCCTGTATGGGGCTCTCTGCACTTCCTGGACTTGATTGACTATTTCCTTTCCCATATTAGGGAAGTTTTCAACTATAATCTCTTCAAATATTTTCTCAGTCCCTTTCTTTTTCTCTTCTTCTTTTGGGACCCCTATAATTCGGATGTTGGTGTGTCTAATGTTGTCCCAGAGATCTCTAAGACTGTCCTCAATTCATTTCATTCTTTTTTCTTTATTCTGCCTTGTGGTCGTTATTTGCAGTATTTTATCTTTCAAGTCACTTATCCGTTCTTCTGCCTCAGTTATTCTGCTCTTGATTCCTTCTAGAGAATTTTTAATTTCATTTACTGTGTTGTTCATCATTGTTTGTTTGCTCTTTATTTCGTCTAGGTCCTTGTTAAAATGCTTCTTTTATTTTCTGCATTCTATTTCCAAGATTTTGGATCATGTTTACTGTCATTACTCTGAATTCTTTTTTCAGGTAGACTGACTATTTCCTCTTCATTTGTTTGGTCTGGTGGGTTTTTACCTTGCTCCTTCATCTGCTGTGTGTTTCTCTGTCTTCTCATTTTGCTTAACTTACTGTGTTTGCGGTCTCCTTTTCGCAGACTGCTGGTTCGTAGTTCCCACTGTGTTTGGTGTCTGCTTCCAGTGGCTAAGGTTGGTTCAGTGGGTTGTGTAGGCGCCCTGGTGGAGGAGACTGGTGCCTGTGTTCTGGTGGATGAGGCTGGATCTTGTCTTTCTGGTGGGCAAGACCATGTCCAATAATGTGTTTTGGGGTGTCTCTGACATTATTATGATTTTCAGCAGCCTCTCTGCTAATGGGTGGGTTTGTGTTCCTGTCTTGCTAGTTGTTTCTTGCCATGTTTTTATTGGTACTAATACATGTATAACATTTGACCTGTAGAAAGAGATTGTTAAAAATCTGGGTCTGTGATATTGGGATTTATATATTTCTGTTATATATTTGGTTTTCTTACTAAGTTCCTGGCTCACAGCTCTCCATACCCTCGGAATTTCCTGTGATAAGATCAGGAAAGGTTTCTTTTGTTATGTTAATTAGGTGACTTTGGGAAATCCTTTAGGTAACCAAAGGATGTAGCACTGGTTGTGAAAAGAACCAACCAAGTGATGAGAGGGATGGAACTTTCGGTCCCCCTTACTTCACCTCTGGGGAGGGGAGTGGTGCTGGAAGTTGAGTTCAGTTGCCAATGGCCAGTGATTTAATCAGTTGTTCTTGTGTAAGGAAGCCTCCATTAAAAACCAAAAGAACAATGTTCAGAGAGCTTCTGGTCTGGTGAACATGTTGAGGTACTGAGAGAGTGGTGCACCTGGAGAGGGCAGGGAAGCTCTGCACCCCTGCCCCATACCCTTCCTACTGCCCTATACATCTTTTCCAAAACTGACTTTTCCTGAGTTAGATCCCTTTATAGTAAACTAGCAATGTAGTAAGTAAAATGTTTCTCTGAGTTCTGTTAGCTGTTCTAGCAAATTAATCAAACCTTAGGAGCTGGCCTTGGGAACTTCTGATTTATAGCCAGATATCAGAAGCACAGGTAACAAACTACTCTCCTGACTGGTTGGTGTCTGAAGTTGGGGGTGGGGGGAGTCTAGTGGGACCGAACCCTCAACCTGTGGAATCTAATGCCCTCTCCAGGTAGGTAGTATCAGAATTGAGTTGTATTATAGGACATCCAGCTTGTGTCCTGAGAATTGCTTGTTGGAACCCCCCTCCAGTGTTGGAATTGATATCAGAACCTATTTAGGGTCTCAGGTTGGGCTCTCTAGAAGCAGAGCCTGACACAAGGATTTAAGAGTCTCTGGTTTACTGAGAGTATCTTCACAAATAAACAAAGCAAAAGAAAACAAACCCCAAAGCACCTCCACCTCAAAACCAACCAAACAACTGGGAAAAGCTCCCAAAGTTATAAGGAAGAAAGGAGCTGGGTAAGGCAAGGTAAGGAGCCAGGAATGTAGAGTCTGGAGCCAGGAATGTAGAGTCTAACTTGGCTCACTCCAACGGGGGGCTCTGTGTCATAAACAGCACCACAAACTTGTGTTCCCTCATGGCAAACAGATTGGGCTTTTGACCACTAAATCCAGCACAGGTCATTGGCTGCTCCTATGTGGGTAGGGAGGTGAGGGAAAGTTGTAGTTTCACTGGCCAGGTGGCTCCTATCAGCCAGGGAGAATTTTCCAGAGAAGGGGACTGCTGTGACCCTACCTACCATGAGGTGGACAAATTCACTTTTTCTGGGGAACGCTTTTTCTGTCTTACGGCATGTGCCAGCAACACAGTGTCAGGTGTTTGTCTGTCAATAACAAGCATTCTCTTGATAGCCCAGAGCAGCACTGTCAAATAGAAATATGAAATGGACCATGTATGTGATGTAAAATTTTCTAATATCTCCATTAAAAAGTATAGCAAAACAGGTAAAATTAGGGTTAATGTTATATTTCATTTTACCTCTATGTATCCAAACATTACCATGTTGACAGGTAATTAATATAAAATTATTTATGATATTTTACATTCTTATTTTTGTAGTAGGTCTTTGAAATATGGGGTGATTTTCCATGTGGACAATGGCTACATATTGGACAGCACTAGACCTCAGAGTCTGGATGGGTGGTTGACTTCAAAGGGGCCACCTTGTTGTCAGATCCCAATCAAACCATAGATCTTGTTTATATTTTCCTGTACGGCATACACTTGTGGAAGTAGCATGAAGATATGAGCATATCTTTTAGGAGAAGTGGGGGAATAATGGACTTTGTTGTGAGTAGGCTTGGATTTAAATTCTCATTCTGGCATTTACTGATTTTGGCTAATGTATTTAACCCCAATTTATTTGAATCTGTTTCCTCAAGTGGGAAATGGGATAATGTTTACATGGTGGGGTTGAGGATTGGAGACATGCCTGGCCTGGAAGAGGTGTCAGTAAGCCAGTAGTTAGTGTAACCTCATTGTAGTAGTGGAGTGTGTGCCCCACATGGAGAAGATACACAGATATCCATTTTCTCTGTCTTCTCTCTGTCTTCTCCATCTCCCGTTTTCTCTTCTCTCCTTGTTATTGCATATTCAACTTTTCCACTTTCTTTCCTACAGCGTATCTTTTCATTCACAAATTTGAGTGAAACATTCTTGAAAGTATTGTTTTGAGGCTAGTTTCCTTAAAAACAAAGATTTTCAAAGATTAAAGCTACCTTAGAGTCCAGTTCAAGTGTCATGTGTGAAGACACTTGTTTGCATGTTTCTTTCCTTCTTTCCTTCCTTCCTTCCTTCCCTCCTTCCTTTCTTCATCTACTAGCTCCTCCCAGTAAGCTCACAGTCCTCACTCTGAAATTCTTAGGGTTTGGTGTTTGTTATTTTTGTATGTCAGAACGCTTAAATCCATAGGTTAGCCAAAAAAAAGTTCAGCTCTGCTTATACTTTTTACCAAAACAAGCCTTATAAGCATTGGGAAAAAAACAAATAAAAAAGATCAGTCCTATGACTAATACAGGAGAAAGATTTTCTTTTTGCTGGGCTTTTTTTTTTCCTGCGGTGTGTCCCACATTGTCACTACTTAACAGATGGCATTGTGATTGTATAATTGCTGTAATGAATATAATTAATAATGCAACTGACTATGATCTCAGCCTTATTGCCTTTACTAACATTGAAAGGGTCCTGAAATGTTTCCAGTTGAGTTCACAGACTTCTTTTTAAATTAGTTTATCCACCACATGGCTAAACACCCTGGGGAAGAACAGCACCCAAATCTCTGAGTGGTATACAACGGGTAGCCATTCTATATAAACAGAAGCCTTTATGTACTTTGCAAATGTGCCCATAGTTCACAGGTGATCTAAAATAATTATTCTCTCAATAGCCCAGAGAAGTACTGTCTCACAGAAATAGAACCTGAACTACATATGTAATTAAACGTTTTCTAGTAGCCACGTTAAAAACTAAAAAGAAACAGGCAAAATTAATTTTAATAGTATATTTTGTTTAACCCAATAGAAAACAGCTTTTTTCAATACGTCTCTTGCCATCTATAACCACTCTGTCTAAGTTTCCTCAAGAACAAAATGAAAATTGCATGCTAAATGGATTGCAGAAGCAAAGCCCCATGACAGTGAACAACACTGGATAGACAACTTCTCTAACTCTAAACATGAGATGGTCAAAGCCAGATTTGGCCTATGCTAATTAAGGTGATCAGGTTCAGATAAGTCTCACGTCTGGAGTTTGTGTAGGAGGGCAGGAAGTCATGCTTGGACAAGGAAAGAGCTAGTTAATGATCATATTTAAAGGTCATTCATTTACTTTTCCAATAGCCGAGTGACACTTATCCTAAGTTACAGTGGATATGTTATAAAATGTCACAGATTTATGGACCATTGCCATATGGAGGGCTTAGATCCTAAGACTGGTTTGTACAGAACTGTGACTCCATATTGTTATTGATAACATAATTAGAGGAAACTGTTCTGGGTAGAACAGGAGGTTGGTATCAACAATTTGACAGCTCAGCTTTATTCAATGCTCTAATCTTCTGGAGAACCTATAGATTCCCACGCTGATTCATTAGTAGAATCGGAAAATATTGTTGTGGTCCATTAAAATATGGTGTAAGATAGGGGAGCACAGAGTGGTCCTCTAAGATCTTACACTAGAGAATGACACAGATACAAGGCAAAGGATGAATTTAGAGAGACAAATTATTGGTGTATTTGCCTTCTTAATATTTGCCATGACTATAAAAGGTGACTTTTCCAGTATAGTAAATTAGTTATATTACTTAATAGATAAACTTCCTTAATTACTAGTGATTCTGAAAAATGTTAAGGAAATTAAAGAAGGAGGTCAAACTTGATAAAGAAAACATTAATGACCACATGGCCGGTTGGAAAATACAGCTATTAAGGTGGAACCAACAAAATATGAGAGATGAACAAAATGGCAGGCCAGTAAATGTGGTGGGCGTTTTTTTGGTGGCCCTTCATTATCCAGTTTATCTTCTTTGGAAGTATCACTCTCATTTCCATAGGGGAAATATTTCTTCCTCCACTGCATGTGATCTGGTGGGATTATCAGTCCAGGGTTGTTGCACTGCACTCCTCCAGAAAAGAGGAAGACCTATGGCCCAAGCCATGTTGATTGGTCTCTTCACCCTAGCTCTCTGAGTCTTGAGTAAAAAGTTTCAGTGGTAGAAAAATAAGTTGGAACAGATTAATTCTGGGGGCATGCCCTGAACAGACCATCCATCATTTTCTGCTTCCTAAAGCTTCAGTTCTTGCACCTTTCAAATCCCAGTTTTCTAAGTTTCCCGTTGATTAAGAGTTGTGCAGTATCTTTCCAATTAATTCCCTTTTGTGTAAGTTAGCTAGAGTTATCTTATTAACTTATCACAGGAGTAGGCTACTTTGGCCCATGGGCAAAATATTACCTACCACTTACTTTTTGTAAATGAAGTTTTATTAGAACACATCAATGTTCATTCATTTAAGTATTGCCGACAACTGCTTTAATGATGCAACAGTGGAGTTGAGTAGTTGTGACAGAAACCATATGACTCTTAAGCCTAAAATATTTCTTATCTGGCCTTTTAAGAAAAAGTTTGCTGACTTTAGGCTTATCGAATGTCTTAGATTGAGTCCTTTTGGGAGCAGTCTCTAAGATAAGGATTTTATTGAAAGTAGCTTATTTGTGAGGTGATTCTGAAAAAAGGAGTGGGGAAGTGAGATAGGAGAGGGAGGAAAGCAATAAAGGTTCCTGCTGTGGGTGATGATCTCAACTCCAGTGGAGTATACGGGGAGACAGTGTAGAACATGCTGCAGAGTTTCCCCATCTGTAGGATGAGGAAACCAGAGTACTTATATCCCTGAAACCTGCTTGCAGGATCGGTGACTCTCCTGTACTTCTGGTCTACCTGGTACCTAGCAGGATGGGCTCCAACTGATAGGGGAAAATCTCTGTGGGTTGCCATTTAATTTTGTTGATGGTTTCTTTTGCTATTCAGGAGTTTTTTGGTTTGATGTACTCCTACTTATTAATTTTTGCTTCTGTTGCTTGTGCTTTGGGTGTCATACCCAAGAAATCGTTGCCATGACCAATGTTAAGCTTTCCCTATTTTTTTCTTCTAGGAGTTTTATAGTTTCAGGTCTTATGTTTAAGTCTTTAATCCATTGTGAGTTAACTTTTGTGACTGGGAGAAGATACGGTTCCAGTTTCATTCTTCTGCATGTGGCTATCATGTTTTCCCATCACCATTTATTGGAGAGACTATTCTTTCCCCATTGACTATTTTGGGCTCCCTTGTCAAATATTAATTGAATTGTAGAATTGAGGATTTATTTCTGGGCTTTCCATTCTGTTTTATTGGTCTATGTGTCTATTTTCATGCCAGTATCTTACTGTTAGATCCCTATAGCTTCATAGTATAGTTTGAAGTCAAGAAGTGTGATGCCTCCAGCTTTGTTCTGTCTCACAATTGCTTTGGTTATTTGAAACTTCACTTTGTGCTATGTGAAAACTATTCTGAAGATGGAGATAAGACTGTAAGCAGAAGACAAATTGAGAAATTTCTGAAATGTTCCAAGTAGGGCATGAACTACCCAAGGGGTTTTTTGAAATGGGTGGAGGGGAAGAGACAGATTCAACAGATGTCCCGTAGAAAGAATCTAGAGGACTTGTGCATGTAGTGGCAGAGCTGGAGGAGGGACAGCCATCTCAGGGCTCCTGGCTCAGAGGTCGTTTACCAAGCAGGGAGTAAAGGAATGGGCTTTGTTTTGGTAATGCTCAGTGTGGCATGGGATCCTATGTATTCCTCAAATCTCTTTCTTTTTCTACTTGTACACAGCAAGACCATTTCTCTCATTCTCTCCTGCATTGGAAAGGACTATGGTACTGAATTTAGGTCAGTGGAATTCTGTTAGAAGTTAAATGTGCCATTTCCAGACCCGATCCCCCAGGTACAATCTTCCATGCACTTTCTCCTCATCAGCTCTCTAGATACAATGGTTGGAGCGGAAGACTGAGCCCAGGGGATAGTAAAGCCAACACATGGAAGGAATCTGTGTCCTTGAATGACTACAGAGCAGAGACCTCTCTCCCCCAACAGCCCTGCATTGGACTGTAACATGAGTGAGGGGATAAAAAAAACCTCATAATCTTAAGCCATTAAGATTTGGAGGTTATTTGCTTTAGCAGTTAGCAGACCATGACTGATAAGCTTGGTTTGAGAGGTTCATGGGAGAACCAAGCAGCTAGAAAGGGTGGTTCTGGAGCTAAGACCCAAAGGTCATGAGGTAAGAATGGGGATCAACAGCTGTCTTTCTTCTCCACCTGCTACCTGCGGCTCACATCTGCATCTCTGCTTGAATTACTTTTCTTGGTGAATTATGTAACGTTCTCCTTCATCACTCAGGTCAGAGGCCTGACTGTAGTTCTGTACTTCTCCATTGTCATCCACATTCATGGTGATGAACTGTACCAGGTTTACCTCCTCCACATCTCATGTATTTACTTCCCTGTCTTTTCATCCCCATGCTGCTTCACTCATCAGTTCTTTGCTTGTCCTGTGTGTTCTAGGATGTTTAGCAGTATCATTTGCCTTGCTAGATGCCTGTAGTACAGCCTCACAAGTTGTAACAACCAGAAATGTCTCCAGATAGTGCCAAACTTCTTCTGGGGGGGCAAAACTGCTCCCTCAGTTAAGACTTCAAGGACTCAGAACACCTAAGGACTTAAGACTTGGAGGATGAGAATGGGAGATTTTCATTTCTGATGGTATTCAATAGAATTCTCAGGCTCTAGATGGAAACACATGTCAACAACAAAATAAAAGACAAAGTTAGCACATTTGACAATGCAAACATCATTGGATTAAGTGTAATTTTTTAGTAAACTCTCATGACAATTATTTCCTTGGAGATAACACTCATTAGGATCCCTGGGTTCAGATATATCTGTCAAAATATTTCTCCTTTATACACATGCTCTCCACATACCCACCTGGGTTTGCTGGCAATCTCAGCTATGGGAAGCACAGAGTGACTCCAATACTGGAATAATTACCCAGTTCAACCTAGGACAGTGGTGGCTGAGGCCTGAAATGGTAATTGTGGTCTCACAAGGTTTGCCCACACGCCTAGTGCTAGATGCCCTATGTCTTTTACGCCTCTGAAAAATCTTATTTTCTTGTGTTTCTGTTGACTAGTTGGGAGGAGATTACATTTGGATGAAGAAAGAAGCTGAAACTCTATGGAGTTAATTAACTGACCCTGAATTCGAAGCTCAGTCTAGAGAAATAAGCCTACCCACCTTACATCACCTGGGCTGCCCTCTAATTGCCTTGCCTGTGCTTACAATTTCCTCATTTAATTGAAGCTTGAGTCAATTCTTTGAGGTGTTTCAGTAAGAAAATATTGCCAGGTGGAGCTGAAAGGGATCATCAGTTGAACCAGACAAAATAATTTCTGGAATAAAATCCCAGCAAGTTGGGGGCACTAACTCTCTCATATTTTTAAAATGAGAAATGTAGCTGTTGGTTGTTAAACTCGAGAGTTGAGCGCATGGGAAATGCCTTAAGTAATGCCCTCACTGGGTGCTGAAGGAGGGAACCTCAGCCAAGCCCCTCAGCAGCATCTCCTGGCATCACCCTGCAACTTAGCCATGCCAGATTCCTTACATACCTTGGAATACACTGAACCTTTTTATCCTGTGCCTTTTCTCCTGCTATGTTGTCATCCTCCTCCCTTGTCTGTCTGGTGAATTTCACACATCATTAAGAAACTTCCTGTGCTTCCTCCTACTGAAGTACCACTGATGACCCTATGTGGTTACTTCCTTCTATAGTTCCCATGTCACACAATTTGGAAACTCGCTGTCTTGGAATTACTAATTATCCGTCTTTTTTCCAACACTGATCAAAACTCTGAAGATGGGCGCTGTGCTTTGTTTCCCTTTATATTTCTGTCTAGCATTGTATCCTCAGGTGGTGTATTCATCAACGATAAACTGTATTTCTCCAGAGAAGGCAGGTTTAAGTGACCCAGAAGCAAAGAGCTGGCAAGAGGCTGTATGCCCAGCTTGAATTATCTTATAGAGAAGAATGCTGTTGCTGTTATGCCTCTACCAACCCAACCACCATGTAATGCAATTTTTGGCTGATTTAACTAGCAATTTCCACACATTGAGTATCAAAACCAAACCAGTTCTACCGTTGACCTCATTCAGCAGGTTGAGTCTGCCCTTGGGGCTCTGTCAGTAACTTCAACTGTGCCTAGTTGCTGGGGAACATGGAAGCATGCAGGAAAAATGAGACATGGGCATATACCTACTTGAGAGGAATGTTTAAGGAGAGGTTTTATCTTTTCACTCTTTGCTATGAGAATTTTTACGAGGCTGGCTGGTGAAAAAGGTATGTCACACTTATGGCTGTGCTTGCACATGCTTGAGCATGACCTTGTACATACCCACCCAAAGTCCCCTTGAATCATTCTGGCAGCTGTTTTCCTCCCCCGGGTTCAGGAGGACTTCTGCCATCTGTGTAGGAAAACTGCTGCTAATAAATGCTACCCTGGGCCAGTGACCTTTACCAGGAATCATCTGTTACTGGGACATGAACCAGCACGTGTGGAAAAGCCTACACAGAAATCTGTTGGGGAGGATGGAACAGAGCAGGAAGAGGAGAGCTGACCAGTCAGGAACGCAGTTGCAGTGGAATGTTTGCTCCATGGATCTGGAGTGTTTTCAGTCATGGATTCCCTGGAGCAGGTGGAAGGGGAGGAAAGGATCAGAAGGACCACATACCTCCTCCCCACTGCCTGCTGCATCACTGACCAGCCCCAGTGTTCCCAGCATGCTCCGTGCTTTTTGCTGTAAACAGGCTCTGAATCCTCTGCTGCTGAAGGCAGGAGGAGCCAAAAAAAAAAAAAAGTCAAATTAAAAACAATTCAGTTTGAACTGTTGATAAAAAGCTCACCCCTGAGAACTCCCTGGCCGTCCAGTGGTTAGGACACCGTGCTTCCACTACAGGGGGCACGGGTTCCATCCCTGGTTGCGGAACTAAGATCCCACAAACCACATGGTGCAGCCAAGAAAAACAAAAAACTCGCCCTTCTGAGCCCAGAGGTGGGTTTAGGTTTTGTAGGGCTGAACGCTTATATAAGTAGTGTGTATGCGTGCACGTTTGTAGGTCTCTCAAAACAAATAACCTTTAAAATACAAAATTAGGTATAAAAATTATACAAATGGTAATGTTAAAGTGCTGAAATACACCACATCACATAAAGCCCAGAAAATATAAATTTTATTGACTACCTGCCAATTTTTATCAGTTAATAATTTAAACTGCTATTATATATTTATTTATACATATCTTTAAGATATATATATTTAAATATGTGTGTAGATAATTCTATAAAATCTATAAAAATATTCTGAAATTAAGGCGTAAATAGTTACAAGTAAATACATTAAAATTGTTGCCACATTGTACCGAGGTCCATAATTATATAATCAAATAACTCATTATATATCTTGACTTAACAGATAATGTGTAGGTGGTTTGTCGTTGGAACACTTGTTTCTTCAGGTGGATTTGTGGAATCAGAGACCTTCTTGTGTACCTCTTGGCCTGGGATCACCAGACTTTGTCTGATGTATCAGATATGCTAAGATCTGATTTGCTTTGTTGGGACATGTATGACGTGCAGCTTGACACAGTGCTATATCCACTGTCTGTTGTACTGCTTCAGGTTTGTACTTACAAACCCAGGGATTTGGTTTGCTATATTCAATTCTGCATAAAGAATGCAATAAAGAAGGCATTTGTAACTGTTTAAGATACATTATCAAGTATATTCATGGCAGGAGAACAATTTGACTTGGGATTGATTAGAACAAAATCTTCTGGTTACAAATTTACATGTATGTTAATTGGAAGAAGTTTCCACAGACTAGCTTCTGACTCCACACATTTTAAAACATTTTTTTTCTTCATTGCCTGCATACGTCTGATGCCCAGAGCTTTGGGATGTGTTTGTATCACATTTCCACCTCGAGTCCCATGTCATGATGTTCAGCACAGCAGGAGTATTCCTGAAAGTTCTTCCCATCTTCTTACAGCAATAATTTTACATGAAAGGGACTGAGAGCCACATAAATGTGTCCTACTGTACCCAAACAAAATATATGCCTTTCCTTACTGGATTTAAAAATAAAGATGGTCACCCTAATGTTACTCTTCCTGAGAGAGCAGAGACTGAAGTTTTAAGCAATTGTGGTTTTTTTAAAAATATATTTATTTATTTATATTTTTATTTAAAAATTTTTTATTGGAGTATAGTTGATTTACAATGTTGTGTTAGTTTTAGGTGTACGGCAAAGTGAATCAGTTATACATATACATATATCTACTCTTTTTTAGGTTATTTTCCCATATAAGTCACTACAGAGTGTTGAGTAGAGTTCCCTGTGCTATACAGTAGGTTCTTATTAGTTATCTATTTTATATATAGTAGTATGTATATGTCAATCTCAATCTCCCAATTTATCCTTCCCCCCTACTATTCCCCCCTGGTAACCATAAATTTGTTTTCTACATCTGTGACTCTATTTCTGTTTTGTAAATAAATTCATTTGTATCAATACTATGTTTTTAGATTCCACATATAAGCAATAGCATATGATATTTGTCTCTCTCTGTCTGACTTACCTCACTTAGTATGACAATCTCTAGGTCTATCCATGTTGCTGCAAATGGCATTTCATTCTTTTTTATGGCTGAGTAATATTCCACTGTATATATATACCACATCTTCTTTATCTAGCAATTGTGGTTTAAACGTCTTACTTTCGCAAATTTTGCAAAAGTTTAATATCTTGTGAACACATTACTATAGCTCCTCCCAGGGCCTTGGAAGAGCCCTGTGCTAGTGAAGATTTCTGAAGTTTATGTTTCATTACTGTCATTATAGACCTTCCCTGGTTTTAGCTAGAAGTCTATGGATTATCTGACTTGCTGGTTATAGCTGGTTATAGTTTTGGGAGAGTTTTCATTCATTCATTCATGCATTAATTTTTTCCTTCATATTTCATTTGTTTGATTATCTAGCATTTATATATTGTTATAGTATATTGCCCACTGTATGATGGGACAGACAGACAGATAGACAAAAGCCTAACCCAAAGTCCAGAGTCTCAGTCTCCTTCTCCAGGTCCTATCCCCGTGGTTACTTTTGTAAGAAACAGAAACAGTATTTGTTGTTTTCTCTCTGGATTGACAGCTGATTTCAAAGGGGCCACAAGGTACAGGATCCCTTCCAACTCTCCTTGCTGTGGGGTCCAGAGAGCTTTCACTTCATCTTTTTCCCTGCTGGTAACTCCTGTTGGACCAACGCATCTCTCTCCTCCAACCACCAAGAGAATCAGAAATTCTGATATGTCGGGCAGACACAGATACTTTGCTAGAAAGAGAAGTAGAACCTTGTGCTCCTTTGAGGATCTCCAAGTAAGAATTCTTAATCCCAAATGGTGCTTCTATCCTACCACTTCATGTCATGGGTGTCTGAGTCTTCCCGTGAGGGACTCATTCTATTCTTGAAGACCTATCATCTCATGAGCAGAAGTTTTTTCCTTTCTCTTATGATCTTGGGCCAGTTATTTATCTCAGTGAACCTCAGGCTCTGCATCTATAAACCCAGGTATAATGAGGGGAAAATGATAGAGCATTTGTGGGATGCTTGGTGAGCAGGAAGTTATGAACAAAGGTAATTTCCTTTCCATTAGGAACTGAGTGTTCAGGGCAGGTGCATTTTGAAAGAAGATGTAGAACAAGCTTTACAGTGCTGTGTCCTCGTGTGAGGACATAGAAGCTGCATGTAGAAACCCCCATCTGGCCGGTTACTCAGCATGTGACAAACCTCTTAGTGAATCTGTTTATTTTAAACACATTGCTGGATTGCCCAAGGGTGTATTTTACAAAAAATATATATATTGCTGGAAATTAAAAATTATTTGAAGAAAGTGAAAACTTGGGCAAATTTGTAAAATTTCTTTAGTCCATGTCCTTGCTCCCAGCAGCAATCCAGGCACATGGGATTGTCCAATCTCAGAAATATAGAAAGGGCATACTGCTATGTCTCAATTTATATTTTTTACTGTATACCAAGTCACCTATCATGTTGCTATTAGAGCAGATAATATTTGGTCCATAATGTACCAAAGAGAGGGATATTAATTTTCATTTGGGTCGGATCTGAAAACTGCTATGCACACTCTGAGTGATATCTCATTTTTCCTGATAATGATGTTGATATGTCTCTGGAATACCCATATGCTCAGCATTTGCTGCTTCAAACTTGTTCATCATTAATTATGGCTATACAGAAGCTGCCAAAAATTAAGCTCTATGGAAGATTTAAATTTGAGCTCAGAAGTGGGTGAAATTTATATGAAGAGGGAGAAACAGACTCAAAGAGGTGAAGTTTGCACAACCAGGAAGTAGCAGAGCTAGGAAGTTAATCCTGTTGGTCTGATCCTAAAGTTTGTTTGGAATTCCCATGACACCCACATGGCTTCCAATCCCAGAGGAATTCATGAGTAGGGACAGGTTTCCTGGGCTCTACATGGAGACAAACATAGATATGAATTTTGCAAGTTGCTGCTTCACAAGCAAAAGTGTGATTTCAGCTGCTCCACAGTTTCGTATGGGAGTGTAGAAGGGATTTGCTTTTTAAAAAAATGTGTAAATACCCCATATTTGCATTTCTGTCTGAAATTATGAGCTTTTACTTAGCTTGCCTAACATGTTGGGAGGTGGAAACAGGAAAGGTTTAGGTGAGGGCCGTTCAACAGAGATCACACTACCTTTCTTTTTAAGGATCCTACACTTTTAGGTATCATTCTTATACACATTATTTTGGTGGTTGATAAACATTTTTAATAAAGGGTCACAAAGTGAGTATTTTGTATCAGAATTCTTTTGACAGTGCTCTGATGTAGATGAAAATCTCTTGAAATATATTAAGCACTCGAAATGTATAAGTTTGCCACCTCCTTCATCTCTTCCTCTTCTTTCTTCTTTTTCTCTTTACTTATAGTGGTTAGGAGCAACGGCTTTAGAGTTAAAAGGCTGAGTGCAATTGGGTGACATTGGGTCCATTACTTAATCTCTCTAAGTCTCAGTGTTTTATCTGAAAAATTGAAATTTTAATCATAGCTCACTCAGAGGGTTGTTATGAGGGTTAAATAAATTAATGCAGTAAAACCATTTATAGTCATGCTTGGTCTTTAGCAGATGCTCAACAAATAGGTCCAGCTCCCTACTTCTCCTCTTTCTCTTTCCCCCCTCCCTACCCTCTTTCTCCTTTTTTTATTCATTACATGAACAGTTCTTCAGGTACAGTTCTAGTTTTTTTTTTCCCTAAACCAGAGGCCTTTGCATCCTCAGGGGATTTCTGTAATGCTTTCCCAAAGGGCAAATTTTCTCAATATCAACTCTAACATAAGTGCTTATGGCCCATATGTGCATAATGTCATAAGGCTAAGTGCTTATTCAAGGGTCGACGCTCCTTAAGGCTACATCTCTTAGGGCCTTGACACAGTGATCTGGGCAGAGGCTCTCTTGGATGTTATCACTCAAACATCTTTTGATTTATGAGCCAGGCCTTCTGGTGATCCTTTGCTGGACCTATAGCATGCCTACTGTCACCCTGATTCAGTAAGGCTACACGAACAAACACACGTAAGATTACTCTACCCCTTTAAGATTGAGAACAGAATTCCTTAGGAGTTTTGCTTTTCCCTTGGACAACACTGGTGGTCGTGGTGTGTTAGTGGTACAGTGAACATGCAATGACAGTCCCAGAAAACCTTGAGTGAGGGATGTCAATTCCTGATCATCAGGACTGTTTGTGAACGCTTCCCCAAGAACTTCCCAGGGGAAGACTTCAAGCTACTGGCCAACCATGCTACTCTCAGGACCAGCCGTGTCTCATCTCTGTCATTGACACATGAAGACAGAAGGGCAAGCAGACGGGAATGTTCACACAAAAATAAGGGCACTGGGGAAGTTGGCAAGCTCATCCTTCCCCTCCTGAAGCTCCTGTTTCTGTCTTTAACACATCGATTGGATCAAGCTTGAGTCTTTCTTTGATTCTCCTGACACCCTGCTTACTATTGTTTATTTAGCTCATGATTCTTCTGCCCCCAAGACAAATCTTCATACTGCATAGATCAATAGGCTACAAGGGCCTTAATTAAAGCTGCAGGATAAAATTGATACTGGAAACTAAATTCCTTCAGTATCTGGAAGGAAAGGAAATGCTATTTCTTATAGAGGCTTTTTCATTGTCTCACTCTGTCACTTCTGAAATTTGTTGAAACTTGGATAACCCGTGGTAGATTTCTGAGACACAGATTAGATAGATGGATAGACATGTGAAGAAAGGTGAAGTCATTTGACAAGGCTTTTGGATAGGTAAGTGTCTCTCTAGAGAATCAATATCTGGTGTATTGGTGGGTGATAATAAAAAGGCAATGCTTATTTGTACTGCAAAAGAAACCACAAATCTGGATTTTAGGTCCTGTGTCAGGTACATAAAGACAGAGTTGTAGAGACATTTGGGAACATAGTGTAAAAGTGTTTTGATTTCACTAATTTAACTCTCTCTGGTAGTTTTAATATTAGTCCCTTGAAGGATCCCTTTATCCTTTGTCTGGGTAATGGGAGCTGTCCTCAATCATGGTACTGAAAGAGCCACCATGAAAAGCATTGAGCCATCAAGATCCTGAGAATCCTAGCTGATGATCAAAGATGTGAGGGCAGCTAGGGAAGCTATAAGAGCTACTGGCAGAAATTGCAGTTAGCAGTTGTCATTATTGAGTATAGTGGACTTAAATTCTGATTCTACCTTTCAATAGCTCTGTAATGAGCAAACTATTCAGTTTTTATGAACCATTATTTGCCCATTATTAAATTTGGTTAATATGGGTATCAAATCAGATTTGTATGTGAGAATTCCTAGCATAGTATTTGTAATGTTTTCCCTTTTTATCAGTTGCTAGCTTCCTCCCCAGACCTTTGGCTATCCAAGCCTAATGTTCCCAGGAACTGTTGCTCTTGCTGATGTCCATGAGGAGTCAACCTGATAAGGGTACCTTTTAGACTGCAGAAGAATATCCAGCTCTTTCTGCCATTATCACATGCCTGTGGTATTCAGCATCATTTAGGGAGAAGATACTGTTGATGGATGATCTTTAGACATAATACACAGAGTAGGGAGGGAATAACAGTATTACTCCATGGACCTGATGAAATTAGTATTCTAGAATCCAGAGATGGGGAGATAGAGGTATTAGAAGGGAAATGATGAAAACAGGGGACACATAAGCAGGCGAGTAAAAGTTTATGTATCAAAAGTTGAGGTTTTATGCACTTTGAAGTCTTTTTTTTCTTTAGGTTTAGTTAAATATTTAAATTTTCAGTCAGGTTATTGGAGAAAAGAGAATATAAAAATGTATTATGGAGCACATTTTAAATCCAGATATACATGTGAGTTCTTGGGGGTGTCAAGTAGGATCAACACTGAAACACTTTGACCTCTGTTCTCTGCTGTATAGGATGGTTGATATGCCATTCTTAAAAGGCAAAAATAAAAATATTTGGGAAAGAATGCATAGTCTCTTGGCATGAGTTTCAAATTTGGAAAAAGAAATGTCAAGTCCTAGTGGAATTAGTTAGAGTGTAAACATTTATTGCAGAATTTAAAGGCACTTAAGCACACATACAGATGTAAACCTTAAACAATTTATTGTATTGTCTTGCCCTCTGAAAGTACAGGAGGAGAAATCCTTCATAAAGTAAGCCCCTCTATGGCTAAAATAAAGCTACAGTTTGAGCTGATGTCCAACTTTCAATTTCCACTTCACCTTTGGCAAAAATAGTACTTATTCCTTGTGACATTCAAATAAAATGAATGTGCAAAGATTCACAATAATTTGATGTATATGTTGTAGTTATGGACATATGCTGTTTCTCTGATGTGTGTGTGTGTGTTTGTGTATGTGAAAAAATATAACATCATGAAATGAGCACCAAACTAAAAAGGAGAATCCTGGGTCTTTTAGTTCTAGCTTTTACCTATTAGCTGTGTGACTTTGTTTAAGTTCCTTAATCTTTCTGACTTTCAGATTTTTTGTCTATAAATTTGTTACTAACCTATATATAAATTGACCTATAAACTGTTTATCTTGGAAGGCTAATGTAAAGATTAAAAAAAGAATGGATACATAAGAAAGTTCTTTATAGACTATCAGTACCATACAAAATTAAAGTATTTTAGGTAATGGATACAAGCACATTAAAAATGTAAATCCACATTAATCTTTTAACACAATACCTGACGTGTTCCTTAAACTCCACAGCTCAGGGATAGCATTTCACTGACATTTTCCAATCCCCTAGTCTGGCTGTGATTCTCAGATCAAGGAATACCTCTAGCCATAGCAATTGACCACAAATCTGGGAAGAACCAAGGCTAGAGTCATTCAGAACATACACTTGTTTTCATCCTCATGCATCTACACTACCTTCCCCTGAACTGCAGACATGGCATCATCCCATTTTGTATTTGGGGCATCCAGGGAGGAGTAAAAGCCCCAGATACAGTCAGAGTCAAGACCACCAACCACATGGAAGAAGAGCAGGTCACATAGTACCTTCCTCCCTCTTCTGAATTTGTTCATTGGTTTGGTCCATATGGTCTTCGCTCATGAGGGTTTCTGGTTAATGAAGCTTTAAATAAATATAAACTGGAGAGGTGAAATGTCCAGCGCGGCCCTTTGGCACTAGGAACCCTGGCCTAAAGTGCCAGGTGCAAGGCCTCTGCATGAGGCACCCTATGAGCAAGTGAGGCTGTGAGCACAAAGGAAAAAAATAAGAGAGCCAAACTAATACAGCTTGTATGAGGAATGGTTCAAGCTGGCAAGATGATGATTTAGGACTGGATCTCTCAAGGCTTGGCTGGTAGTGAGGACTGATCCTGTAAGGTAAGAGACCTTCAAGACAGTGGAGGAGTAAAATGTGGAGATCACCTTCCTCTCCAGAAATATATCAGAAATACATCTACATGTGGAACAACTCCTACAGAACACCTACTGAACACTGGCAGAAGACCTCAGACTTCCCAAAAGATATATATATATTTTTTTTTCCTTTTTCTCTTTTTGTGAGTGTGTATATGTATGCTTCTTTGTGTGATTTTGTCTGTATGGCTTCGCTTTTACCATTTGTCCCAGGGTTTGGTCTGTACATTTTATTCTTTTATTTTGTAGTATAGTTTTAATTTATTTTTTTAACATTTTTATTGGAGTATAATTGCTTTACAATGGTGTGTTAGTTTCTGTTTTACGACAAAGTGAATCAGTTATACATATACATATATCCCCATATCTCTTCCCTCTTGTGTCTCCCTCCCTCCACACTCACTATCCCACCCCTCTAGGTGGTTACAAAGCACTGAGCTGATCTCCCTGTGCTATGCGGCTGCTTCCCACTAGCTATCTATTTTACGTTTGGTAGTGTATATATGTCCATGCCACTCTCTCACTTTGTCCCAGGTTACCCTTCCCCCTCCCCGTATCCTCAAGTCC
>NC_041231.1:54320294-54323654 GCF_002837175.3 Physeter macrocephalus | reverse complement strand
TGATGGACACTTAGGTTGCTTCCATGTCCTGGCTATTGTCAATAGAGCTGCAATGAACATTGTGGTAAATGAGTCTTTTTGAATTATGGTTTTCTCAGGGGATATGCCCAGTAGTGGGATTGCTGGGTCATATGGTAGCTCAATTTGTAGTTTTTTAAGGAACCTCCATACTGCTCTCCATAGTCGTTATATCAAGTTACATTCCCAACAACAGTGCAAGAGGGTTCCCTTTTCTCCACACCCGCTCCAGCATTTATTGTTTGTAGATTTTTTGATGATGGCCATTCTGACAGGTGTGAGATGATATCTGTTTGTACTTTTGATTTGCATTTCTCTGATGATTAGTGATGTTGAGCATCCTTTCATGTGTTTGTTGGCAACCTGTATATCTTCTATGGAGAAATGTCTGTTTAGGTCTTCTGTCCATTTTTGGATTGGGTTGTTTGTTTTTATGACATTGAGCTGCATGAGTTGCTTGTAAATTTTGGAGATTAATCCTTTGTCAGTTGCTTCATTTGCAAATATTTTCTCCCATTCTGACGGTTGCCTTTTCATCATGTTTAGGGTTTCCTTTGCTATGAAAAAGCTTTTAAGTTCTGTTAGGTCCCATTTGTTTATTTTTGTTTTTATTTCCATTTCTCTAGGAGGTGGGTCCAAAAGGATCTTGCTGTGATTCATGTCATAGAGTGTTCTGACTATGTTTTCCTCTAAGAGTTTGAGAGTGTCTGCCTTACATTTAGGTCTTTAATCCATTTTGAGTTTATTTTTGTGTATCGTGTTAGGGAGTGTTCTAATTTCATTCTTTTATATGTAGCTGTCCAGTTTTCCCAGCACCATTTATTGAAGAGGCTGTCTTTTCTCCACTGTATATTCTTGCCTTCTTTATCAAAGATAAGGTGACCATATGTGCCTGGGTTTATCTCTGGGCATTCTATCCTGTTCAATTGATCTATATTTCTGTTTTTGTGCAAGTACTATACTGTATTGATTACTGTAGCATTGTAGTATAGTCTGAAGTCAGGGAGCCTGATTCCTCCAGCTCCATATTTCTTTCTCAAGATTGCTTTGGCTATTCAGGGTCCTTTGTGTTTCCATACAAATTGTGAAATTTTTGGTTCTAGTTCTGTGAAAAATGCCATTTGTAGTTTCATAGGGATTGCATTGAATCTGTAGATTGCTTTGGGTAGTATAGTCATTTCCACAATGTTGATATTTCCAATCCAAGAACATGGTATATCTCTCCGTCTGTCTGTATCAACTTTAATATGTTTCATCAGTGTCTTATGATTTTCGGCATGCAGATCTTTTGTCTCCTTAGGTAGGTTTATTCCTATATATTTTATTCTTTTTGTTTCAGTGGTAAATGGGAGTGTTTTGTTAATTTCACTTTAAATTTTTCATGATTAGTGTATAGGAATGCAAGAGATTTCTGTGCATTAATTTTGTATCCTGCTAGTTTACCAAATTCATTGATTAGCTCTAGTAGTTTTCTGGTAGCATCTTTAGGATTCTCTATGTATATTATCATGTCATCTGCAAACAGTGACAGCTTTACGTCTTTTCTGATTTGGATTTCTTTTATTTCTTTTTCTTCTCTGACTGCTGTGGCTAAAATTTCCAAAACTATGTTGAATAATAGTGGTGAGAGTGGGCAACCTTGTCTTGTTCCTGATCTTAGTGGAAATGGTTCCTGTCACGATGGTCTACATCGTCACTGAGGACGATGTTGGCTGGGGGTTTGTCATATATGGCCTTTATTATGTTGAGGTAAGTTCCCTCTATGCCTAATTTCTGGAGGGTTTTTATCATAAATGGGTATTGATTTTTGTCAAAAGCTTTCTCTGCATTTATTGAGATCATGATATGGTTTTTCTCCTTCAATTTGTTAAATGGTGTATCACATTGTTGGATTTGCGTATACTGAAGAATCCTTGCATTCCTGGGATAAATCCTACTTGATCATGGTGTATGATCCTTTTAATGTGCTGTTGGATTCTGTTTGCTTAGCATTTTGTTGAGGATTTGTGCATCTATGTTTATCAGTGATATTGGCCTGAAGTTGTCTTTCTTTGTGACATCTTTGTCTGTTTTCCTATCAGGGTGATGGTGGCCTCGTAGAACGAGTTTGGGAGTGTTCCTCCCTCTGCTGTCTTTTGGAAGAGTTTGAGAAGGATAGGTGTTAGTTCTTCTCTGAATGTTTGATAGAATTCGTCTGTGAAGCCATCTGGTCCTGAGCTTTTGTTTGTTGGAAGATTTTTAATCACAGTCTCAATTTCAGTGCTTGTGATTAGTCTGTTTATATTTTCTATTTCTTCCTGGTTCAGTCTCGGAAGGTTGTACATTTCTAAGAATTTGTCCATTTTTTTGCAGGTTGTCCATTTTTTTGGCATATAATTGCTTGCAGTAATCTCTCATGATCCTTTGTACGTCTGCAGTGTCAGTTGTTACTTCTCCTTTTTCATTTCTAATTCTATTGATTTGAGTCTTCTCCCTTTTTTTCTTGATGAATCTGGCTAATGGTTTATCAATTTCGTTTTTCTCAAAGAAACAGCTTTTAGTTTTATTGATCTTTACTATCTTTTCCTTCATTTTTTTTTCATTTATTTCTAATCTGATCTTTATGATTTCTTTCCTTCTGCTAACTTTGGGGGTTTTTTGTTCTTCTTTCTCTAATTGTTTTAGTTGTAAGGTTAGGTTGTTTATTTCAGATGTTTCTTGTTTCGTAAGGTACGATTGTATTGCTGTAAACTTTCCTCTTAGAAATGCTTTTGCTGCATCCCATAGGTTTTGGGTTCTCATGATTTCATTGTCATTTGTTTCTAGGTGTTTTTGGATTTCCTCTTTGATTTCTTCAGTGATATCTTGGTTATTAAGTAGGGTACTGTTTAGCCTCCATGTGTTTGTATTTTTTACAGATTTTTTTCTGTAATTGATATCTAGTCTCATGGCGTTGTGGTCAGAAAAGACACTTGATATGACTTTAATTTTCTTAAATTTACCAAAGCTTGGTTGTGACCCAAGATATGATCTCTCCTGGAGAATATTCCATGAGAACTTGAGAAGAATGTGTATTCTGTTGTTTTTGGATGGAATGTCCTATAAATATCAATTAAGTCCATCTTGTTTAATGTATCATTTCAAGGTTGTGTTTCCTATTTATTTTCATTTTGGATGATCTGTCCATTGGTGAAAGTGTGTTGTTAAAGTCCCCTACTATGAATGTGTTACTGTCGATTTCCCCTTTTATGGCTGTTAGTACTTGCATTATGTATTGAGTTGCTCCTATGTTGGGTGCATAAATATGTACAATTGTTATATCTTCTTCTGGATTGATCCCTTGATCATTATGTAGTGTCCTTC
>NC_041231.1:54319227-54320270 GCF_002837175.3 Physeter macrocephalus | reverse complement strand
TTGATTTCCATTTTCATGGAATATCTTTTTCCATCCCATCACTTTCAGTCTGTATGTGTTCCTAGGTCTGAAGTGGGTGTCTTGTATTCAGGATATATACAGGTCTTGTTTTTGTATCCATTCAGCCAGTCTACATCTTTTAGTTGGAGCATTTAATCCATTTACATTTAAGGTAATTATCAATATGTATGTTCCTATTACAATTGCTTAATTGTTTTGGTTTGTTATTGTAGGTCTTTTCCTTCTCTTGTGTTTTGTGCCTAGAGAAGTTCCCTTAGCATTTATTGTAGAGTAGAGCTGGCTTGGTGGTGCTGAATTCTCTTAGCTTTTGCTTGTCTGTAAAGGTTTTCAGTTCTCTGTGATGGGTACAGTAATCTTGGTTGTAGGTTTTCCTCCTTTATCACTTTAAATATGTCCTGCCACTCCCCTTCTGGCTTGCAGCGTTTCTGCTGAAAGATCAGCTGTTAACCTTATGGGGATTCCCTTATGTGTTATTTGTTGTTTTTCCCTGGCTGCTTTTAATATTTTTTCTTAGTATTTAATTTTTGATAGTTTGATTAATATATGTCTTGCTGTGTTTCTCTTTGGATTTATCCTGTATGGGTCTCTCTGTGCTTACTGGACTTGATTGAAAATTTCCTTTCCCATATTGGGGAAGTTTTCAACTATAATGTCTTCAAATATTTTCTCAGTTCCTTCGTTTTTCTCTTCTTCTTCTGGGACCCCTATAATTCAAATGTTGGTGTGTTTAATGTTGTCCCAGAGGTCTCTGAGACTGTCCTCAATTCTTTTCATAGAGTAGAGCTGGCTTGGTGGTGCTGAATTCTCTTAGCTTTTGCTTGTCTGTAAAGGTTTTAAGTTCTCTGTTGAATCTGAATGAGATCCTTGCTGGGTAGAGTAATCTTGTTTGTAGGTTTTCCTCCTTTATCACTTTAAATATGTCCTGCCACTCCCCTTCTGGCTTGCAGCGTTTCTGCTGAAAGATCAGCTGTTAACCTTATGGGGATTCCCTTATGTGTTATTTGTTGTTTTTCCCTTGCTGC
>NC_041231.1:54288488-54319104 GCF_002837175.3 Physeter macrocephalus | reverse complement strand
ATTCCAAGTTTTTGGATCATCTTTACTACCATTATTCTGAATTCTTTTTCAGGTAGACTGCCTATTTCCTCTTCATTTGTTAGGTCTGGTGGGTTTTTGCCTTGCTGCTTCATCAGCTGTGTGTTTCTCTGTCTTCTCATTTTGCTTGCCTTACTGTGTTTGTGGTCTCCTTTTCACAGGCTTCAGGTTCGCAGTTCCCTTGGTTTTCGGTGCCTGTCCCCAGTGGCTAAGGTTGGTTCTGTGTGTTGTGTAGGCTTCCTGGTGGAGGGGACTAGTGCCTGTGTTCTGGTGAATGAGGCTGGATCCTATCTTTCTGGTGGGCAGGTCCACGTCTGGTGGTGTGCTTGGGGATATCTGTGGCCTTATTATGATTTTAGGCAGCCTCTCTGCTAATGGGTGGTGTTGTGTTCCTGTCTTGCTAGTTGTTTGGCATAGGGTGTCCAGCACTGTAGCTTTCTGGTCATTGAGTGGAACTGGGTCTTGGCATTGAGATGGAGATCTCTGGGAGATTTTCGCCATTTGGTATTACGTGGAGCTGAGAGGTGTTTTGTGGACCAATGTCCTGAACTTGGCTCTCCCACCTCTGAGGCACAGCCCTGATGCCTGGCTGGAGCACCAAGAGCCTGTCATCCGCACAGCTCAGAATAAAAGAGAGAAAAGGAAGAAGTAAAGAAAGAAGAAGATAAAATAAAATAAAATAATATATAATAAAGTAAAATAAAATAGTTATTAAAATAAAAATAATTATTTAAAACATTTCTTTTTTAAATAGTTTCATTCTACAACTTATTTTATTTAAAAAATTTCTTTAAAAGTAATAAAAAACAACAAAGAAGAGAGCAACCAAACGAAAAAACAAATCCACCAATGATAACACATGCTAAACACTATACAAATACAACAACAGCAACAAAAACGGACAGACACAACCCTAGGACAAATGGTAAAAGCAAAACTATACACACAAAATTACACACAGAAGCATACACATACACACTCACGCAAAGAGAAAGAGGGGGATAAATATATATATCGTTGCTCCCAA
Organism: Physeter macrocephalus; assembly: GCF_002837175.3. Taxonomy (NCBI): domain Eukaryota; kingdom Metazoa; phylum Chordata; class Mammalia; order Artiodactyla; family Physeteridae; genus Physeter; species Physeter macrocephalus. The sequence goes on along the minus strand of NC_041231.1, from coordinate 54,318,059 downwards.
AGTCCATCTCCTCATTTTGGGATGATTCGTTGTCTCTTCAGGTATTCCACAGATGCAGGGTACATCAAGTTCATTGTTGAGATTTAATCCGCTGCTCCTGAGGCTGCTGGGAGAGATTTCCCTTTCTCTTCTTTGTTCGCACAGCTCCTGGGGTTCAGCTTTAGATTTGGACCCGCCTCTGTGTGTAGGTCACCTGAGGGCTTCTGTTCTTCACTCAGACAGGACGGGGTTAAAGGTTCAGCTGATTAGGTGGCTCTGGCTCACTCAGGCAGAGGGGAGGGAGGGGTACAGAGTGCAGGGCGAGCCTGCAGGGGCAGGGGCCAGTGTGACTTTGCACCAGCCTGAGGTGCGCCATATGTTCTCATGGGGAAGTTGTCCCTGGATCATGGGACCCTGGCAGTGGCGGGCTGCACAGGCTCCCAGAAGGGGAGGTGGGGATAGTGACCAGTGCTTGCACACAGGCTTCTTGGTGGCTGCAGCAGCAGCCTTAGCGTCTCATGCCTGTCTCTGGGGTCTGCGCGGATAGCCATGGCTCGTGCCCATCTCTGGAGCTCCTTTAAATGGCACTCTTAAACCCCTCTCTTCACGCACCAGGAAAAAAAGAGGCAAGAAAAAGTCTTTTGCCTCTTCGGCAACTCCAGACTTTTTCCCGCACTCCCTCCCAGCTAACTGTGCAGCACTAGCTCCTTTCAGGCTGTGTTCACACAACCAACCCCAGTCCTCTCCCTGTGATCTGACTTCTGAAGCCCGAGCCTCTGCTCTAAGCTCGCACCCGCCCCGGCGGGTGTGCAGACAAGCCTCTCGGGCTGGAGAGTGCTGGTCGGCAGTGATCCTCTGTTTGGGAATCTCTCCACTTTGCCCTCCACACCTCTGTTGCTGTGCTCTCCTCTGTGGCTCCGATGACTCCCCCTCTGCCGCCCGCAGTCTTCGCCTGCAAAGGGGCTTCTTAGTGTGTGGAAACCTTTCCTCCTTCATAGCTCCCTCCCACTGGTGCAGGTCCCGTCCCTATTCTTTGTCTCTGTTTTTTCTTTTGCCCTTCCAAGGTACGTGGGGAGTTTCTTGCCTTTTGGGAGGTCTGAGGTCTTCTGCCAGCATTCAGTAGGTGTTATATAGGAGTTGTTCCACATGTAGCTGTATTTCTGATGTACTTGTGGGGAGGAAGGTGATCTCCACATCTTACTCTTCCACCATCTTCCATGTTATTTTAGTCTAGCTTTTAGTGCTTGTTATCTTTGGTGGATTTATTTGTTTTTCAGTTTGGTTGCTCTCTTCCTTCTTTCCCTTTTTAAAAATTATTATTACTTTTTTATTTTTAATAATTTTTTAATTTTTTATTTTAATAACTTTATTTTATTTTATTTTTTTCTTTCTTTTTTCTTTCTTTCTCCCTTTTATTCTGAGCTGTGTGGCTGACAGGGTCTTTGTGCTCTGGCTGGGTGTCAGGCCTGTGCGTCTGAGGTGGGAGAGCCGCGTTCAGGACATTTGTCCACCATAGTCCTCCCACCTCCACATAATATCAAATGGTGAAAGATCTCCCAGAGATCTCCATCTCAACGCTAAGACCCAGCTGCACTCAACGACCAGCAAGCTATAGTGCTGGACAGCCTGTAGGAAACAACTAGCAAGAGAGTAATACAATGCCACCCATTAGCAGAGTGGCTGCCTAAAATCATAATAGGTCACAGACACCAGAAAACACACCACCAGACACGATCCTGCCCATTAGAAAGAAAAGATCCAGTCTCATCCACCAGAACACAGGCACCAGTCCCCTGCACCAGAAAGCCTACACAACCCACTGAACCAACCTTAGCCACTGGGGACAGACACCAAAAACAACGGGAACTACAAACCTGCAGCCTGCAAAAAGGATACCCCAAACACAGTAAGTTAAGCAAAATGAGAAGACAGAGAAACACACAGCTGATGAAGGAGCAAGGTAAAAACCAACCAGACCAAACAAATGAAGAGCAAATAGGCAGTTTACCTGAAAAAGAATTCAGAGTAATGATAGTAAAGATGATCCAAAATCTTGGAAATAGAATGGAAAAAATAAAAGGAACGTTTGTAAGGGACCTAAAAGAATCAAAGAGCAAACAAACAATGATGAACAACACAGTAAATGAAATTTAAAATTCTCTAAAAGGAATCAATAGCAGAATAACTAAGGCAGAAGAACGGATAGGTGACCGGGAAGATAAAAGAGTGCAAATACCTACCGCAGAGCAGAATAAAGAAAAAAGAATGAAAACAATTGAGGACAGTCTCAGAGACCTCTGGGGGAACATTAAATGCAGCAACATTCGAATTATAGGGGTCCCAGAAGACGAAGAGAAAAAGAAAGGGACTGAGAAAATATTTGAATAGACTTTAGTTGAAAATTTCCCTAATATGGGAAAGGAAATAGTCAGTCAAGTCCAGGAAGCACAGAGTCTCATACAGGATAAATCCAAGGAGAAGCATGCCAAGACACATATTAATCAAACTGTCAAAAATTAAGTACAAAGAAAAATATTAAAAGCAGCAAGGGAAAAACAACAAATACCATACAAGGGAATCACCATAAGGTTAACAGCTGATCGTTCAACAGGAACTCTACAAGCCAGAAGGGAGTGGCAGGACATATTTAAAGTGATGAAAGGGAAAAACCTACAACCAAGATTACTCTACCCAGCAGTGATCTTATTCAGATTCGATGGAGAAATTGAAACCTTTACAGACAAGCAAAAGCTAAGAGAATTCAGCACCACCAGACCAGATTTACAACAAATGCTAAAGGAACTTCTCTAGGCAGGAAACACAAGAGAAGGAAAAGACCTAGAATAACAAGCTCAAAAAAATTAAGAAAATGGTAATAGGAACATACATATCGATAATTCCCTTAAATGTAAATGGATTAAACACTCCAATCAAAGGACATAGACTGGCTTAATGGATACAAAAACCAGACCTGTATATATTCTGTGTACAAGAGACCCACTTCAGACCTAGAGACACACACAAATTGAAAGTGAGGGGATGGAAAAAGATATTCCATGCAAACGGAAATAAAAGAAAGCTGGAGTAGCAATTCTCATATCAGACAAAATATACTTTAAATAAAGACTGTTACAAGAGAGAAAGAAGGACACTACATAATGATCAAGGGATCAATCCAAAAAGAAAATATAACAATTGTACATATTTATGCACCCAACATCGCAGCACCTCAATACATAAGGCAAATGCTAACAACCATAAAAGGGAAAATTGACAGTAACACAATCATAGTAGTGTACTTTAATACCCCATTTTCACCAATGGACAGGTCATCCAAACTGAAAATAAATAAGGAAACACAACCTTTAAATGATACATTAAACAGATGGACTTAATTGATATTTATAGGACATTCCATCCAAAAACAACAGAATACACTTTTTTCTCAAGTTCTCGTGGAATATTTTCCAGGAGAGATAATATCTATGGTCACAAATCAAGCCTTGACAAATTTAAGAAAATTGAAATCGTATCAAATATCTTTTCCGACCACAATGCTATGAGACTAGATATCAATTACAGGGAAAAAAAATCTATAAAAAATACAAACACATTGAGGCTAAACAATACACTACTAAATAAACAATACACTACTAAATAACCAAGAGATCACTGGTTATATCAATCAAAGAGGATATCAATAAATACCTAGAAACAAAGGACAATTAAAACACAATGGCCCAAAACCTATAGGATGCAGAAAAAGCAGTTCTAAGAGGGAAGTTTATAGCAATAGAATCCTACCTCAAGAAGCAAGAAACATCTCAAACAACCTAAACTTACACCTAAAGCAGTTGGAGAAAGAAGAACAAAAAAAACCCCAAAGTTAACAGAGGAAAGAAATGATAAAGATCAGATCAGAAATAAATAAAAAGAAATGAAGGAAACAATAGCAAAGATCAATAAAACTAAAAGCTGTTTCTTTGAGAAGATAAACAAAATTGATAAACCATTAGCCAGACTCATCAAGACAAAAAGGGAGAAGACAGAAATCAATAGAATTAAAAATGAAAAAGGAGAAGTAACAACTGACACTGCAGAAATACAGAGGATCAGGAGAGATTACTACAAGCAACTATATGCCAGTAAAATGGACAACCTGGAAGAAATGGACAAATTCTTAGAAATACACAACCTTCCGAGACTGAACCAGGAAGAAATAGAAAATATAAACAGACCAATCACTAGCACTGAAATTTAGACTGTGTTTAAAAATCTTCCAACAAACAAAAGCCCAGAACCAGATGGCTTCCCAGTTGAATTGTACCAAAAATTTAGAGAAGAGCTGACACCAATCCTTCTCAAACTCTTCAAAAAAATTTCAGAGGGAGCTACACTCCCAATTCAATCTACAAAGCCATCATCACCCTCATACCAGACAAACATGTCACAAAGAAAGAAAAGTACAGGCCAATATCACTGATGAACGTAGATGCAAAAATCCTCATCAAAATAGTAGCAAACAAAATCCAGCAGCACATTAAAAGGATCATACCCTATGATCAACTGGAGTTTATCCCAGGAATGCAAGGATTCTTCAATACACACAAATCCATCAATGTGATTAACCATATTAACAAATTGAAGGAGAAAAACCATATGATCATCTCAACAGATGCAGATAAACCTTTTGACAAAATTCGACACCCATTTATGGTAAAAACCCTTCAGAAAGTAGGCATAGAGGGAACTTACCTCAACATAATAAAGGCCATGTGTGACAAACCCACAGCCAACATAGTTCTCAATGGTGAAAATCTGAAAGAATTTCCTCTAAGATCAGGAACAAGACAAGGTTGTCCACTCTCACCACTATTATTCAACATAGTTTTGGAAGTTTTAGCCAAGAGCAATTAGAGTAGAAAAAGAAATAAAAGGAATCCAAATTGGAAAAGAAGTAAAGCTGTCACTGTTTGCAGATAACATGATACTATACACAGAGACTCCTAAAGATGCCACCAGAAAACTAGTAGAGCTAATCAATGAATTTGTTAAAGTAGCAGAATACAAAATTAATGCACAGAAATCTCTTGCATTCCTATACACTAATGATGAAAAATCTGAAAGAGAAATTAAGGAAACACTCTCATTTACCATTGCAACAAAAAGAGTAAAATACCTAGCAATAAACCTACCTAAGGAGACAAAAGACCTGTATCCAGAAAACTATGAGACACTGATGAAAGAAATCAAAGATGGTACAAACAGATGGAGAGATATACCGTGTTCTTAGATTGGGAGAATCAACGTTTTGAAAATTCAGACACTATCAAACTCTTCGAGGAAAACATAGGCAGAACACTCTATGACATAAATCACAGCAAGATCCTTTTTGACCCACCTCCTAGAGAAATGGAAATAAAAACAAAAATAAACAAATGGGACCTAATGAAACTTAAAAGCTTTTGCACAGCAAAGGATACCATAAACAAGACGAAAAGACAACCCTCAGAATGGGAGAAAATATTTACAAATGAAGCAACTGACAAAGGATTAATCTCCAAAATTTACAAGGGGCTCATGCAGCTCAATATGAAAGAAACAAACAAACCAATCCAAAAGTGGGTAGAGGACCTAAACAGACATTTCTTCAAAGAAGATATGCAGATTGCCAACAAACCCATGAAAGGATGCTCAACATCACTAATCATTAGAGAAATGCAAATCAAAACTACAATGAGGTGTCACCTCACACCAGGCAGAATGGCCATCATCAAAAATTTACAAACAATAAATGCTGGAGACGGTGTGGAGAAAAGGGAGCCCTCTTGCACTCTTGGTGGGAACGTAAATTGATACAGCCACTGTGGAGAACAGTATGGAGGTTCCTTAAAAAACTAAAAGTAGAACTACCATACAACCCAGCAGTCCCACTACTGGGCATATACCCTGAGAAAACTATAATTTAAAAAGGTCATGTACCACAATGTTCATTGCAGTTCTGTTTACAATAGCGAGGACATGGAAGCAACGTAAGTGTCCATTGACAGATGAATGGATAAAGAAGATGTGGCACATATATACAATGGGATATTACTCAGCCATAAAAAGAAACAAAACGGAGTTATTTGTAGTGAGGTGGATGGACCTCGAGTCTGTCATACAAAGTGAAGTAAGTCAGAAAGAGAAAAAGAAATACCATATGCTATATATACCTATATATGGAATCTAAAAAAAAAAAAAATGGCTCTGAAGAACCTAGGGGCAGGATAGGAATAAAGACACAGACGTAGGGAATGGAGTTGAGGACACCGGGAGGAGGAAGGGTAAGCTGGGACGAAGTTAGGGAGTGGCATGGATATATATACACTACCAAATATAAAGTAGATAGCTAGTGTGAAGCAGCCGCATAGCACAGGAAGATCAGCTCAGCGCTTTTTGATCGTCTAGAAGGATGGGATAAGGAGGATGCAAGAGGGAGGAGATATGGGGATATATGTATATGTTTAGCTGATACACTTTGTTATAAAGCAGAAACTAAGACACTATTGTAAAGCAATTATACTCCAATAAAAATGTTAAAAAAATTAAATCCTCAAAGGTAAAATATTTAAAAATAAATAAATAAAAATATAAATAAATAAACTGGGGGGAAATAAATGAATCACACACCAGAAAAAACTATTGAGCTATGACCTCATTTGCTGACTTCCTAATTAAATTGAGAAAATGGTGCTTCATTGTGTTAAGGAAGAAATATGATTACCAGTTAATTAGAATACAAGAGAATATAATAAATGTATAATGAATAGAAGATCTTGTCCCTAACCCTGACCATTTGGAGGCATAAAACGTCATTAATGCATTCTTAAACCTGAGTTTCCTCACCTATAAACAGGGATATAAATTCCTGCCACAAAGTAGATGTTCGACAGTGTTTTTGTTATTTAGGTAGTAGCCTTCATGGCTGGATGACTAATCAGAAATATCTTTTGCCCTCTGTTTCATGTCCCTAAAAAGCCAGTGTTAAACATGGAAATTTCTAAGGTTCCTTCAAGCTTTAGCTTTAGCTTTATAGAATTGTGCCAGGTCTCAGAGCTTACCAGGTCCAACATCCTCCCTTGACAGATGAGGGTCAAGTTGTGAGTGCATCCCCTGACTACTTTTCCATCTTTGTCACTTTAATATGCTTCTTGCAGTAGGGAGGAGAGTGTGGTCAATGAGAAGTAGAAGAGTTTGCTGGGATCCAAGGAATATGGCCTCACTCTTTGGGGAAACAACGATTAGCAGCGGCTCTTGGATCATGTGAATTGTTTGAATATTCAGTGTGTGCATTTTGTGCAGTGCTGCAGGAGGGTGCTCACAGGATTCCGGTCCCACTGACTGAGAAGAAGCAGAACCAGATTGGGAATTGATTCGCAAGTAATGAACTTTTCGTCTCATCCGTCACGTTCAAAAGAGTTTGCAAAGTCAATAGGTGATGGGGACTTTAATTAAAAATAAAAGAGAAATTGAAGCTTGACTATAGCATCTGAAAGGAAAGATGACTGTAGGGATCAGGAGAAATATTGTCAGAATCCCAGGACAGAAAGAGCTGTTTCTATGGAAGTCAAGCAATTTAAACATATAACGTACAACAGTACCTGGGAGAAAAGCTGATATAGATGCTCACATACCCCCATCCAACCATTCTCTTCCTTCCACCCAGAAGACATGGCCTGGTATGTAAAGACACACTGAGTGGGGATAAAGGTGAGGTTCCACAGGCTTTTTTCACTGGTAGTTTGATCACAGTGTGCTGTGTGCATGCCCAGGCTCGGGATTGCTTCTTCCTGAGATGACTTAGTTCAAGTCTGGTGTGAGCCCTCCTTGTGAACCAGAGTGAACTTGGGATGAGATGCCTGGGTCTGTTCTGAAGAATAAGAACATGACCTCTTCTCTGTTTACATTCTTTCATTCATTGATTCATTTTACAAACATTTAGTTGGTGCCAGTGATGGAAAGTTTCCTGCTCTGGAAATGCTGGGGTGACGTAGAAATGAACAAAGCAGGGTCTCTTTCCTCTAGGAGGTTACCCTATAGTGGAGGAGAAAGACAGCAAATGACTAATTAAGATGTAGGATGGAAGGAAATAAGCAGAGGCATACACATTATGCTGTAGAAATAGAGAGAAGGGTTATGGAGAAATAAATGATACCCTTTGAGCATTTGCTCTGTGCCTTGAACCCTCTGAGACACTTTCTTTATAGCTTTCACAGTCATGAACGATTCTGAAAGGGAGATAAAATAGTTCTTATTTTACTGTTGAGTTAATCAAGGCTCAGAAGTTTAAGGAAGTTGCTCAAGGTCACACAGTGAAATTTAAAGCTGGAGTTGTAAGCTTTAAAGCTTATATAGCCACGAGTTCTCCACAGCAGCCATTCTCCAGGGACCACGTTGAAGCAAGGGTTGATCTGAGAGTTGATTTCAGTGAAGAGTGTTATGAAAAGGGTTTATTGATTTAAGTTACAGTAGGCTAGTAGCCTTGAGTGCCTTGATTTGAATTCCAAACTCCTTGAGATCCTAACTATATACATCACCCAAACTTTTGCTATCTTCCACACGATCCTGGAGGTACTCTGAAGAAGAAAGGAGGTGTGGCTGGTAAAAGAGGATTGATTTTCTGGCTTTAGATTCCTGGTCTTCCTAAAGTAGCCTATCATTTGCACTTGTCAGTCAGATTGTATGAAAAGTCTGGGAGGACAGGAACCAGGTTAACACTTATTTTTAAGATGATCTGGACTCACTGATCTAGATAGCAGCCCTCTTCTCAGTCAGTTTTCAGCATCTACATTGACATTCTTCCCTTATTCTCTGTTTGGTGCAAACACTGAATATGCATCAAGGAGAAACTTTAGCTTCTGTTTTCACAGCAGTTTAGAAATGCATCTCTCTGGCTGCTTTTTTTTTTTAACATCTTTATTGGAGTATAATTGCTTTACAATGGTGTGTTAGTTTCTGCTTTATAACAAAGTGAATCAGCTATACATATACATATATCCCCATATCTCTTCCCTCTTACTGCTTTTTTACTCGTATTACGTCCTCCCTGACACCTCTCTCTGGTTAAACACACAGATTTGTTTTCAACCTTGAGTTTCCATTTTTTGATGCTCTTGACAATAATAATTGTCTTAAATATCATTTCAAAATTGAAATTATCAGTTTAAAGTCTTCAATGAAACGTTTATTTCCCAGAATGTGGGGTTATTTATATATTTATTTATTTTTGTGGTACGCGGCCTCCCACTGTTGTGGCCTCTCCCGTTGCGGAGCACAGGCTCTGGACGCACAGGCTCAGCGACCATGGCTCACAGGCCTAGCCTCTCCGCGGCATGTGGGATCTTCCCGGACCGGGGCACGAACCTGTGTCCCCTGCATCGCCAGGCAGACTCTCGACCACTGCACCACGAGGGAAGCCCCCAGAATGTGTTTTTAAACTACTGAGAAGGTGTGGAGAGTGAGGGCTTGGAAAGTGGGTGGTGATGACCTCTTTATTCATTTTTCTACAGTAGGATCTGGAGTTTTGTCCTGCCTAAAGCTGCCTGATATAAACATTCAAGTCCTATTTTATATTTTCCCTGTACTCAGAAGAGTTATTCATTCAAAATCTGTTACTGTTTATTAGGTGTATCTAGTCCTAACCTCTCCCACTCCCACTCTGAACTCTAGACTTGTACATCTAAATATTTCCTCACTCAGGTAAAACATCTAGGGGTCAAACTAGACCCCTTTTTTTCCCCTCAGACCCCACATTTGATCTATCAGAAAATTATGTCAACTTTACCTTCAAAATATATCCCTGGTTTTACCCTTCTCACCATGTCCAGCGCGTTCCGTCTTAATTCAAAACACCATCATCTCTCACCAGTATTAATTACTATAGCCTACTAAAACTGTGCTGCCTTCATCTCTGCCACACTTAAATTCATTATCTGGCTGCTAAAGAGATCTCTTATATTTCTCATCATTATTAGGAAAGGACTAAACGTCTTTAACATAACAAAGCCCTACTTGATCTGGATTCTGGCTTCTTGAACATCATGTCCTTTGACCTTTTCCTTTTTTTGCAACCTTTTAGCCACACTGGAATTTCTTCTGAATTTCTAACACGTTGAGCTCATTCTTGACCAGAGGTCTTTGTATTCCCTGTTCCTTTTGCATGGAAAGCTCGTCCTCCATTTTGCAATGGCTGACATTCAGTCTTTTTCTAAAGTGCTTCATCTGAAAGTTCTTCCTCAACCATCCAAACTAGAGTGTCACCTTCCTGCCCTCATCACATTCCTGCTTCCCTGCAGCCTGAAATTATCTTGTTTATGTATTTATTTACATGGTTATGTTCTCTTTCTTTTGTTAGAATGTAGATTTCTTGAGGGAAGACACAGTGTCATACTAGGTTATCACTGAATTCCCATACCTAGATCCAGTCCGTATGTAATTGGTGGTCAACAAATAGTCTTCTGGTAAGCTGTATGACTTTTATGCATTATATCATTTAAATATAACAGAAATTACTTTGATTAAGCATCTTGAATATGTGAGGCACTGTGCTAAGATCTTCATGTCATCATCCTATTTAATTCGCAAAAAATATACAAGACAGTTTTAATTATTTACACTTTAGGATTATGGTGCTAAGAGAGTGTTTGCATAACTAGTTCAAGGTGTAATCTAAATACTGAAAAGGTCTAGGGTATGACCAGAGCGGGTATGTGCAGAGGTAAGATGAAGAATAAGTTCACTGGGGGCTTCCCTGGTAGCGCAGTGGTTAAGAATCTGCCTGCCAATGCAGGGGACAAGGGTTCAAGCCCTGGTCTGGGAGGATCCCACAAGCCGCAGAGCAACTAAGCCCGTGCGCCACAGCTACTGAGCCTGTGCTCTAGAGCCCGCGTGCCACAACTACTGAAGCCCGCGTGCCTAGAGCTGAGCCTGTGCTCTAGAGCCCGCGTGCCACAACTACTGAAGCCCGCGTGCCTAGAGCCCGTGCTTCACAACAAGAGAAGCCACCGCAATGAGAAGCCCGCGCACCGCCACCAAGAGTAGCCCCTGCTCGCCGCAACTAGAGAAAGCCCGCGTGCAGCAGTGAAGACCCAATGCAGCCAAAAATAGATAAATAAATAAATAAATTTATTAAGAAAAAGAATAAGTTCATTGGGAGACAGGAGGTCAAGGAACTGAATTTATCTCTGAGAAATAAATGGCTCACCAAGAATTATGACATGAGCTGTGATGGAGCTAAGAGCTAAAATTATCAAGGAATGAAGTATTTGGCATGGGAATCTGTAGGTGACTGTAACAAAGAAGAGTAGTTAGTTATAGTATGATGGCATGAACATCTCTTTTCATAGCTGAATGCAGACTTAACTCCTGTCTCTGGACTTGGTTGTCTCATCGACAACACTGTTTGGAATGCTTTAGGTCTGGCAACTTACAACAAAAGTTTACTTTGGTTTGTCCACCTAATATGTCTCCCTAAAGAAAACATAGTAGTTGCAACAAAATCTCCCATTTTGAAAAAAAAGAGGATGGAGAACAAGATCAGTGGGTAGTGGTAAGCAGCAAACACGTCACACTGGCTGGAATAGCCAGGACTCATTGCCTTGGTTATGGAATGAGATCCCTGGTCTTCCCTTCCTTGTTCCCACTTCTGTTCTCTTGGAAATCTTCCTCATCTTTTGTTTTCTATGGCCACATCTGGGAGGGGAATTAAAAGGATTCCCCTTCTGCAGGTAGTATGTCTTTGAAGTTTAGGTGTCTAGGGATTCCTTCCCATTTTGAGCAATACAAACTGTAAAAAATCTTTGGAAATGAAAAACTCTGAAAGTAGTGGTTGAATTTCCATTTAATTCTACTAGCTTAGCTTCAAGAGCTGGTAACCAGAGGTAGAGATCCCATTGAGCTACCATCTTTAAGTCTGGAATGGGGCCGTGCTCTGCCCACTCCTCTTGCCTTCAGCTCAATGCTGCATCTTGGCCACTATTTTGGCAAAATTCAAAACAAAAATGATGGGTTGGGAAGGCACTTGAATGTTCTCCTGCTCCCAGGCTGTAGTAATTACCTGTTTTCTACAGTGAGGTTATATTTTCCTTTTCTTAGACTATACCTGCATACAGGATATACATGGGAGGGCTCTGGATGTTTGGCTTCTCTGAGGCGCAATGCTATTCTTGTTTTCACCTCCTGTAAGCAACCCTAGGCTTAGGTAGAGAATTCATCTTTTCCAATTTTACTGGACTCCAAAGTACTAAAATCACAGCTATCTTGAATTGCATTCACCTAGCCTAAAGATTCTCTCATAGTAAAGCAGTATTCACCCTCCCCCGGGCACCCCACTGGCCCTCATACTTTCAGATAGGTCAGTTTCAACTCAAAACCTCTTGATGGGGCTTCCCTGGTGTAGTAAAGCAGTATTCACCCTCCCCCGGGCACCCCACTGGCCCTCATACTTTCAGATAGGTCAGTTTCAACTCAAAACCTCTTGATGTGGAGCCAACTTTTCAGGCTACATTGTGTTGTCTCACTGCCCTCATCTCCTCTGAGACTTCAGTTCAGGTCTCATCCACCCTCCCTCTCCCGTTAGTGAGTCTGAACCCCAATTTAAAAGTTCAGGACCTGCAATCCCATAATAGCCTTCTCAGCAATTGAAAGCCCATCAGGATCTCAGCAGTTTTGAGGGTCTTTTTTGCTCCTCTCTGCTTCTCTGTCTGGACACCTCCATTGAACAGAGATAAACTCTCGTCCTCCACAGGCACAAGTCTCGACATCACCTCCAGACACTGCTTCTTCCTGCTGCATTTCACAGTCTGTCTCCACAAGAGATTTCCTTTCCCTTAAGTCACACCTGGACACTTGCCCTGACTTGGCTGCTTCAGAGCATGCCAGAGGTCCTCAAGTACCATTCCCTCCAGCCTTCCCCTTAGGTCCATTCTGGACCTGCCCTCCACAGCCAAGTTCATTTTTTTTAAAGCAAAGTTTATTTCATGATCCTCGCTGTTCAAGCGTTGACACTTGTTTCCCAGCATCTAATCTGATCTGGCTCCATCTATCTCTATATATTAGGTACAAATATGTTTGGTCCAATATCATTCCCCACAATTCTCTTTTTCATGGGATGGTTTCTTCTTTCCCTCTGTAACCATGAAAGTTTCCATGTGTTTGTGTTTTCTTATCCTGCTCCATCTCATGCCCCCATTCTCTGCCTGCCAAAATTACACTTATCCAGACCTTTCCAAAAGTTTATTATCTTACAGGGTCTATTATAAGCACTTCTCCTTTAGGGATATTCCCATATATGCAAGTGCCTTTCTCCTTTAACCTTGGATTACTTCCCCTTTTCACATCTGGTATCAATGCTAAAGAATATCATTTCAAGCAGAATTGGATTAAAAAGTCTATATTTAAAAAAATTCTTCATGGATCCAAGAGTTACAGTTCTGTTTGTGCCTCTGTCTCCTTGCCAGATAAAAAAAAAGAGTTTAATCTTTATATCATTCCTGTAAATAGTATTCAGAACCAGTTAAATCTGATCCTCAGTTTTTATGCATGTTATCAAATATGCATTAATCTCATGCCCTGGTGTCTTAAGTGTTTTGTTTCCCTTGGTAGCTCCCCAATAAAACATCCTAACCAAATATTTAGCTGGAAAAATGAAATTATGGAATAAACTTGGACTAGGAAATTTGGCTGCGTCATTACTTAAAATATCTCATAAGACCTAGCTTACTCACAGATAGAAAGAGGGCCCTTTCTTTGCCACAAATGCAGAGAATACACACTGACAGTGCTTCCCCCTTATTTCTGTTTTATATATCTCAGCAGAATTCCAAAAGTCACACATAGGAAGCAGCCCCCAGCGTGGAGTTTTATTTTAGCAAACCCTCATGAAGACCTTACTGGTTCCAAATCAATACAGTAGTAAAATACCAGCAGGAAGTATATTAGTGGTATATTTAGGAGCATTACCTGAAGCTGGATAATGAGTTCCTGAACTTACACCTGCCCCCTTAGTTTCACTAGGAAAGCAACACCTCAGCCTTGCTTGTAATTAGGTGTAATTGTTTCCTTGTAAAAAACAGAGTAATTTAACCAGTGATCTGTTTTTGTTTTTGATAATTCAATCGGCTGCCATGCTCATGTAGTGAGTCTGGCCAGGGTAAGGCTGAAAAGTTGATGCTATTAGTTTCTTGAAGCTCCTAACTTCGAGTTTCTAGGGATCTCATGCTTTTTTGATCTTTTAGTTATATAACAACACCTGCACTGCACTTACTGACAATGTAAGCACAAAGAAATTGCAAGGAAGTTTTTCTTCTTCAGGAAAAAAAAACTATCTGGCTGTGTCTTAGTGGTTCAGCATACATGAGTGAGTCTAGCAGAGTCTAAACAATTCCTTGACTGGGTGAACTCAGCCTAGCATGGCAGTAAAAGATGCTGATGCTGAAGAACTGGCAGAACAGGGCTTCCCTGGTGGCGCAGTGGTTGAGAGTCCGCCTGCCGATGCAGGGGACACGGGTTCGTGCCCCGGTCCAGGAAGATCCCACATGCCGCGGAGCGGCTGGGCCCGTGAGCCATGGCCGCTGAGCCTGCGCGTCCTGAGCCTGTGCTCCGCAACGGGAGAGGCCACGACAGTGAGAGGCCCACGTACCGCAAAAAAAAAAACAAAACAAAAAAACAGGAAGTGGCAGAACATTCTAAGAATGGACTGCATGCAAAACTAAGCTAATTACCATGTTTGAAATTGCCGTATATTTAGGTAGCAACTAATGCATGAATACTGTAGGTCATGGGAGCAGATTCCAGGACTAGGAGCAAAGAGACCTTGGTTTCTAACTGAGCTCTGACCCTTCTGAGTTGTGTGATCCTAAAGGAAGTTCTTAATCTCTCTCAGCCTCAGATTTCTCACTACTAATAAAGGGATGTGTAATTCTTAATGGAATTAAATAATTTGCTGGCTGTGCAGTTAGATCTGCAAATGCAAGTAAGCATTATTAATCAATGAACTCCTTCACCCAGTGGACTTATGCCAGGGCAGACAGTGTAAAGGAGAGCTTTCTCTTACGGTAACCCAGTTCATACTATGTGAATTTAGGAATATTTGTCAAATTCTGCCTCCGGAATCATAGCTCCAAAAGGACGTTCCAAAGTTTTATAAAATAGATCCCATAACTGTCATTAATCAACTGAGATATGCTGAAGGGGAATTCAAGTGCGGAAGGGAAAAATAAGCTCATATTTACTGATAAGAGTTCTAGGCACTGGGATAGGTGTTTTACATATATTATTTTATATAATACTTATAACTACTCAGCAAGTTATGTTAAAAATCTCCTTTTAATCTCTTTGTGGATCAGAGCGATAAATCACTTTGCCCAAAGCCACACAGCTAAAACGGAGCATAGGCATACATTTACCCAGTTCTGTCTGACTTAAAACATTTTCTTTTCTTTTCACTAAACTACACTGCCATTACCTTCAAGAAATTTAGTATCTTACAAATCGTCAAGTACACATCATCAATATTTAGTCAATAATAATGGGCAAGAATAATTATATCTCCAGTGGTAAATATATACTATCAGTATCAGAAATAAGAGAAAAAGAGAATCAAAACTTATACCAACAAGGTGAAGGGGAAATTTAAGTATGGGCTAACTGTAGCTCACTGATTGTTCTGGAAACATGTAGGTATAGAAATCATTTTTTAAACAGGATGTTGCCAGACAGAGCGAAGTTACCAGAAAATGCCAAGAAAGCAAAAAGTATTCAGTCTACATTTTGAATGTTTCCAATATGAAAATCTGATTTAACATAATAAACGATTCGGCAATTATACAGACCAAATTGAGTGCTTTGAAACAAAATCTCAATCTAAGAACAAGTTATGTGTTGATTCTTGCAAAATGAGGATCATCATCCTCTACCCATAACCAGGGATGTTTCTATACTGCTAACGTGTCCTAGTGTTTCTTTCTTTTAATCAAAATATACAATGGGAGAAATGATTGGACTGTGAATCGACATAGTGATGTAACCTGTTGCTTGTTTTTCCATCGCGATAGGACAAAGTCATGAGAAAGGGAAACAGCATTCCCAGCATCATACGGCAGCTGGATGATAAATTAGGGGGAGAGTATGTATAAATGATCTTCTGTCTCCTTTATGGCAAATCTAATTCAAATCAGTCAAGCACAGAGTTAAGTCTAAAAATAATGGTTTCAGAGTATTCAATCTGTACGCCAATGTCAAAAATAATAACACTTGGAAGAGATAATGCATAATGTAAACATAATTACATAATAATAATCTATATTCCCAAATTAAATAATAAAACTCCAGAAGCTAGGAGAAGCAGTTAGGAAAGAAATGGTGCGTTAAATTCTTCTTTTTGCATGGGTGAATTCAATAAATATGAGTTGATTTTTTATACAGTCATTAGAGAATTATATTCAATTACATTTTTTAAACCTTAAAGGTAGTGAGGTGCTGAAACTT
Organism: Physeter macrocephalus; assembly: GCF_002837175.3. Taxonomy (NCBI): domain Eukaryota; kingdom Metazoa; phylum Chordata; class Mammalia; order Artiodactyla; family Physeteridae; genus Physeter; species Physeter macrocephalus. Next base: position 54,301,553 of record NC_041231.1, on the reverse strand, counting down.
GCACTGGCTTTTCAGGGCCAATTGTGTATATCTCTTCACACTTTGAGTTCAGTGACATTATACTGGTAGCTTAAAATTGGCCACAATGTTAATATTTATACTACTAAATTGACAAATGCTACAAATCAGGGAGCCTGTTTCAATTCCCAAGAGCCTATTGTTAATGCACTGTTGCTTAAAGGTTACCATTTGGAGAAGCATACCTTCCTAATCGCTAAACAAAATAATTAAAACAGCAAAAGCCTCTGGCAAAAGGCACAAACCAAAGAAAAAGTGAGGACAGTGAGAACAGAGAATAACAGGATAACAGTAGCAAACCAAATCATATTAATATAGTGTGAGTAGAAAAGCAGGAGGGGCAAGTGTTCCAGGCAAAGGAGGTGGCATCCAAAAAGATCTGGAGGCAGAGACTTAGGTGGATTTAAGATACTGAAAGCAGCCTGGCGTTGGGAGGGACAAGAGTTCAGAGAGAGACAGACTGAGTAAGCAACCAGATTAAGGATGGTCTTTTCTGTCACACTGAGGCATTCAGGTTACTTCTTTAGAGCAAGTGGAGGTCCCTGAATGCTTTCGGTAGGAGAGAGAAATGATCAGATTTGCGTCAATTGAAGCTTTTCTTGCCCAGTGGATGGAAAACAGAATGAGAGCAGATGTGGAAGAGTGGAGGGAAGGAGCCCCCACATAGGAGGCTGATGTGTACTCCCAGAAGAGGTATGGTGAGACAGGCTGGGACCTGGGACCCTCTACCAGAGTGCTTGCACCTGGACGAAGGTCTTCTCAAGCAAGAGAATATAAGAAACTTTAAGGGAATAAAAATAGCTACACGCAGGCGCAGTTGGGGCAATAATGAACAATAAGATACAAAGAGGCCACAGACCGACTGCCACTTTTGGGGTGCTGGGAGCAAAAGCAGGGTCCTGCACATGATTCCTGCCCACAACAGCACCAAGGGGGTGGGCAGACCACTTCAGCTATACCTCCTGCCCCATACAGAGACTGGCCCCAGTTGTTACCCCCTTTTTAAAAAAATATATTTTATTTCTTTCTTTCTTTTTAGTGGGTTTTTTGGCTGCATTGTCTTTTTTAAAAAAATCTTTATTAGAGTATAATTGCTTTACAATGGTGTGTCAGTTTCTGCTTTATAACAAAGTGAATCAGTTATACATATACATGTGTCCCCATATCTCTTCCCTCTTACATCTCCCTCCCTCCCACCCTCCCTATCCCACCCCTCTAGGTGGTCACAAAGCACCGAGCTGATCTCCCTGTGCTATGTGGCTACTTCCCACTAGCTATCTATTTTATGCTTGGTAGTGTATATATGTCCATGCCACTCTCTCACTTTGTCCCAGCTTACCCTGCCCCCTCCCTGTATCCTCAAGTCCATTCTCTAGTAGGTCTGCATCTTTATTCCCATCTTGCCCCCGCGTGCCGCAACTAAGACCCAATGCATATGGGAATATGCATTGGGTCTTAGTTGCGGCACACGGGATCTTTCTTTGTGGTGCGCGGGCTTCTCTTTAGTTGTGGCTTCTCTTTAGTTGTGGCGTTTTTTCTCTTCTCTAGTTGTGGCGTGTAGGCTCCAGAACGCATGGGTTCTGTAATTTGTGGCACATGGGGTCTCTAGTTGAGACCTACGAGCTCAGTAGCTGTGGCGCTCGGGCTTAGCTGCCCCGCTGCATGTGGAAACCTAGCTCCCCGACCCGGGATCGAGCCTTTGCCCCCTGCATTGGAAGGTGGATTCTTTACCACTGGCCCACCAGGGAAGTCCCCTGTTACCCCTTTTAAGGACCCAAGAAGCTCCTCTTGGGGATCGATAAAGGGCACCTATTTCTTGTTTCGCTTCCTTGGGCTGCAGCACAAGCCCCAGTAAAGCCTTGCCTGACATTCTTGTCTGGCCTCTTGTCACTTTCTATTGATTAGAGAGAGACCAAGAGCCTGGGTCAGTAACCATGGTGGTTGACTGAAGAGGAGGGTACATTTTGCACCTGACTTGGTGACTGTATGTGGGCAATCATGGCACAGGGGTAGTTTGGAATGATGCCAAAGTTTATGGTTTGGCAACTGTGTGATGATGATAGTGCTTAAAATAAAGAGGAGTGGATTGCAGCAGGCTTTGGATATGTTGAATATGACCTGTCTGTGAGAGCCCAATGGATATGTCCAGAGAAGAGTAGAATATATGGGTCTCAAACTCATTAGGAGAATTTGGATGGAATATAGAAGTTTGAGAATCATTAGCAGAGAGAGTATACAGATTTGGACTGGAGACAAAGATTTGGAAGTCATCAGTGTAGAGTTTATAGATAGTTTTAGAACTATCTATATGTTTGGATGAAATTTCTTTAAAAACTGTGGAGCAACGATAGAAACAGGTGTAGGACAGAATCCTGAAAAACACTAACATTTAACTGTTAGGTAGAGGAAAGGACTTCTACAAAAAGGTCTCAGTACACTTAACACCTAACAAAGTGCTCTGCTCAAGGTAGGCATGCCATTAAGTATCTGGTAAATGAATGGGTAAAGAAGGAAGAATGGGGGAAAGAAATTTGAAGACAGAAAAATGAGGTTCAGAATATATACACAAGCATAAGCTGAAGTTTCAGGGCCCCTCACTTCACAGGCCTCTTCCAAGGCTCTGTAACTAAACTTGTATTCAAAATTGAGTACATTAAAGAATGTATATATATGTATAACTGAATCTCTTTGCTGTACAGCAGAAATTAACACAACATTGTAAATCAACTATACTTCAATGAAAAAATAAACAAAATTATTACTTACGTTAAAAGAACAAAAATTGAGCATTTTTAAACTTTTCCTGAAAAGGGTTCAATAAATAGCAAAAGCCTCAGGTCCTTCTAAACCTGATTCCAACTCTGTGTAGAATTCAGGAAAAAAAATATCAAATGAGGTAACGATAAGCATTTTCAGAATATAACCTCATAAATCTTCATGCACTGAGTTACTAAACTTGGAAAACCTGAAGTACAGTCTCTAGGAAATAGAGAGGAAACTGACAAAAGCACCATGGTGGGAGGAGAGTTCAGCTCTTAGACCAGGACTAATGAAATACAGAGAGACAAAAGTAGAAAAACTATAGAGGATCTGAATAACATAATTAGTAAGGTTGATCTAATAGAAATATAGTTAACATATATCCAATAAACACCATAATTGGGAATAGTTCAAACTCTTCTCTTTGGCCGCAAGGCAGTACAACTTGAAATTAGTTTAGAAACAAAAATAAATGAAACTATTACTTCAAAAAATTTTAAATTCCTTCAAAAACTTTTCACTTCAAAGGTAATAAAAGTGGGTATTTTAGTTCATGTAACCATAATAATAAAAATATAACAATAGGTGTAATAGTCATGATACTATGCATTAAAAGCCATGTAAAACAGGGGCTTACATTAGGAAACAAGAATAAACGAAAATAAATGCACAGCGTCTATATCAAGAAGTTAGCAAAAAGAAGATCAAGTAACTTTGAGAAAAGCATGAGTAAGGAAATAATCAAATTAACACAGAAATGGTTTTCTTAGAAAATAGGACAACAACAGAATTAGTAAGTAAACCCTAGAGCTTATTTGGAAAACCAAGTGAAACAAAATAGGTAACCCCAAACTTGCCCAATCAAGTAAATAAAGAAAGAAGTGTACGTACACAGACTTAGAAATGAGAAATGACCATCAGTACAGAGATCATGAAAACTCCATAGGAATATTTTAGAAAATTCTCTTCAGATAAATTTGAATAGCTAAATGAAATGGATAATTTTCTAGGAAAATACAACTTACTAAAATTAAACCTGGAAGATACAGAAGACTCTGCATGGGCCAACATACAAGATGTTCAGAAAGTTTTAAAGACTTCTTTCTCCCTCAGAACAGTGCCAGGCACAGATGGTTTCCTGGGTGAATTCTTTCAACCTTCAAGGAACAGAAACTTCAATACTATTTAAATTGTTCCCAAGCAGAGAGAAAAAAGGAAAGCTTCCAAATTATCTTTCAAAAGCCAACAGAACATTGATTCCAAGACCTTAGAATGGGAGCACAGAAAAAAAAAACTTGAGACAAATTTCTGTTATGAACAGAAGAATTGAAGTTCCACAGACATGGATGGGTCCTCAGTCATTTCAGTTCAATTTCTTCCAAAAGTTGGAGGAATTGTGCATATACAGTCACTAGTCACATGCAAGATTATATGTATAGTGTTCCTATATCCAAGTATAGATATAAATATTTATTTTACTTGTTTTATTATAAAATATAATTTAATTTTTAAAGCCTTTCCATGATAGCAACAGCAACAATAATAAAATAATAAAGTTCATTTAGTATTCATTTGTTGCTGGACCCTATGTTAAGCTGTTTTCCAAGAGTCATTTCATTTAAATAACGCCATTTGCAGCAACATGGATGGACCTAGAGATGATCGTACTAAGTGAAGTAGTCAGACAGAGAAAGACAAATACCATATGATATCACTTGTATGTGGAACCTAAAAAAATGATGTAAATGAGCTTATTTACAAAACAGAAATAGAATCACAGACATAGAAAACAAACCTGTGCTTACCAAAGGGGAAAGGTCGGGGAGGGATAAACATATACACACTAATATATATAAAATAGATAATCAAGGACCTACTGTATAGCACAGGGAACTCTACTCAATATTTTGTCATAACCTATAAGGGAAAAGAATTTGAAAAAATAATAGATACATGTATATATTATAACTGAATCACTGTGCTGTACACCTGAAACTAACACAACATTGTAAATCAACAATACTTAATTTTTTTTAAAAGAAGTAATTTGATTTAATCACAAAAACACCAGGTGAGAGCTATTACTTATATATTTATATATAATATATGTTTTTATATATTATTTATATATTTATATATATTATTTATATACATTTATATATACAGTATATCTAGATTCCCCCTTAAATGTGAGGAATCTGAGCCACAGCAAGTGTATTTCACAGCTAGAGACTGGTACAGCAAGACTTTAGACAGAGGCAGGCTGTCTCTAGACACTCTTCTTATTTTTGAAATGAATTTGTTTGTAAAATCAGCATCATTTTGTACCCTGAAGGAAGTCTTACGCCACGCAGATCCCAAGTGCTGGAGAAAACCCTTTTCCATAGGATCTAGGGGTGACATTAACGCTTCTGTTGCCGAAACTCAGCCTCTGTTCACCGGTGCTGAATAGAAACACGGAGACAGAGTTTTGGGTGAAGTAGAAAAGAGTAGCTTTTATGGCTTTGTTAGGCAAAGGAGGCCACAGCAGGCTAATGCCCTCAAGACCGTGTGACCCACGTGGAGGGGGTGATTAGCTCGTGGACAGTTCTCGGATTGGTTGGCATCAAGGCGAAGTTTCAAGGCTCATCAAAGTTCTGGTTTCAACCAGTCTAGGGTCTATGTTCGTGTGGTCCAGTTTTCACCTGGAGAGGATCTGCTTCCTGTAAAAACAACTCAAGAGTGTGTGTCAGGCCTTTTTATCTTTCAGGGAACTGAAGGTTTGGTGATTCTGCTATGTGGCAGAATTATGGTCTAATTGTTACCAGTTCCCCAGCCCAACAGCTATTCTCTGTTTCTACATCTTCACATTTCCCAATAATTAACTCTTGAGTCAGCATTTTATTTCAAAAGACAAGGACACAGGGGCTTGTACATGGTTTCACTCCCATGTAACACGTGAATTTGTTGTAACTGAGTAGTGGAAAATCCAGGCTGGTTAGGGGCAGAGCTGGGAGCCGAAGCCAAGAGAGTAGAAACCTAAAGAGGATGAGTTGAGTTTGGTGGGCATTGAGGGAAGGAGGCAATGACATCCATGCCATTCGTAGAACGACAACTGTGTGTTGATCTTGGGTCAGAGGATGCTTTATTGTGCCAGTAATTCATGGGAAAACTGAAGTAGTAGAGAGAATTTTGGCTGCGTCTACATATAGCAGTGTCTTCAGATCACATCTATGCCTTTCAAAAGAGTCTCAAAAAGGGTCACACGTACACAAGAGGTTGCTATCCCTGCTGCAGATGGGAGGGAGGTGCTGGAAGAGTACAGTGGGTCCAGGCAGCAAAGGAAGCGGCTTGGACAGATGTCTGTTCCCAGGATGTGATCACCTAGGAAAAGGATGCCTCATGCTCTGTGCTCTCCTCTTCCCTCCGGAGCAGGGCCTCTACTTTGGGTCTTTGCCTTCCTTCTCTCTCCTGTCCATTCTATGGATATGGCAGGGGAAGTACCCTTTCCTATGAGTATTTCAGCCTTTATGCCTGTGCTGGGGTGTGTGTGTGTGTGTGTGTGTGTGTGTGTGTGTGTGTGTGTGTGTGTGATATTTGCCAAGGACCTGGATTACAGAAGTGTTCTGGTGGCTCTCATTCTGGTCCTGAGTCCCCATCAGTTAGATTAAGAACAAGTAACAGAAGCAGGAGACAGATGCAGGGGTAGAGTCGGGATAAAAGATTAGTATGCATTTCTTCTTTCTACAGATTTAAAATCACAGAGCTTTTCATATTGATCTGTGTTTTGCCAAGACTAATCATTCACTACTGCTTCCATGCTCTGATTCGGTACTTTCATATGGAGGCAGCATCATTTGGGACTAAAAAAATAAATAAATTGGGGCTTACCTGGTGGCGCAGTGGTTGAGAGTCCACCTGCCGATGCAGGGGACGCGGGTTCGAGCCCCGGTCTGGGAGGATCCCACATGCCGCGGAGCGGCTGGGCCTGTGAGCCATGGCCACTGGGCCTGTGCGTCTGGAGCCTGTGCTCCACAACGGGGGAGGCCACAACAGTGAGAGGCCCGCATATTGCAAAAATAAATAAATAAATAATAAATAATAAATAAATTGGAAAACTCATATTTCCGATCCTAGTTCCAGAAAACAGAAACAAAATGAAGAGTTTGGCTGAATGCTCACAAGAGTCTGCCATGTAGGGTGGGTTATCAGGCAGAAACTTATCTCTTACTGAGGAAATTTTCTTTTCAAACATCCTCAGTTCGAACCCTAATAGGCACAGCCAGAAAAGGAGTGCCATGTTGCTAATACAGCTTGAATGAACTATCGGAGGTGGGGTTTGTAGTGTCTTTATTTTAACCAATACCACATTCTACTTGGAAATAACGGAGCTGAGAGCAGGAGAGCAGGTGGTGCCAAAGCAACAGGAGGAAAGAATCCAGGAGAAAATACTGAATTGCCTACAGCAAGAGAATAAATAAAAAACTGCAGGAATTACTGATTGCTGGAGTCTCAAAGACCTCATAAAAAGTAACTCTTTGATTTACGTTTCCTGTAGTGGCTGCCAGACAAAATTAAAAATCGGCCCATGATACTAGGGAGACTGAGACAGACATAAAGTATGCTTCAGAGGCTCAGCTCTTAAGTGCCTTTCCCCTTAATTGTCTTTGGTTGCCAGCTCCGGAGGGGTGGAGAGAGAGAAGAGGCAGTGCTGGCTTGAAACATCTGCAGAAGATCTCAAGACAGCATCGTGCCCTGTACGTGCCGATGGCTGCCGTCCTGCATGTTTGCTGTGCCCCAACGCTGCATCCTCCTAGTCGGGCTTAGGCCAACTCTCAGGTATCATGGATTGTTAGAGCTGGGCACATTTGGGGGAAGTCTATTAGTGTAACTCTCTCCAGAAATATCACTCAGTATTTCCCTGCTTTTCTGATGAGGCTTTGGTTGGACATAGTTTTGGGGGTGGCAAGGGGAAATAAAAATCTCTCCTCTCTGCCTCCATCCAGCTCTTTCATGATGGTGCAGCTCTCTGCCCCTTTGATGACATAACATACTGCTCCATATGCAATGAATGTTTATTGCACTCTTACTGTAACAGCTCTTAATACAGTGATGTTGTGAAATAAGCACAAATCACGGTAGTATACCAGAGTAAGTGATTGTTGTGTCTAGAATCAGCTGGAGGACAGTTAAGTGATTGCTGCTCTTGGCTGGTCTCACTTATGAGTCTGAAAATTAGTTGGCTGACTGTTGGCTAATCTATAATGACCCCAGTTGGGACAGCTGGGATGACTTGGCTCTCCTCCATGTGTCCTTCATCCTCCATTGGACTAGCCTGGGTATGTTTGTTCTTCATGATGGTAGAGCTCAAGAGGGCAGGCAGAAACACACAGGGCCTCTTGAGATGTAGGTCTAGAACTGGGATGCTGGCAACTTCTGCCACATTTTCTTGGCCAATGCAAGACACAGACTAGTCCAAATTCAAAGGCTAGGATAGGAAAGTAGACTTTTTCTCTTTAGTGAGAAGAGCTGCAAAGTCACGTGGAACCTAACAAGGACACAGGAAAGGAGTAAAAAATTAGGATCATCATTGCAATCTATCACACATACTGTAAGCCCAGTCTGCACTACATGTTTGTAGAAACCAAAGTTTCTTTGACCTCAAGCCTCTTTCCCTTTCTACCATGTGATACACATGAAGCTCACCTTTGCTAGGAAGGAAGGGCAATCGATCCTGGCCAAGTCACTGTGTATGCCATTCTCAGGTGTTTCTTGGCCCCATAGCTCTTTGCAGAAAGCAGCAGTGGTGTAAATGTATATAGAAAATATAAGTTCTTTCATTAAACCTTGTAACGTGGCTACAAGAAGAATGGCACCAAAACCCACAGTGAGGATGCTGTTGGTGCCCCACTCAGATCTCAATCCCCACCTACTGTGAGTGTGGGCTGCTAATGGTTCATAGCAGTCCTCTTCTCCAGAAAAGCTTAGCCACTCCAAGGCTGCCTTGCTTCAGGAGTTATGTGCATACCCACACCTCCCACCACAGCAGACTTTGGCCAAGGATTGGATGAAATGAGAATATAAAAGACCTCCCCCTTTCCTGGAGGGGAAGCCAACTCTGTGGTGTAACTTGAGCTCCAGAACTCCCCAAGGCCTGAAGTTAGACTTTAGCTGAAACTACATCCTTGGTTCACATCTTCCCCTGCTTACCTCACTCCCATCCTCCTGAGAGTACACCATCAATAAATCGTGTGCAATTAAACTCCTGTCTCAGGCTCTGCTTCTAGGAGCCCAAACTAAGGTAGCCATGTAACAGAAACATAGAGTGGGGAAGGTATTCTCCTCTTCTTCATCGAAGACCCTATCTCTAGGGTAGCTGCAGTGTAATAGAGGGAGTTTCTAGCTAAGGGGCAGAAGTGCCCAGCAGGCCATGGAAGGATGGCTGGCTGAGCAGTGGTGATGCCAGAAATGTTTAGAATCATCAACCTTCCCTGTGAGGCACCCCAAAGGCTCTCAGACATAACTGGCTGAGAGTTGGAGAAAGGAGAGGGGAATGAGGTCCTGTGTAAGTAATAGAGGAAAGAAACCAGTAACATTGGGATTATTAATGTTGCTGTGAGTCCATCTATACTAATGATCCAATCTGGTGAGACCCAGTAAAGCTTGGGTTATGTTTGCATCCTAAGTAAGTCCAGGAATTTTTTTCTTTTTTTTGTACAACTGCTGAACCAAATATGTTTCTCTGTGTGAGATCTAAGGATGAAGACACACTGTAGTACCTATTATTTCAAAAGAGCTACTGCCTATCCACAACTCCACTGGAGCCTCAGCACCACATGAAATTGAGTATTAGGTCTGCTGTTAACGAGCACTTAAGCTTTCATATTCCCCATCAACCTCCTAACTAGCATCCCACCTCAGTGTTTATCCTCTAATTCATTCTCCAAATGATGATCAGATTGATTCTGTAAAAGTTAATTCTTATCTTTTTATAGCTCCGATTAAATTCTTCCCTCTCCTTTGATGACAAGTTAAAATTCAAACTACCTAGTATGATGTAAAAGGCATCTTTTGGCATGGTCCCCAATGCCTTTCCATCCTTGCTCTTTCTTTACTCTTTGCTGGGTCTTGATTGTGCTATAGGCCGTGGCTGTTTGCTGAGCAGGCCAGGGGTCTTGCCCTGATGGTCCTGCATGCATGATTTTCCTCGACTTGGTGTGTCCTATTTTATATTCTGTGACTGGTAAACTTCCAATCATCTTTCATGATTCACCTTCATCCTCACCTCTTTGTGGAGCGTATCTTGATCATATTAATATCATTTCTACCTCAGGATATATTATATAGTCATTATATTCATTCTGAGCACCCAGGATACTTTGAACCTACATGTATCATAGAAATTATTTGATGTATGAATAAATTAGAATGCATAACTCTTTCTAGAAAACCTGCCTAAACTCTGAAAGCAAGTACAGCAAACAAAAAAATTCACAAAATGGTTCAAATGTAGCGAGCAAAACAGAATTTCTATGAGCTTTAGGTCACATTCACTTTTTTATTCAAGCCTACCTAGTATGACTCCTTGATGTTACTTATAAAGTCTGAATTACAGAATTTGGGAACGTTTTCTTGTCTTGTGCTAGTAAGAACGCCATATGGGTAGACAATGTGTCATATCAAATCCAGCGCAAAGGAATAAACCAGGCCCTTCTTCTTTGTTAATTTATATATATTTTTCTGTTCTCTTCCAAATTTAGGTCAAACATGTCTCTATAACAACTCATATTCATTAAAGAGAAAAGTTAAAAATTTTTTTAGCAAGAGATAAGATGTGGGAAGATTTAGTGGTTTTTCTTTAGGTTCTAGAATGGTTTGTGGTGGAGGAAGGGGATAGGAGAAGGGAAAGCTCTTGTGAGATACAGCCCACATCCATCAATGCTAGACTATAGTCCTCAAATGGATCTGGAGCTTGGGCATCTTAAAGCAAAGGATACTGCCCATACATGCCCTCCATTTTTTTTTTAAATAAATTTATTTATTTATTATTGTTTTTTTATTTTTATTTTTTGGCTGCATTGGGTCTTCATTGCTGTGCACGGGCTTTCTCTAGTTGCAGCAAGCGGGGGCTACTCTTTGTTGCTGTGCGTGGGCTTCTCATTGTGGTGGCTTCTCTTGTTACGGAGCATGGTCTCTAGGGGCGTGGGCTTCAGTAGTTGTGGCTCGAGGGATGTAGAGCGCAGGCTCAGTAGTTGTGGCGCACGGGCTTAGTTGCTCCGCGGCATGTGGGATCTTCCCGGACCAGGGATCGAACCTATGTCCCCTGCATTGACAGGTGGATTCTTAACCACTGCGCCACCAGGGAAGTCCCTGCCCTCCTTGATATCCAGCATCGAATCACCAAAGTTGGATCATCACCAGAGAAACACAATACCTCACTAATACATAGAGGAAGGTGAAGGATCACATAAGAATCATGCGGGGAACTTGATACAAATGCCTAAGCTTAACCACTCAGAAAATTCTGATTACGTGAGATTGAGTGTGGTCAAGGTATCTGCTTTTTTACATAAATGCTCCAGATGATTCTCCCACAGGAGTAATGTTTACCACATGCTGAGCGCTCACGGCTCTAACTATTCCCTAATTACAAAAGCTATAAAAACCCTGAGGAAAAAAATAATATAAAATATCATTCTTCCATAAGAGCAGGTCAATTACATGGTCGATAATTTTGGTCTCTCTCTTGCATAGATCTTCACCTCACTTGTCTGTCTCTGACTTTGTTATACTCAACTCACTTGGGAAAACCACAGCCGTGGTCAAACTCAACTCTCTGGTCACTTCACAACTGCATTCATGCAACAGAAAGTGACTGAGAAAGACTCAAACTCACAGCCATGCTGATTGACCTCCCTTCTGGCTCTGACAATGACTGGGGCTTTTATCGAGCTAAGACTCCCATTGAAAACAATTCAGGAAGATGGACAACATGAATGAAAGGTATGATTTGAAGGCATTTGATTGTAACGAACCCAGGCAGGACTTGAGGGCCTACAATCACTGAGAGAAAGGAAGCAAATGAGATGAGGCTCTCACTCACTCCAGCTTTTTTACTGGACAATTTTCAATTTGTTGTGTGGAGAAATAGAGCCCAGGAAGAAAGAGGCAGCCATGTTGGGCTGATGAAGCATATGTTGGAGCTCAGAGCTTGTAAGACTGTGGGAACTTGAAGGGTAAAATCCCAGGAGAATTTTTTTACTTTTTCTTCTCAAAAAATCCCTTTTACTTAACTGAAGTGGCAGCCATGAAGGTGTACCTCTTGGAACTTCCTTCAAGAAAGAACTTGCTGAGGAGTTCGTTTAGTTTACAACCTTCGGGTGCATCACCTTTGGGGTCTTCCTCAGCTTTTGAGTCAAAGCTCTGCTCTTCCCATGCACACCCCAGGCAGTGACTCAGCATGGTGGGCTCCTAAGGCCTGGCTATTTCTGCACAGTGCAGGATTCCTGGATAGGCAGTCATTTCACCAGGGCTCCATGATGGGCTGGCTTTGACTTTCTAAGAGCTGCACCATCGTCTGAGACTCTTACTACCCAAACCTCCTTTCTTCCCCGATCTCCTTTCATAGATCACAGACTTGCGCATGGGCTGAATGTTCCCTTCTGCTATATTCCTCCTTTATATTTCATAGTTTCACTTTTAATTCTATCTTGTATTTGTTTTTCCTGGGCACCCAACTGGCATGTTCCATCAGCTACCACCTCAATTCTTTGCTCCTTTTTAGCAAAACTTCCCCCAAATAGTTGTTAACTCACTGCCTATAATTCCTCTCTTCCCATTGGCTTTAAACTCACTTCAATCACATCTTAACACGCCCCCCCATTCCTCCCCACACACATGTATTCACATACTCCTCGGAAAGTGCTCTTATTAGTATCACTAATGACCATTACCACATCCCTAAACCCAAGGCTTAATTCTCAGCCATCACTGATTTACTAAAGTGAATCACTCCCTCTCCTTTTTTTTTAATTTTTAAATTTTATTTATTTTTTTATACAGCAGGTTCTTATTAGTCATCATTTTTATACACATCAGTGTATACATGTCAATCCCAATTGGCCAATTCATCACACCACTACCCCCACCCCTCTCCGCTTTCCCTGCTTGGTGTCCATACATTTGTTCTCTACATCTGTGTCTCAATTTCTGCCCTGCAAACAAGTTCATCTGTACCATTTTTCTAGGTTCCACATATATGCGTTAATATACAATATTTGTTTTTCTCTTTCTTACTTACTTCACTCT
>NC_041231.1:54286994-54288384 GCF_002837175.3 Physeter macrocephalus | reverse complement strand
TCACTCTGTATGACAGTCTCTAGATCCATCCACGTCTCAACAAATGACCCAATTTCGTTCCTTTTTATGGCTGAGTAATATTCCATTGTATATATGTACCACATCTTCTTTATCCATTCATCTGTCGATGGGCATTTAGGTTGATTCCATGACCTGGCTATAGTAAATAATGCTGCAATGAACATTGAGGTGCATGTGTCTTTTTGAATTATGGTTTTCTCTGGGTATATGCCTAGTAGTCAGATTGCTGGGTCATACGGTAATTCTATTTTTAGTTTTTTAAGGAACCTTCATACTGTTCTCCATAGTGGCTGTATCAATTTACATTCCCACAAACAGTGCAAGACGCTTCCCTTTTCTCCACACCCTCTCCAGCATTTGATGTTTGTAGATTTTCTGATGATGCCCATTCTAACTGGTGTGAAGTGATACCTCATTGTAGTTTTGATTAGCATTTCTCGAATAATTAGTGATGTTGAGCAGCTTTTCATGTGCTTCTTGGCCATCTGTATGTCTTCTTTGGTTAGGTCCCATTTGTTTATTTTTGTTTTTATTTCCATTACTCTAAGAGGTGGATCAAAAAAGATCTTGCTGTGATTTCTGTCAAAGAGTGTTCTTCCTATATTTTCCTCTAAGAGGTTTATAATGTCCCATCTTACATTTAGGTCTCTAATCCATTTTGAGTTTATTTTTGTGTATGGTGTTAGGGAGTGTTCTAATTTCATTCTTTTACATGTAGCTGTCCAGTTTTCCCAACACCACTTATTGGAGAGACTGTCTTTTCTCCATTGTGTATCCTTGCCTCCTTTGTCATAGATTAGTTGACCATAGGTGCATGGGTTTATCTCTAGGCTTTCTCTCTTGTTCCATTGATCTATGTTTCTGTTTTTGTGCCAGTGCCATATTGTCTTGATTACTGTAGCCTTATAGTATAGTCTGAAGTCGGGGAGTCTGATTCCTCCAATTCCATTTTTTTCCCTCAAGACTGCTTTCGCTATTTGGGGTCTTTTATGTCTCCATACAAATTTTAAGATTTTTTGTTCTAGTTCCATAAAAAATGCCACTGGTAATTTGATAGGAATTGCATTGAATCTGTAGATTGCTTTGGGTAGTATAGTCACTTTCACAATATTGATTCTTCAAATCCAAGAACATGGTATATCTCTCGATCTGTTGGTATCATCTTTAATTTTCTTCATCAGTGTCTTATAGTTTTCTGCATATGGGTCTTTTGTCTCCCTAGGTAGATTTATTCCCAGGTATTTTATTCTTTTTGTTGCAGTGGTAAATGGGAGTGTTTCCTTAATTTCTCTTTCAGATTTTTCATCATTAGTGTATAGGAATGCAAGAGATTTCTGTGCATTAATTTTGTATCCTGCAACTTTACCAA
>NC_041231.1:54279803-54284804 GCF_002837175.3 Physeter macrocephalus | reverse complement strand
TATATCATGCCACTCCCTTCTGGCTTGTAGAGTTTCTGCTGAGAAATCAACTTTTAACCTATGGGAGTTCCCTTGTATGTTATTTGTCTTTTTTTCCTTGCTGCTTTCAATAATTTTTCTTTGTCTTATTTTTTGCCTATTTGGTTACTGTGTCTCTCGGCATGTTTCTTCACTATCATTATTCTGAATTCTTTTTCTGGAAGATTGCCTATCTCCACTTCATTTAGTTGTTTTTCTGGGGTTTTATCTTGTTCCTTCATCTGGTACATAGCCCTCTGCCTTTTCATCTTGCCTATCTTTCTGTGAAGGTGGTTTTTTTCCACAGGCTGCAGGATTGTAGTTCTTCTTGCTTCTCACTCAGTCCTTCTTAATAAGGCCTGCCCTCAGGGGAAACTAGTTAACCAGAGCCTAACTGACCTGGATGATGGGAAATAGCTAACTCCAGCCAGTTCTAGCCATCCTGTCTCACCTTTCAGGCAAATGATTTACAAGGAACCAGGGCAGTGTGGAGGCGAGGAGTTCGTGCAGGGGAAACACCTCATGATCTTTTCCAAATTGTAAAATCACCACCCCACTCCCAAGGTTCTGATATACAGCAGCAGTTCTAGGGTCTGGGAAGTCCAAGATCGAGGTGCCAGCAATGTAGGTTTCATTCTGAGGTCTCTTCTCTTGGATTATAGGCAGCTGCCTTCTATCTGTGTGCTCACACAACCTCTTCCTTGTGTTAAGGCAGAGACGAGCTCCTTCTCCTTGATGGTATGTGTTTTTCACTTGATTTCCAAGATACCATTCCCCACCCTACCCCCTTCTCCTGCTATTTTTATTCACACATCTTAGTGGCAACCCTTTCCAAGTCTTCACTGTGATTCTTCCTCTTATGTTCAGGTTGCCCCAGAGCTAAAGCCTTGGACATCTTTTGTTCTCTACCTATTGACATTTCCTAGGTTATCTCACCAAGTCCAATAAATTTAAACACTGTTCAAATGCTTACAACCCCCAAACAATATATAAGCCAACCAGCCTTCTCTCTCCTTACCTTCTGCCCTCCAGCTGCCCTCAACGTGATATGTCTGATCTTCATTCTATTCCCCAGCTCTCCTCCTCACAGTTTATTATGATTCTAATCCTTCCATCTGCTCAGGTCCCAAATCCTTGAAGCCACTTTCTCTCATGCTCTGCATCCAATCCTGTTGGCACTAATTTCAAAATCTCCAGAATATATCTAGAATTGGACCAGTCTTTACCTCTCCCACGAACACTTTGCTGTCGTTTCCTCCCTGGATGATCACAGTAATGGAGCTCCTAGGTCCTCCTCTTGCCCGCATCTGTAGTATAGTCTCAATGCAGCAAACAGTGAGAACTTTTTAAGTATAAATTAAATTATGTTCCTTCTCTACTCAAATTTTCCAGTGGTTCCCAGTTTCACTCAGAGTTAAAGCCGGAGACCCCGCAAAGGCCTCCTTCTTTCTCTCACCTCCTGACCCTTCCCTGACCTTCTCTCCTGTTAGTCTCTCTGACTCACACTGGCTTCCTTGGCATTTTCCTGGTGCATCAGGCACACTCGACTGCTTTCCGCTGAGAGCAATCCTCAACACCCTCTTCAATCTTGCTACCAGAGCACGGCTCCCTAATTCTCATCCACCCTGTCCTCCTCAGCAACATTTTCTTGTAACAGTTATAGCTGTTTAGCCTGCTATAAAATTATCTAACTCATTGTGTTTACTATCTATTATCTCTGTTGTCTATTGGTGCATTGTGAATCAGATTGAATGACTTTTTTAGATATTCTGTCTAAATTCTGAAAGCAAGTCCCTTACATGAAATAATGCACGAAGTGGTTCAGGTGCAGGGAGGAGTAAGCTGTATAAGGGCAGGGGCATCTGGCCCTTTTGTTCCCTTATGTGTTCAATGTCTGTTATATAACAGGTGTTCCATGAATACTAAGGTGGCCAAAGCGAAGATGAACATCCAAGGGAGTCTGACCAAAGATTCTGCCCTGATGTGAAGGTCCTGATCTTGTTTATTCTATTTAGCTTCCAAACACCCTGTTGAATCTCCTCCACAGGCTGCATCTCTTTTTTTCCAAAGCCTTTTCAAATATGGTTTCTGGGCATATTCCCATCTGGCACTAAACCTACCTGAAGCTTCTCAATTAAGTAATACGAGATTTTTAGCTGTGAGTATGCAAGAAATAATAACCTTTCTGCATTACTGCCAGATACATGAAGTTTGCCAAGAGTAAAAAATGTCATAAATGACAGAGTAGTAGATGCCTTTGTTCCATGTTGAAATTGCACATCTTTTGAAATTCAGGGGGCTGTAACACAGTTTTGAAGCAATGATGATGACAGTGATACTTTTCTTTTTAAATTTATTTTATTGAAGTATAGTTGATTTACAATGTTGTGTTAATTTCTGCTGTACAGCAAAGTGATTCAGTTATACCTATATATACATTCTTTTCCATAATGGTTTATCACAGGATATTGAATATAATTCCCTGAGCTATAAAGTAGGACCCTGTTTTTTTATCCATTCTGTATATGATTTTGCATCTGCTAATCCCAAACTCCCAATCCATCCCTCCCCACCCCCCTTGGCAAGCACAAGTCTGTTCTCTATGTCTGTGAGTCTGTTTCTGTTTTGTAGATAAGTTCATTTGTCTTATATTTTAGATTCCACATGTAGGTGATATCATATGGTATTTGTCTTTCTCTGTCTGGCTTACTTCACTTAGTATAATCATCTCTAGGTCCATCCATGTTGCTGCAAATGGCATTATTTCATTCTTTCTTATGGCTGAGTAACATTCCATTGTATATAGGTACCGCATCTTCTTTATCCATTCATCTGTTGATGGACATTTAGGTTGTTTCTGTCTTGGCTATTGTGAACAGTACTGCTATGAACATAAAGGTACATGTATCTTTCTGAATTATCTACTATATATATATATTTTTTTTAAGAAGAAGATGTTGGGGGTAAGAATTTATTAATTTTTTACTTATTTACTTTTGCTGTGTTGGGTCTTCGTTTCTGAGCAAGGGCTTTCTCTAGTTGTGGCAAGTGGGGACCACTCTTCATCGCTGTGCGTGGGCCTCTCACTGTCGTGGCCTCTCTTTTGGTGGAGCACAGGCTCCAGACGCGCAGGCTCAGTAGTTGTGGCTCACGGGCCTAGCTGCTCCACGGCATGTGGGATCTTCCCAGACCAGGGCTCGAACCTGTGTCCCCTGCATTAGCAGGCAGATTCTCAACCACTGCGCCACCAGGGACCCTCCTCTGTGTTTTAATTGTGACCCTCCTCTGTGTCTGGCTCTGTGCTAACCTTTGGGATAAAAGAGGCAAAGACATGGTTCATGTCTTGTAGGACTTTCTAGTCTAGGAGAGAAAAAATGACCTGTGAACAGATATATTAACCATTAAAAACATCGTAGCAGAATTTTAAAATGCAATAAGATTGCAGAGGATTTTAAAACAAAAAACCAAATCCCAGTTCTATCTAGGGCAGTCATGGAGTATTCATAGAGAAAGCTTGATCTGAATCACAACTTGAAGGATGAATAGTAATTTGGCACAGTGTTTAAGGATGAGAGTGTAAGAGAGGAGAGAGAAAAATGAGGGCAAAAGTATGTTGGGATAAACAACCTGGTACTTAGGAAAACTGCAAGTAGGCCAACGTGGCAATAATTTAGGGAACACGCAGGGTAGCAGGGACCAGTCACGAAGGCTCTGGAATGCCAGCTAGCATTTTGGCTTTTACCTCTTGGGCACTCATACTTGATTACATCTATATGAAGATCTATATTATCTTTCAAAACATGTTTTAAAAATATAGGACTTCCCTGGTGGCGCAGTGGTTGCGCGTCCGCCTGCCGATGCAGGGGAACCGGGTTCGCGCCCCGGTCTGGGAGCATCCCACATGCCGCGGAGCGGCTGGGCCCCTGAGCCATGGCCGCTGAGCCTGCGCGTCTGGAGCCTGTGCTCCGCAATGGGAGAGGCCGCAGCAGAGGGAGGCCCGCATACCACAAAAAAAAAAAAAATATATATATATATATGTATCTCCTTGTGGTATATAGTAAGGACAATGGCCAAAGGTTCATAAAGACAGGGAGGGAAAAGCAGAGGAATAATAAACCTGTAGAAAGTAACATGAGCATAGGCTGTACTCTGGGTTTCCCAGAGGCACAGAGAAAGGGGACAATCCACAACTGGATAAGTTACTTCTTTCTAACAAAGAACAATTGTCTCGACTTCGTGGAAGATGCATGCTTTCTCAGGTTTGGACTTCGAAATATCACTCTCTTATGGGGCTCTGCATAAAGAGTCATTGAGTAATGGTGAGAGGCGTTGTCTTTGAACATGTAATGCAGAGCTTTGTACTTAGAACTGCTTGTTTCATGTTCAGCCTCTCGGTGAAAGATGAAGACCATTAGCCTGACAATGAAGAAGCTCGGAGCTATAAAACATGTTGAGAAGACAGTGTTGTGTGCCTTCAACCTGTGGTGTTTCTCATGGAGCCCAGCACAGAATTAGGGACATGATGGATGCTTTAGGACAGTCATTCTCATATGATTTTACTGTGACTAAACAAACTAACTTTGAATTTGGCTTTGGTTTTCAGAGTGATTTTCATGGTGAAACTGTTCTTTGGTTTGCTCTCAGAGCATGCTCTGAGATGAGAATTATAAACTAAAGGAGAAAATAATGACAACCAAATAATTGCCCAGGCTCCTACGGAGACTTCTTAATAGAGGTGGATTTGGCAACTTGGTGAGTTGTTTGTCACTGGCAAATTCAGGATTCACATGCCAAACATAGAATCATGTTCGATGCTTTTCCCCCTCATATGGCAGACAGTCACGAACTCAGAGTAGGACCACGGACAGAAAGTTTATGGGGGGGCAATAACTTTTTAAATGATTAAAAAATTAATTCTTTGATTTCTGTGGATTTATATTGCAAAGATGAAGTATGGTGGGAGAAAAAACAGGAGCCCTCTTC
>NC_041231.1:54273110-54279709 GCF_002837175.3 Physeter macrocephalus | reverse complement strand
GGAGCACAGGCCCCGGACGCGCAGGCTCAGCGGCCATGGCTCACGGGCCCAGCCGCTCTGCGGCATGTGGGATCTTCCCGGACCGGGGCACGAACCTGTGTCCCCTGCATCGGCAGGTGGACTCTCAACCACTGCGCCACCAAGGAAGCCCAGGAGCCCTCTTCTTTAACTAGCATTGGCAAAACATAGTTCACAAAGGGTAAATAAGTTCCTTTAACATGTATGACCCCCTAATGCAGAGGCATTATTATTTCTCCTTCACACATGAGGGAACTGAGGTACAGAGAGGTGAAGTGAGAGTACCCCATTTCATAGACCCCAAGACTTCTGAATCCCAGTGCTTTGTACATTTTATTAGGCCATAGATATTTCTTTTAAGATGCTTCCCTGCATGAAGATCTCTGATAGGTATCTTAGAAATCGGGATCGTGGGTTTTTGAAATGAGATTGTGTGCATGCCAGAAGCCAGGAGATTGAGTATGTGATTTCTTAATGTGTTTTTCTTCCCTGAAGTCATGTGGCTCTTCAGTATGACTTATGGGTGAAATTAGGTTAACTTTGGCCGTTTAGGAGGTGGTGGATGGGTGGGGGGTGCATGCAACTTTGTTGCACATGGTGGCTGTCTCCAGTAGCTGCCTGGCTGCCTACCTTTTTCTTGTGTTTCCCAGGAGGAGGTGAATATTTCATTTTTGAGAAACTGGACTCTAACCCAAAGTGACCCTGAAGTCTGAGCTGCATATTAATGTCTGTCAATGAGAGAAAAGCACTTTGTTCTTAAAAATTCACTTGCTCTTTCTTCTTGCCCTTGAAGCCTTCATATTTGAAGCAGCAGGGAACAGAGGAAAGCCTACAGTTTGTTCTTTGGATTTCTACCAGTCCAATTTTCTAACTGTTACTTGCCTAAAATAAGTGTTACCATAAAGGACCACAAAAGACCTCTGATTTTGTCACTCCATCAAAAGCCTTAAAATGCAGGAAAGGTACATGTCTGTAAGGGCTGAACCACTTAAGGTGTACTGACCACAAGTCTCTCCGTTTGCTGTCATTTGAACGTCACTGCAATCAGCAGCCACAAATCTTTAGTAAATGACACTGATTAGGAATTTTTCTCAACAGTTTGGGGCTATGAATCCTCTTTTTACCTTTCTGGTTTCCCTCTTGGGGCCTGTCTCTTCCTTTGTGTTTGATCTCTCCCTTTTTCTAATGCATAGCACATATCTTTTTTCCATCTCTGTACCTTAATCTTCTGTTAGTCTTCCGCAAGTGTATTTGCTTGACTGAAAGGACAAACAGATGTTGACTTCCTTATTGTGAAACACACACACAAAAAGGACAATTAATTTATACCTATGACAGTGTGCTCCAACAGTGACAGCCCTTGAAAATGTATATTCCATTTGAGACCCAAGCCATATTTTGTTTTCATGTAGCTGCTCAATAGAATTTAACTTCAAGTTAGGTTCGTATTCCCCAAGTGAGAGTCTTTAATTGTTCTCAGGAATAAAACCAGTGATTATTTCCATTTTAAATATTTGAAAGGTCTTTTTTTCAAATGTGCTTATATTTTTTGCTTGCATTAAAAAAATTAACTCTTATCTATCATCATTTTGCTTCATCAGAGGCAAAATGCAGTTACAGATAGTTTCTGATCATAGTTATCAAAAATAATTATTAATCTAGGAGTTAGGCAGATATATATATACAGGAGACAAACATGTTTTAGGGTGTTCCTGCTGGATAAAGTCGCCATTTAGTGAGAAACAGATTTCATGACTTATTTGCTCTTGGAACTATCTGAGAATGGACATATAAATACAACACACACACACACACACACACACACACACACACACACACACACACACACGTCTCACATGTCTGCTTCCCCTTCACAACTTTCTAGCTCAACCTGTCCATGTCTTGAGCTTATCCTGACATAGCAGAGGGGCTTAGCAGTCTTCTAGTAGTCAGGCCTGAATTACTTGTGCAGGTCTGATACCTGGTAGATGTAAGGTTAGCATCTGGAAATAGTCACCTGGTAGGTCCAAAGGAACAGTTATGCTAGTTGAGCAACAGATAATCAGAAAGCTGATTAGGTGCTGCTCCGGCTTCCTTAATAGAACTTCTCCGTTTATGCCCTTGGCCCTTTCTATTTCTTCTAGTTCCTGTCACTTGTAACTCTTTCTTAACTCTGTCTCTGTTCACATATTTTAAACATAGCTTTCAATGCTTTTCCTTCACCTAAGACTTAAACCTCTTCCCCTGGTTTGTGTTTCCATTATTCTTTGCCCAAGCATGAGATTGCCCAAGAAACATACCTCCTATCAATGTCCCCTATTCCAGGAATTTGACTTGTTGGGCCTAAAAAAATGTTTGGAGATAATACTGAGAGCTCTTTCTGACACCGTGGATCTGGGGATTCCTGATGGGTCAAAAACATCTTATACATATTCATTCACAAGTGGGCACTTTACACACCTCTGCTAACCATGTTGCAATGTGCTTGTTAGGGTTTACTATTAATAATAAAGTGTCTGATGAATGGATAAAGAAGATGTGGCACATATATACAATGGAATATTACTCAGCCATAAAAAGGAATGAAATTGGGTCATTTGTAGAGATGTGGATGGACCTAGAGACTGTCATACAGAGTGAAGTAAGTCAGAAAGAGAAAAACAAATATCGTGTATTAACACATATATGTGGAATCTAGAAAAATGTCACAGATGAACTGGTTTGCAAGGCAGAAATAGAGACACAGATGTAGAGAACAAATGTATGGACACCAAGGGGTAAAAGTGGGGGCGGGTGAGGGTGGGGTGGGATGAATTGGAGGATTGGGATTGACAAATATACACTAATATGTATAAAATAGATAAGTAATAAGAACCTGCTATATAAAAATAAATAAATAAAATCTAAAAAAACAAAAACCAAACAAACAAAAATAATAATAAAGTGTCTGAGAGCTACATAGAAGATCGAAAAAAGTAATAATAAATTTTCATATAATAGAATCTGCTCAAGATAGAGCTTTGAGATTAGCTGGCAGACACAGAGACAAAGAGATCTGCCAAGAAAGTCATTTAGTAGATAATACATCAAACCCAAAAGAGGCCTCTGGGTTCCACCTCAATGCATCAGATACCCTAATTTCAGAAATGCAAATGTTATAGGATCAAAGCAAAATGAAATATTGAGAGGAGATTAAGCATAACCTGATACACTATTAATCTCAGCCTTCCTCTGAGAGTCGTGTTTCAGAAAGAGGTGGGAAAGAACTCCCCAAAGGAAGCATTTATATCTGGGAGCCTATTCAACAGGAGCAAGCAAGCCTTGCTTAATGTGTAGACATTATGGAAGGGAGACTTCTGTATCCCCTCTGTCTGGCTTTCTAGAAGAAGCACTGACCTGTGCCGTAGTCAGAATATATCAACGTTGTTTGTAATCACAGCTCTTACCACGCTACTGACACTGCACCACCAGTAAATTGAACTTAGAAACACAAGACAAATTATACAATTTGTGAGCGCCCAGAAAACAGCTACTGTGGACGTTACCATTAATAACAGCCTCATTGTAAGTTTAGCTTATTCTAAGCTACACAGAATCTTGAATTCCTTACCAAAGTATTCTATCTTCTATTCTGAAGATTATTTTAAATTATTAGAAAAATGGGCTTTTTTAGTAGCAGAAGCATCAAATCAAAAAGCAAAAAGAATGGTATTTTATAGGATCCCATGATTTGTACAAATGCTTCATGTCAATAAAGAATCATCAATACTTGTCAAATCTGCACTGAAATTTCCAATGACTGAAAATACAAATTCCAGCTGTCCAATTTCAAGTCAATTCCACTTGTATAAATTCAACCCTTTGACATAAAAACAACTTGAAATTTATTGAACGCCTTTAAGCTGGCAGTTTAGACTTGTCAGATACCCAGGAAACACAACTGGGCTGAGAAAATCCAACTTTCGTCATATACAAGGATTACACTCAACCAGATTTTCTTTTTCAGGCCTTCCAATCAGGCTCCTATTCAATGCACTGTTTGATCCCGACATTACTAAGGTCCACAGGGCTCCATTTTCTTGCCACAGGGGGATCGTTGTTTTTTTTTCAAGCACAACCTAGAGTAGACTTTATTTGTAGAGCTTAGTAAGGCCCCCTTAGAGTCAGAAAATGAGATTGTCTCAATCATTATTTGCCTCTTTGAGTATGAAAATATTCTATGCAGGTTAAATGAGTTATTAAAAGAAATCTGAATTTTCATTTGTTGATCTGAAGTTCAAGACTTGCTATGTGTCACACTTCTATCCTTACTATCTAATTGTTTTGACCTTATTGGTTCCTGGATCCCTCCTGACTTGTGTGTCATCATCCTCTGGAATAGGAATCTTTGGAAACAGTGGCTTTATATTTTGATCAGTTCGACAAACATATTCTAACCACCTACTCTGGATCAGACCTTGAGTTAGGCCTTGACATTACAGAAATGGAGCAATCCCTGCTGTCATGAACCACAAAGTTTGGCAAACAGCTGGAATAATAGGATCTAGGAACATGGAGTTCCTAGGAGAGAGAAGAGAAGCTGCTAGAGAGGGGAGCTGTGCCTCTAGGCATGACATTGCCTGAACCCGTTTACTTATTTTGGGCATGAAAACACCAGTCTTTCCTGGGGGATTTCAGGTGGGGTGGGAGGGAGAAGGGCTCCATCTTCTACAGATGAGTAAATATTCCCAAATATCCTGCTTGATAAAGTCCTCCTTTCTTCCATCTGCTTTGTTCAAGCGCCTGACATATACAAATATGGCATGCAGTGTCTGTTAGATCTCGTCAGCGATCTTCAATGGCCATAATTATTCACTGAATGTGAAACATGAGCTGTACGTTGTGTATTATGGGCCGAGTACAGCCATGGTGCTTGTTCTCGTAAAGCCAACCCTGTGGTGATGAAGACAGAAAATGAACACATATAGGAAGGACAAAATAAATAATTAAACCTTTTTAGTGGTACCATGAAGAAAAGGGTCAAGGCACAGCAATAGAAAATAAGTGTATGAGTCCTGTTCCTTAGGGTGGTAATGTATGGCCTCTCTGAGATGGTGACATTTAATGAGAGACTTGACAGACAAGGAACAAGCCACATGAAACTATGGAGGGGAGAGAGAGTGTTTCTGTCAGTGCAAAGGAAGCCAGAGTAGGTCGAGGAGGGAAATGTGGAAGAGAGTGGTAAGAAATGAGATTTGGTATTAACTTAGGATATGGACAGGTTTTAGAGGACATCATCACAAGGAGTTAGGATCTTATGCAAGTCCAATGTGAAGACATGAAATGTTTCTAAGCTTATCGTATGTCCTACTATATGATTTGCATCTTATGGCTGCTCTGTGGAGAATATATGTGTGCCAGTGGGATGGCAGAAGCCATTGCACCATCCTTGGCTGTGGCGGCAATACAGGCAAAGGATGTTGGTAACTTGGTGTACAACAGGGGTCATCAAGATGCCAACCCTAGGAAACGAGGATTTGGAAGCTTGCTACTTATAGTCTGTTTGTTTTTCGCATGTCATACTATATCCCAGATTTTCCAACAAAACTCATCTCCACGAACCCATTTACTCATTTAGACAAATGGGAATGTGTGCTTGGCACTTTACTAGGTATGGTGGCATAGAAACCAAAAAGGCCCAGTCCTTGTCCTGTGAAAACTCACACTCAAATGGGGGAACATACAGACCTGCAAGTGATAGTTCACTAACAAGTGCAGCCATGGAAGCTCACGTAAAGTTAACAACTTGCATGAAGAAGGGGGTGGTCTGCCTCCAAGAAATCATACTCTACATCGTGTGTGTCATCTCAGTGTTTACCACATACCTAGTACAATGCTGTGTCCACTGGTAGCTATTTATTAATGGAAATCCAAGGATCACTTAAGGTGGGCTTTTCTATTGATGAGACAACCTCAGAAGTCTCAAAATGTTTACATTCCAAGCATATTGGGGGCTGTTGGTATGTGAATGACCTCAACCATCATCTCCTTCACTTCCTGTGCTTAAAAGTTGACATACGTGCTGATAAGAAGTAAGATTGTGCCTTATTATAGTTACAGAAAATAGGAAATGTATAAAAGGTATTGATGGTGGAGGTTCAATGAAAATGTTTAGAATTTAGGAGATTCTTGGCCAAATTATCCCATTAAAAACTTTACCTTAAGAACAAATGGAAGGCCTTTAATCCATTTTGAGTTTATTTTTGTGTATGGTGTTAGGGAGTGTTCTAATTTCATTCTTTAACATGTAGCTGTCCAGTTTTCCCAGCACCACTTATTGAAGAGGCTATCTTTGCTCCATTGTATATTCTGGCCTCCTTTGTCATAGATTAGGTGACGATAGGTGTGTGGGTTTATCTCTGGGCTTTCTATCCTGTTCCACTGATCTGTATTTCTCTTTTTGCACCAGTACCATACTGTCTTTTTTGGGTTTTTTTAACATCTTTATTGGAGTATAATTGCTTTACAATGGTATGTTAGTTTCTGCTTTATAACAAAGTGGATCAGTTATACATATACATATACCCCCATATCTCCTCCCT
>NC_041231.1:54257108-54272938 GCF_002837175.3 Physeter macrocephalus | reverse complement strand
CTTTATTCCCGTCTTGCCCCTAGGTTCTTCATGACCATTTTTTTTTTTTTAGATTCCATATGTATGTGTTAGCATAAGGTATTTGTATTTCTCTTTCTAACTTACTTCACTCTGTATGACAGACTCTGGGTCCATCCACCTCACTACAAATAACTCAGTTTCGTTTCTTTTTATGGCTCAGTAATATTGCATTGTATATATGTGCCACATCTTCCTTATCCATTCGTCTGTCAGTGGACACTTAGGTTGCTTCCATGTCCTGGCTATTGTAAATAGAGCTGCAATGAACACTGTGGTACATGACTGTTTTTGAATTATGGTTTTCTCAAGGTATATTCCCAGTAGTGGGATTGCTGGGTCGTATGGTAGTTCTATTTTTAGTTCTTTAAGGAACCTCCATACTGTTCTCCATAGTGGCTGTATCAGTTTACATTCCCACCAACAGAGCAAGATGCTTCCCTTTTCTCCACACCATCTCCAGCATTTATTGTTTGTAGATTTTTTGATGATGGCCATCTGACCAGTGTGAGGTGATACCTCATTGTAGTTTTGATTTGCATTTCTCTGATGATTAGTGATGTTGAGCATCCTTTCATGTGTTTCTTGGCAATTTGTATATCTTCTTTGGAGAAATGTCTGTTTAAGTCTTCTGTCCATTTTTGGATTGGGTTGTTTGTTTTTTTGATATTGCGCTTCATGAGCTGCTTGTAAATTTTGGAGATTAATCCTTTGTCAGTTGCTTCATTTGTAAATATTTTCTCCCATTCTGAAGGTTGCCTTTTTGTCTTGTTTATGTTTTCCTTTGCTGTGCAAAAGCTTGCAAGATTCATTAGGTCCCATTTGTTTATTTTTGTTTTTATTTCCATTTCTCTAGGAGGTGGTTCAAAAAGGATCTTGCTGTGATTTATGCCATAGAGTGTTCTGCCTACGTTTTGCTGTAAGTGTTTTTTAGTGTCTGGCCTTACGTTTAGGTCTTTAATCCATTTTGAGTTTACTTTTGTGTATGGTGTTAGGGAGTGTTCTAATATTATTCTTTTACATATAGCTGTCCAGTTTTCCCACACCACTTATTGAAGAGGCTGTCTTTTCTCCATTGTATATTCTTGCCTCCTTTATCAAAAATAAGGTGACCATATGTGCGTGGGTTTATCTCTGGGCTTTCTATCCTGTTCCATTGATCTATACTTATGTTTTTGTGCCAGTACCATATTGTCTTGATTACCTTAGCTTTGTAGTATAGTCTTAAGTCCAGGAGCCTGATTCCTCCACCTCCGTTTTTCTTTCTCAAGATTGCTTTTGCTCTTCGAGGTGTTCTGTGTTTCCATACAAATCGTAAAATTTTTTGTTCTAGTACTGTGAAAATTGCCATTGTTAATTTGATAAGGATTGCATTGAATCTGTAGATTGCTTTGGGTAGTAGAGTCATTTTCACAATATTGATTCTTCCATTCCAAGAACATGGTATATCTCTCCATCTATTTGTGTCATCTAGACCAAAATGTCTAGACCAAAATAAACCATATGACCCAGCAATCCCACTACTGGGCATATACCCAGAGAAAACCATAATTCAAAAAGACACACGCACCCCAATGTTCATTGCAGCTCTATTTACAATAGCCAGGACATGGAAGCAACCTAAATGTCCATCAACAGAGGAATGGATAAAGAAGATGTTGTACATATGTACACTGGAATATTACTCAGCCATAACAAGGAACGAAACTGGGCCA
Organism: Physeter macrocephalus; assembly: GCF_002837175.3. Taxonomy (NCBI): domain Eukaryota; kingdom Metazoa; phylum Chordata; class Mammalia; order Artiodactyla; family Physeteridae; genus Physeter; species Physeter macrocephalus. The sequence continues at coordinate 54,271,205 of NC_041231.1, read as the reverse complement.
TTTGTAGAGACATGGATAGATCCAGAGACTGTCATACAGAGTGAAGTAAGTCAGAAAGAGAAAAATATCGTATATTAACGCATATATGTGGAATCTGAAGAAATTGGTATAGACGGTCTTATTTACAAAGCAGAAATAGAGACACAGACGTAGAGAACAAACGTGTGGATAGTAAGCGGCAAGGGGAGGGTTGGATGAATTGGGAGATTGGGATTGACATATATACACTATCGATACTATGTATAAAATAGATAACTAATGAGAACCTACTCTATAGCACAGGGAACTACTCAGTGCTCTCTGGTGACCTAAATGAGAAGGAAATCCGAAAAAGAGGGGATATATGTATACGTATGGCTGATTCACTTTGCTGTGCAGTATAAACTAACACAATATTGTAAAGCAACTATACTCCAATTAACAAAAAAAAAGAACTAACGGAAGGCACAGCATTCAGTGATATATCTTAAGGTGTTGCTAGCTTGTCAGAGGAAAAGATCTCAAGAGAATGGGCAGCTGTTAGTGAAGTGGAACTGTGCCTGGTGTAGAGGCAATAAGCTGACTCACTTCCAGGCTAATGAGGGAGAGCGGATTTTGGCAACCCCCATTTTAGACTTCCAAGATACCATGGACAGTCTCAATCCATGGGGCACCTGAGTGCTTGATAAAGGATACTAGAGCTCCAGTATGCTTTGAGAACCTATCACTTTCCCCATAAAATCCCAAGGACCAGAATCTAAAAGAGTTACTGAAGCCCTGGTAGCCAGAATCAATTCTCTCCCCCACTCCCTACTGCTCTGTCATTATCTCTGTCTCTATCGCTTATATAATTTTTTTAAACATCTTTATTGGAGTATAATTGCTTTACAATGGTGTGTTAGTTTATGCTTTATAACAAAGTGAATCAGTTATACCTATGTTCCCATATCTCTTATATAATTTAAACTTAATTTCTTCTCTTTCACTACTGAATTTAATAGAGAAGAGTTACTGTTGATGCTAAATTAACAAGAAGTAATTAGCATGAGATTGAGAACTGGACAGATTTTGGTTTGCATCCTACCTCGGCCTCTTAATGGTTACATAAGTTTGACCGAGTGATTTGAATTCTACCAGCCTCAGTTTTTTTCTCTCAGCAAAATACGGATAATGATTTTTGGGGGGAACATTGTGAAGACTGCATTAAATAATGTGTGTGGAATGCCTAGTTTGGTACATGGTAATACCCAACAAATATTCAATAGAATAATGAAATTGGATTTGGCTTATTTCTGGGCACAGGTTATGACATTCATTACTCTATGCACTCCATCTTTCTAGATTTTTGATCCTCTTGGGACATTTTCTTTCTTAGGCCTTTGTTCTGAAAGTCATTCTTATTCTTCCACAATCCAAACTTTTATGCTGAATCTTTTCTAACATGGAGAAAAGTTACAAAATAAAAGTGACTTTTTAATATCATCTAGGTTCAACAGTTAACTAGTGTTTTGCCATATTTGCTTTAATTCTCTATATTTATACCTTTCTAAAATCTAAGCATCTAAGCATTTAAAAATTGCAGACACCATGAGACCTCTCCCTAAATATTTCATTTGGCATGCATTTTCTAAAAACAAGGACTCTTTCCTTCATAACCCTAAGGACATTACCACTTCTGAGAATATTAACATTAATGCCACATCCTCACTTAATATCCAGTCCATAATGAACATTTCTCAATTGTTCTAAAATGTGTTTTATAACTATGTTCTTTAGTCTTTGAAGCAGCATCCAATCAAGGTATAAATATTACATTCAGTTATGTCTCTTTTTAGTTCTTTAATATAAAACAGTTGTCCCAATTTTCCCATGACATTGATTTTTTTAAAGAGTGCAAACCACTTTTTTCTGTAGAATAATTCAACTCCCGGATCTGTCTGATTAAAACCCATTCTTCTGATCCAGCCCCACATCTTTTACTCACTGGCCCTGTGGTCTTTGAAGTGGCCACCTTGCTGATAGATTAGCTGCTAAGATGCTGAATCCTTCTTCCAGCCTGTAGGAAAATTATGTCTGAGTCTTTAATGTTGATATTTTGATATCACTTTGGAAGAATGTCCAGAGGAGGAAAGTCAACATTAGAACTGACACTGAGGAGCTGTGTTCCTTCCACCAAGAGTACTGAAACCCAGGAGAGAGTCCCACCTGCCAAGCATAATGGAAGTGTCATCCAGGAAAAGGGGAGATGGTCAAAGTGACCTCTGGAGATTCCCTTGCAGGTTAAAGAGTTCAGTGAAGGATGTCCTTTGCCAATGGCTCCCGAGTCATTTATCTAGCAACCCAGAGCCCTCCTTCGTGGGGTCTTGACTAAGGGTTGCAGAGTTTTTCACAAGTCAGGAGAATCTCATTTGCCAAGAATTCTAATTGAATCCTTTGTAGGCTTCTCATAGTTCCTAGACCACATGAGAATGAAGATCCTTGCAGAAATCAAGAAAATTTTTCTGGCTAGATATATTTCTTTTTGTATCTTTCCTATAGGTCAGCAGAGACCAATAAAATTTTATGCAATGACGAAAATGTTACTTTTCTTTTGCTGTGCTGTCCAACATAGTAGCCACTAGCTGCACATAGCCACTGGATATTTGAAATGGGCTAGTATAACTGAGGAATGAATTTTCAAATTTAATTTAACATTAAGAAATTTTAATGCAAATGTACATAGCCACATTGGCTAGTGGCTACTGTGTTGAACAGCAGAACTACAGACAGTGTTATCACTTGAATCTAATTTCCAGATTTGGAGACCAGGGGCTACTCTTACTAATTCCATTCTCCTCTCCTCCCCTTCTCTTCAGTACGGTAGAGGAACATACGTTATTTTCAACTCTCCAGGCCCTCATTTCCCCTTTCTTAGACCAGTCACAGGATGTGTAGGAGCCAGCAAAGGAGTCAGCCACACAGCAGCCGATGCTAATAAGGGAAGCCTGCCACCCTGAGTGGTACCCACTCTTGCTTTTCCATCTAAGCCTTTCATCTTCCCGTCTGACAACTTGCTCTGAATCTTCACCCCCTTTGTCGGTAAGCTGACTCCTGGGAAGTCAGCTCATAGGAACTCTGCTTCAGTGTTGACAGAGACTTGATTTTCAGGATCTAAGTTCTTTGAGAGGAGCTGACCAACACTTTGGCTTTGTCTAAGAGGCTGTGCTTCGTGATTCGGTTGCCAGATAGACAAGAAGAAAATGGCAATGACAGTTGCCACAAAATGGCAATGACAGCAGTGATTATATTTCATTGTATATGAAGATCTTGGCACTTGTATTAACTACTTTACATGTATTTCATCTTTATAATAACTCATATAATACATATTATGAGTTCTTATTTTACAGATGAGGAAACATGATGTTCAGAAAGGTGTAAGACTTGCCCAAGAGCATACAACTAGGCAGGGAGGGGCTAGGAATTAAAATGTAATCTGCCTAATTCCACCGCTCTTTCTAGGGCTTCTGATTATGACAGTAATTTTCTGCTTTGAATCTATCCTGTTTCTGTCTCTGTTTTTCACTCTCTTTCTTTGTACACACACGCACACACAAATACACACACACACATTTGTGAATTTTCCAGGCATCTGAATTGTACACCTTTAATTTTCAAACTCTTAAATGAAAAATAATTTAACTTGACAAAATTGCTGATATATTGTACTTGTCCTGCCCTACTAAACAATTAACGCTTTCTGGATACACATACATTATAAAACTGCACTGTGATATATTCGAGTTCTAGTGAGGCAAGTAGAATAGTTTGCCTGCATGAACCAGCTTCAAGTTACCAAGCTTTGTTGTTGTCCTTGTGATAAACTACACATAACACAAAATTTTCATTTTAACCGCTTTTAAGTTTACAGTTTTGTGGTATTAAGTATATTCACATTGTTCTGTGTGGTTTGTTTGTTTGTTTTTTACTTAGGATAAGTCTTTTTTTTTTTAGTTTTATTGAAGTATAATTGACAAATAAAATTTTAAGACATTTATAGTCATTCACACTGTTGTACAACCATCACTACTACCCATCTCCAGAAATTTTTCATCATCCCAAACTGAAATTCTGTACCCATTAAATAATAATTCCCCAACCTTCCCTTCCCCTCAGCCCCTGGTAAGCACTACTCTACTTTCTGTGTGTATGGATGTGACTATTCCAGGCACTAGAGCTTGGAGCTTCCTGGTTGCTATTTTGCTGACATCACTTTTCAAGTCACTGAGCTTTTCAGGCCAACGCCCTTCTTGCCCACAAGGAGTGGGGATGGGAGATTGGTGTGGGGAGGGAACAAGGCATGGAAAGTACAGGGTTAAGAACAGGGTGACACTGAAGAGCCTTCATGAATTTAGTTCCCATTTTTCCAAGAACAAAGTGGGGAATAGTTGCCAGCTATATATTCAACACCTTTCCTTTCCTTTAAAGATACATTTATCCCTAAATCTGGTAGCCTCACAGAAAAAATACATTTATTCTTAAATTCTGGTAGCCTCAAGGAGTAGAAGCTCAGATAATTCAGGAGCCAGATGATTTTTATTAATGGAGGAAATAAATATTTGACCACGACATTCATCAAATTCTTTTCTACTTTAGTGCCAGTGGGGAACTAGATTTGGGAGACATCTGAGCACACTCAAAAACAACTAGTAGAACCAACTGTGTTCTGTTTCAGCCAGAGACTCGCCAATTCATTTCATTATTGTCTGCATTCTGTGTCTTCCTCTTCTCCCAAGAGATATAGAAGGTTAAAAACAGGGTCTCCTCCCTGAAGTAAGAAGCTGAATTCATATATATTTGATTTGGTACATTACTGAATATTTTAGGATCTGGTGTACTTTCAGTGAAAACAAGCCTTTCTTAAAATAATTGAGAGATATATGAAATTCTCATTATCACAAGAGAAATGTTGATCCCTTTGAATTATGCAGGGAAGAATAAATATCTAATTATTTTAGCCTAATCATCATTATTCTTTTTCATCTCCCAACACCCTAGTCATTTCTCATCGTTTTTTTCTCCCTACCCCATCAGCTCTTTTAAAAGGCCATCCTTTTGAGTTCAGCTGAGATAAAAGAGGCTTAAAGATAAGAAACAACAGAAATCCCTTCACTTCATGGGGATTACAAGTGGAATTAACATGGCTATATAGAATGAAGCCACAGCTTGGGGCCTGGAAATGACAAGGTTATTTATTCTCTGAAATCCTAGGCACTGGTTAGGCTGTTATTAATCACAGGGACTACAGGGCTGGGGTGGGCAAACTTCATTTGCAGATGGAAAGCTACTGGGCTGTGCGTCTCTGTAGCGGTACTCTTAAAAACAATGTCTGGGGCTTCCCTGGTGGTGCAGTGGTTGGGGGTCCGCCTGCCGATGCAGGGGCCGCGGGTTCGTGCCCCGGTCCGGGAGGATCCCGCGTGCCGTGGTTGAGAGTCCGCCTGCCAATGCGGGGGACATGGGTTTGTGCCCCGGTCCAGGGGGATGCCGCGTGCCGCGGAGCGGCTGGGCCCGTGAGCCATGGCCGCTGGGCCTGCGCGTCTGGAGCCTGTGCTCCGCAGTGGGAGGGGCCACAGTAGTGAGAGGCCCGCGTACCGCAAAAACAAAAAACCAATGTCTGCATTTGGAAAATTTAATTTTTTGAAAACTGTCGAAAGTTAAGTATAATAGAATTAATCTCTCATTGCTCCTTCCCCACCCCCACACTCTAATGGTACATATCTTTTAACCATTTTCCTTTTTAGTTCATTTGGTGGTTCCCATTAGAATTTTAAATGCTTTTTCTACTTCTGTTTCTTGAGATATCAACTTTAGACGGCACCAGTCTACTCTGTACAACAAAATCGAGAGTTTTGGAACATTTGTACCTCATCTTCTTGAGCCATACCTAAATTTTGTCATTTATATTATTATTTTAGTTCTTCTAGTAATTCCCTTTATAACTGTAAATGATAAATATTCACATTCACACTTCTTGATTTATCAGCTTTAGAAATACTTTTGAAGGGAGAATAAGTTAGTACACTTATAATTGCTTCCATTTCTTCTCTTCCCTTCACCGAGTAACTTTTGCTATTGTTGTTGGTTATTTAACTTTTATACTGTTAAGGTTCGTAGCACTTACATTTTTCTCCAATACCTGTTATATTACTTTCTGCTTTTGTCTATAGGTTAATTTTCACAGTTAAAATTTCCCCCAAATAGGGGATTAAATGGATTAAAGACTTAAATGTAAGACCTGAAACCATAAAACTTCTAGGAGAAAACATTGGCAGTACACTCTTTGACATTAATTAGTCTTAGCAATATTTTTTTGGATATATCTTCTCAGGCAAGGGAAAAGAAAAGCAAAAATAAACATATAGGACTACATCAAACTGAAATGCTTTTGCAGAGTGAAGAAAAATATCAACAAAATGAAAAGACCACCTACTGAATGGCAGAAGGTATTTGCAAATGATATATCTGATAAGCAGCTAATATCCAATATATACAAAGGGCTCATACAACTCAACATCAAAAAAAACAACCTAAACAACCTGATTAAAAAATAGGCAGAGCTCCTAAATAGACATTTTTACAAAGAAGACGTACAGATAACCAATAGGCACATGAAAAGATGCTCAACGTCACTACGCATCAGGGAAATGCAAATCAAGGCCACAGAGCAATCGTCTCATGCCTGTTAGAATGGCCATCATCAAAAAGACAACGAATAGCAAGTGTTGGCGAGGATGTGGAATAAAGGGAACCCTTGTTGGTGGGAATGTAAATTGGTGCAGACACTATGGAAAACAGTATGGAAATTCCTCAAAAAATTAAAAATGTAACAATCATATAATCCAGCAATTTCACTCCGGGTATTTATTCAAAGAAAATGAAACGCTAATTAGAAATGATATATGCACCACTATGTTCACTGCAGCATTATTTACAATGGCCAAGATATGGAAGTAACCTAAGTGCCCATCAATAGATGAATGGATAAAGAAGATTTGGTATATATGCACAGTGGAGTATTACTCAGCCATCAGAAAGAATGAAATCCTTGTAGTGAGGTGGATGGACCTAGAGACTGTCATACAGAGTGAAGTAAGTCAGAAAGAGAAAAACAAATACCATATGCTAACACATACATATGGAATCTAAAAAAAAAAAGTGGTTCTGACGAACCTAGGGGAAGGACAGAAATAAAGACGCAGACATAGAGAATAGACTTGATGACACGGGGAGGGGGAAGGGTAAGCTGGGACGAAGTGAGAGAGTAGCATTGACATATATACACTACCAAATGTAAAATAGATAGCTAGTGGGAAGCAGTTGCATCACACAGGGAGATCAGCTAGGTGCTGTGTGACCACCTAGAGGGGTCCAATAGGGAGGGTGGGAGGGAGACGCAAGAGGGAGGGGATATGGGGATATATGTATACATATAGCTGATTCACTTTGTTATAAAGCAGAAACTAACACACCGTTGTAAAGCAATTATACTCCAATAAAGATGTGGAAAAAAGAAAAAGGGTGAAATCTTGCCATTTGTGAAAACACGGATGGACCTAGAGGGTATCATGTTAAGTGAAATAAGTCAGACAAGAGAAAGGCAAATACTGTACACCTTCACTTATATGTGGAATCTAAACAAAACAAATGAACAAACATAACTAAACATAAACAGAGTCATATATACAGAGAATAAACATGTGGTTGCCAGAGGGGAGGGTGTAGGAGGAAAGAAATAAGTGAGGGAGATTAGGAGGTACAAACTTTTAGTTATAAAATAAATGAGTTAAAGGTATGAAATGTACAGTGTGGGGAATACAGTCAATAATTATGTAATCTCTTAGTATGGTAACAGATAGTAACTAGACTTATCATTACTACTTATCATGGTATGATTCCAGTTAAAAGATAAATAAGTACTAGGGATATAATGTACAACATAGGTGTAGTTTACACTGCTGTATGTTATACGTGAAAGTTGTTGAGGGTAAATCCTAAGATTTCTCATTGAATGGAAAGATTTTTTTTTATTTCTTTAATTTTTTGTCTATATGAGTTGATGGATGTTCACTAAACTTACTGTGATGATAATTTAATGATGTGTGTAAGTCAAATCAACATGCTGTACACCACAAAAATTCCTAAAGTGTCAAGACCTATTAGATTCTGGGTTTTTTTCTGCTTTTTGTTTTTTTTGAGTTTTTTTTGTCTTCTAGGTACCACACAGTGCTGCTACTTTTGTATCTCATGTTATCCTCTTCCTTTTACATTTTTTTTCCTGGAGTACCTCTTTGAGGAGTTTTTTTTTTTAAAGATGAGTTATCTGAGTCTTACATTTTATGAAATCTGGAACGTCTGAAAAGCATTTTGTTCAATACTTGTTTAATGGTTTGGTTGGGTATATATGTCAGGGTTTAAAAATTAGAAATTTGAAAAAAAATAGTTGTGTTGTCTTTTGGCATCCATTATTGCTGATGAGAAATTTCATGTTAGTTTGATTTTTTTTTTCTCCAACTCTGGAAGCTTTTATAATTCCTCTTTGTTCTTGGACATCTGAAATTCCCTGAGTTGTTTCAGTGTGCAGATTTTTCCCTTCACTGATTTTGGTAGCCATTTGAATCCATTTGAAACTGCATTTTTTTTTTTTTTTCAGTTCAAGGAAACTTTCTTCTAGCTTCGTCTTGGTATTTAGACCTATCTATTATTCTATTACTCAGGACAATTACTGAACTTTTTTTTTTTTCAGTAACATGTTTACTTTTCTGAAATTATTTTTTTCTTTGCTTCCTTTTCCCAGATTAGATACCTATTTTTGTTTTTGGAAGAAACAGCTTTTGTTCTGTCTGAAGATACTTATTAGAATAATTTCAAAGTTCTCTTCCTTGGTCAGCTCTAATTTCTCTGTGGTCAAATATTCTTTTTTTCCATTTTGGGCTTTCTTTTTGGGCTGTAAAATTTCCCTAAATATCTCAGGATCCTGAGCTGCTGGTTCAGTTTCATAAATGAACAGATATTGTTTTGTGCCCCATACCATGTCCTTTGGCCCCCTTTGGATTTTAGCTGCTGCCCTGGGGGACAGGTCCCCCCCACTGCCAATGGCCTGCCACTTCTCTTCAGAGTTCTGCTTCGGGGGTTTTGAAACCTGCTGGACAGCATGGAAATGTGGTTGGGAACTGTCTCCAGGGACATTCCTCACCCACTGTCTCAGTGGGGGGATCAGTTGATAAATGCTTCAGCCTCTTGTTCTTCAGGGGGACAATTCTGTGACACATTCTACATGGTTCCTAGGAGGGTCCTGGCAGGATGGAGTCCTCGTTTCCTACAGTAGCAACCCTCAAATTGTACATTCTTTATTGAATTTCCTCATCCCTTTCTCACTCCAGCTGTCCACACCTGCTTCCTGGAATCACCTCCCATGTACCTACCTGTATCCATGTTCTGTGTCAAGTTCGATTTTGTGGGCACCTAAACAAAGACAGTGATTAGTATACCCAGGAGACTGGGCTTTTCTCTGGAGCTGTGTAAATCTCCCTCTCCAATAGCCCTCTTCCCTGGATGAGAGGACTGACTTTGAGTTCTGTTATGCCAGCAAGGTGGTTTTGACAAGCAGTTTCCTTGGAGGGTGCCTAGATAGAGAACAGACAATTTGCTGGGGTACTGCAGTAACCTAATAATGAGGATTTTGCCCAGGAGTCGGGGGCACATTGGTGCATTTGACTCTGGGAGGAGCTATTTATTTATTTATTCATTTATTTATTTTTCTCTTCATTGAAGTGTAAGCCCAGGGTTGTCTCTGTCTTGCCCTGCTTTTCTCACAGGCTCCAGGAGCCATGCAGCTTGTCTACTTTCTTTAGAAAGTAGACACCCCAGCATTGTAAACTACTGCTTGCTACAGGTGCTCTTTAAACATGGAGAGGAGGGGGTACAGGAAGCATATTGTTTTTCTGACTAAGCAGCTAATTAATTACCATGATGATTAGCCCAGGGCATGAGCCCTTCTTGGTATAAGTTGATAGTGTTTGAAGCTTCTCTGAAGCTCCATTTTGAAAGATATCTCTTACTCGTAATGCTGTGATGATGCTTTAAGTTGTGATTTTCTGTTTCATTTGTCCTGTCAATATCTTTTATTTGTTTTCTATGTTCTATAACTTCCTCAAATTTTCTAGTCGATTGATGGCCCCCTTCTTGTTACCAGCATGATTGTATGTACATTTTTCCCACTTAAATAGATCATGTAATGGGTACACATGTGTATGCTGGGTCCATCATCTTGAATAATATTCTCTCGTTTTAGATGATGCCACAGACATAGAGCCTCAGAATCTAGACTTGAGCTCACTTCTTGTTCTGTACCTTGTGCCCTTCTGTTTCGTCATTATACTCAGAGCTCTGAGTGCAGTTAAGGCAGACTTCACATGGAAAGGTGGCCATATTTTGAAAGAAAACACAGGGAATCAAAGGGAACTCGAAGAGGGGAAATTATAGGGATAACAAAGAAAGATCTCTTGTATCATTGGCCTGATGGTAATGGAGAGCTTGCTTCCTATTCTTGCCGCTTCTTTTAAATGAAGCCTTTATTTACAGGAGAAATGCTCAATATATCTGGCCTCATTGGCACTTGAAATTCAGGGACCTTGGGTTGTGATAAAATAACATTGTGGTACTGGAGGAGAATTATGAAATCAGAAATACTTCACCTTCTTCTAGTCTAATTGACTATGGAGATTTAGGCAAATCATTCTGTCTCTGAGCTGGCTTTAATTTCCTTATGTATAAAATGAGGATAGAACCAATGACTTTTAAAATTCTCTGGTTCAAAATCTAAGCAAACAGAGGGAGGCAAGTGCAACTTAGTTAATTGACAAGGTTACTGATAAAGAGCTATACGGGTATGATCCTTATAGGGTATGACATTAAGATGTGTGTCTTGGTCCAGTAATTGTTATGGGTTATCCTGAATGCCAGGCTAGATTCCAGTTAAGGTTTAGTCTTCAACAGTGTTAACCTGGGAAAGGCACATGCACACGCAGACAGTTACTCCAATGCAGACTCTCCCAGCTGAAGGCCACCAGACATTTTTCCTGAGTAGAGATCCATCCATTCTAGCAGTAGCTGATTCATTTCTCTTATGCTTCTTTTCTATACTTCTACATAGTTGTGCCTTCTGAGAGAAGCTAGTGCCATAATATACCTAACTAGAATAGCTCAAGCCCCAAGGGTTCATCCTTTATTATTTGCTAAAGACCCTGATCTAAGATTCTCAGGGCAGAGCCTAGTGTTTGGGGGTGGGGGATGCAGGGGAACTTCAAGTTATTAAATCCCATCCTGACGGTTGGCTTAGATCTGGCTTCTGTCTCAATTTTCCTGCACAGAGATCCTGCTTCCTATTCATCTGGTGACTTCCCAGAAATTCTATTCTGAAGGGCCTAGTGTTAGTTGTATGTTTGAAAGGGGGAGCTGTGGGTCTTACTTTGAATTATATATATATTCATATTATACAGCATATGTATACTGAGTACCCTGTTTCAATTTGTTAAAGCAGTTCAGCTACTTTATCTTGCCCTTCCTTGTTGGCTTCGTCCTCAGGAGACTGGATATGCACCATCTCTGCTTTGGGTTCTTCTGAGATGGAGAGGCTTCCAGGACCATCAGGGCACAACATCATGTATGCACTGACATGGGGCCTACCTCCAAGTCCATTTGTGCTGATGTTTATCTCAGTCACAGGCCACAGCTGGCATGCCCAGCCCTTTGTTCCACTAATTTATGGTTTCTGATCAGTCTGCCTGACTCTCCTGCAGAGCTTTGTACCTGCCCATGTTCACCAGAGGGGTCCTCACTTTTGCAGACTATTTCAGGGTGTACTACTTTGCACCCAGATAATGGATATCTCCTGACTGCCCGAAAGTGTCAGGGCCATGGCTCTCTCAAAGCCATGCTCAAAAGAGCCTCATCAGTATCTACCTGCAGTCCCATTTGGTTCTCAAGCGGGGACTTCCATCAGAGAAAGAAGCTGCCACTGCCTTTCACAAATCATTAAGAGAAGGAAAACAGGAGAGCTGAAAGAGTGGCATCACAATGACAGTAGGCTATTACAAACAGGTTAAGAGCCTTCTTTTCTTAAGTTTCTTACCCCCAACTGCTGTTCAAATAATCAAAAAGGGATCCTCCCTGAAACTGATTTAATTCTCAGGAGCAATGAAAAGACATTTAAAGGGCAAGCCAACTTCATAAAATGACATTAAAAGCTTTTAAAATAGTGTTTTGTTCTAAAGGGTGTTTGCAAATGTCAGAGGTAACATATTGATTATAGCCCTGGCAGTTCTTGCTCAGGGATGCCTAGCTGCCTTTGGCTTAACTAATGCTATTGAACTATGCTCTTGGTATGAATGATCTCCACTACCTCGCTTTGTTTGCCTAAACTTTCCCGACCCACTGGACTTTATCCACAAATGAACAAAAGGTGTATTAAATCTTTGATGTTTATAATTCTTGTGGCACTTAACTTCTCATGTAAATTGCATAGAGATAAAATCTTGAAACTGGTAATGGAAGTTACTTGCCCTATAAGCTCCTGAGATGTCCCATAGGCTCCCGGAAAATGTTGAAATTTGGTTGCTTCATCTGAGGATGTGATTGTGAGTGCCTAAACAAACGAAAAAGCCACCTTGAAAGGGGACACATAATCCCCTTTAAATTAAGATGGGGTCAAACCTCTTCCATATTTACTGGGCTCTGGCCTCCATGATGAAAATATCTCTGATACTCTTGTTTGCAGATACTTACCAGCTATTAGTGGGAGCCAAGAATATTGTGGAGGAAGTTGATATCATCATAACAAACACAATCTTGGATGAGTCCTTTAATCTCTCTGAACTCATGTTCCCAATTTCCAAATAATGGAGACCATAATAACTGCTTTGACTACAGGGTCATACTAAGGCTCCAAGGAAATGAGAATGGTGCACTTGTGTGCTCTGGTTTACAGTTTATAAGGGCCTTGCAATAACTGGGGAGGCTGAAGCTGATAACTTCCCTACTGGTTTTTAGGAACATCCGGAATCTAGACATGAGATGTGTTCGTGCCGTTTAACCTAGCCAGGCACTAGGTATGAGCACTAAATTGTGTGTGTTCACTTATATCAGCGCATGCCAACTGTGGCTGTAGCAGTGGGCTGGACTCACAGTTTGCCCAAAGACCAAAGACTGCCTAATTCATCAACAGCGTAAAACTCTTAGTAAGTAATAGATATGGTTTTGGTTTACTATTTTAAAGATTTTATACAGTGTAATAAGATCTTGTTCTTTTTAGGGGAGAGGGGATAGCTTATTTTTGTTATAAAAGTGATAACATGCTCATGGTAAACAAATTAAAATAGTGATGAAGTGAGTAATGTGAAAATTAAAAATCCTTTCCCTGACTCCTATCTCATTCTTCAGGGGAAATCACTGTTAATGTGTTCTTGTATATCTCTCTAGATATTGTCTATTGTAACAGGAATGAACATCTATTCACACTCTTCGGCACCTTTCCTTTTCCCCCCTTAAGTATATATAAACATATATATATTTCATATATGTGTGATTGATTTACTTCATATTTTAATGGTTACATATCTTATCACATGGATATGACATAATGTATTCAACTACTTCCCTGTTGAGGTACAATAGGTTTCTTTAAATTTTATTTGTTACTAAAAACTGTGCTGTAAATACCCTAGAACACATAATTTACATTATTTTGTAAGTTGAGTAAAAGCCATACTTCCTTTTGCTGCCGATTTTTTATTTAGAAATTTTCAAACCTACAGTAAAGTTGAAAGAAAAGCATGAAGAACCCCCAGATTTCCTTTATCTAGAGTCACTAATGGTAAACACTTTACCACTTTTGCTTTCTCTCTAAATATATATTGATATTATACATCTTGCAGAACTGTTTGTTTTTTGTTTTTTTTTTTTGTGGTGTGCGGGCCTCCCTCTGCTGTGGCCTCTCCCGTCGCGGAGCACAGGCTCCGGACGCGCAGGCCCAGCGGCCATGGCTCACGGACCCAGCCGCTCCGCGGCATGTGGGATCCTCCC
>NC_041231.1:54223282-54256999 GCF_002837175.3 Physeter macrocephalus | reverse complement strand
CGGCATGTGGGATCCTCCCAGACCGGGGCGCGAACCCGGTTCCCCTGCATCGGCAGGCGGACGCGCAACCACTGCGCCACCAGGGAAGCCCCTTGCAGAACTGTTTGAATGTAAGTTGAACACATTATGACATGTCACCCCTAAATACTTCACCATGTATCTCCTAAGAACTAGGCCACTCTCCTATAAAGCCATAATGCCATAGACATACCCATGAAATTCAAAATAAAATTACCAATATTATATATTACCTAGTATATAGCCCATATTCAAATTTCTACAAATTTCCTCATTTTTTTTCTAAAATGTTCTTTATGGAGATTATTATTGCTGTTTATATCAGATCCAGGCAATGCATTTGATTGGCATGTTTCTTAGTCTAGTCTCATTTAACCTAGGACCGTTCTCTGGATATTTCATGTTGTTGCTGTTGTGAAAATAAGTTGTTTAGGCCAGTTATTTTATAGAATGTCGCACAGTCAGGACTTGTCTCTTTGTTCCCACAGGATTAGATTCAGGTTAAACGTTTGTTGTAGGAATATTGCAAAGAGGATGTTGTGTATGTCTCATTGCATCCCATTAGGAGGCAAATGGGATTTCAGGTTCTTGGATTCCTGGTGATGATCACTTAAGACTGTTTTCTCCAGCTCACTCCATAATAGTTTGTATCCTTTGTAACTGAGTAATCTGCGTGATCAGTGTGAGACTGTATGACTATCTTATTCCTCCACAATGTTTACCCACTTGTTTTGTTTTCTGTTGATGATTGCTGCCTGAATTAATCATCATGTTCTAGCTGAAAATGATGATTTTATAATTCTATCATATCTTCTTTGGTGCCACTTATAGATTCTTCTGATTTTTTTTCTTCCCAGTGTGTTATAATTCATCCACATGCTTAAATTGTACTAAATTTGCCAGTGGAGCACTGTCTCTTGTCTCACTAGTCCTGGCTATTTTTCCTTGCTTTCTAGCACAAGCTGTCCCAAGATTACTTTGCACTTTCCTGGTTCTAAACCTGGAGCTACTTGCTCCTCCACAGGGCCCTGGATCTCTTTACATGGGAATCATTTTTTGGAACCAAGATCTGAGTGCTCGGTATGCTCATTGCTACAGTAGTATTATTGTTTCTAGGCTCAGGATTCAGCATTCTGCATATGGCCTACTTTCGTACAGCCTGTGAGCTAAGAATTATTCTAACATTTTGAAACGGTTGCAAAAGCAGAGCAAAACAAAACAAAAACAAGCAAACATACAGACAAATATTTTTTTTTTAAAAAGTAGAGTATGAAACAGAGCTCATATATTGTCCTTGAAGCCTAAAGAATTCATTATGTGTCCCTTTACAGAAAAAAAATGTTTCCCAATCACTCTTCTAGGCTTTTTCAGCATATAGAGCTAGGAAAATATATTTTGAAAATAATATTGTGTTTATACTATTACCTCCAATTCAATTCCAGCACCACAAGTTTTTCATGACTTTCTCCCATTATGGATTTGTAACTCCCTTTTTTGCAAAGAAAACCAGGTTTCCAACAAAAATTATATATTTACTTATTTGCTCTTTCGTATAATACATCCCAAGCAGTTTCAGAAATACTACATCAATACCACAGGCAGGGTACTGTGTTCAAAAGTTATTCAGTTAATTCCTTTCCCCCTGTAGTTATTTGATCAGCGTGATATATACTAAGTTCCTTTGTTTTTGTTTGTATTTAATATCTCAGTAAAGCAAGTCACACAGATTTTTCGGTTTCCCAGTACATACAAGTTTTTCACACTGTACTTTAGTCTGTTAAGTGTGAAATAACATTATGTCTAAAAAAACAATGATCTTATCTTCATTTAAAAAATACCTTATCGCTAAAAAATGCTAACCATCCTCTTAGCCTTCAGTGAGTCGTAATCTTTTTGCTGGTGGAGGGTCTTGCCTGGTTGTTTATGGCTGCTGACTGATCAGGGCGGTGGTTGCCAAAGTTTGGGGTGGCTGTCTTATTCTTAAAATAGGACAACAGTGAAGTTTGCTGCATTGATTGACTCTTCCTTTCATGAATAGTTTCTCTAGAGTATGCAGTGCTGTTTGATAACATTTTACTCATAGTAGAACTTCTTTCAAATTGGAGTCAACTTTCTCAAACCCTGGCACTGCTTTATCAACTAAGTTTATGTAATATTCTAAATCCTTTGTTGTCATTTCAACAAGCTTCACAGCATCTTCACCATGAGAAATTCCATCTCAAGAAATGACTTTCTTAGCTCATCCATAAGAAGCAACTCCTCATCTGTTCAAGTTTTATCATGAGATTGCAACAATTCAGTCCCATCTTCAGGCTCCACGTGTAATTCTAGTTCTCTTGCTATTTCCACCACATCTGCAGCTACTTCCCCCACTGACATCTTAAAACCCCTCAAAGTCATCTCCGAGGGTTGGAATCAACTTCTTCTAAACTTGTGTTAATGTTGATATTTTGACCTCTGCCCATGAATCACAAATGTTCTTAATGGCACCTAGAATGATGAATCCTTTCCAGAAGGTTTTCAGTTGACTTTGCCCAGATCCATCAGAGTAATCACTATCTATGACAGCTATAGCTTCATGAAATATATTCTTAAATAATAACTCTTGAAAGTCAAAATGACTCCTTGATCCATGGGCTGCAGAAGGGATGTTGTTATTAGCAGGCATGAAAACAGCATTAATCTCTTTGTACATCTCCATCAGAACTCTTGGGTGACCAGATACAGTGTCAATAAGCAGTCATATTTTGAAAGGCTAGAGGAGAAGGAGAGAGATGGGGAGAATGGCTGGTCAGTAGAGCAGTCGGAACACATATAGTTTATGGATTAAGTTCACTGTTTTACATGGGCATGGTTCAGGTAGCCCCCAAACAGGTATAATAGTATCATCAAAAATCACTGATCACAGATCACTGTAACAAATATAATAATAATGAAAAAGCTTGGAGTACTGCAAGGATTACCAAAATGTGACACAGAGACAACAAGTAGGAAAATGCTGTTGGAAAATAGCACAGATAGACTTGCTGGACAAAGCGTTGCCACAAATCTTCATTTGTAAAAAATGCAATATCTGCAAGGTACAATAAAACGAGGTATGCCTGTATTATTTCTTATTGTGGAGGTGAAACTTTAAGGTAAATTTCCAGAAGTGGAATAACTGTGTCAAAGAGTAAATATGAATATGCAATTTTGGCAAACATTGTCAGTTTCCCCTCCATGAGGTTTTTTCCCATTTCTTACTGCATCAGTAATGTATGAATATGCCTTTCCCAAGATTCTCATCAACAGAGTTGTGCTTGTCAATCTTTTGAATTTTTGCCAATTTGGTAGGTGAAAAATGATATCCCAGTTTAGTTTTGGTTTGCATTCCTTTTAATTATAAGTTGCACAAATTTTCATACGTTAAAGGACAATTTATCTCTTTCTTATGTAATAACTATTTCTGTGTTGTACTCATTTTTTAAAATCAGATTTTAGGTAGTTCTTAATTAGACCTAAGTTCTTAATTAATGGCAATAAGAGGAATTCCACATCTTTAACTTTGTCACATGAGCTTATTAAGTAATAACATTTTGGCTAATGGTTTCCTTACTAACATGTGGATAAAACAATCTCTTTTCAAGATTAATGTGAGTTTTAAAATAATATTATATTTTAACATTCCTGGCCATGACCCCATCTATACCTTAGAAGTAATGGTGTGGTTTGGGATGGTGAGAGGGGACAAGGATTATTATTTGTCTTTTAAAGGCAAGCTGCCAATTCCTGGTTGTCTTTTTGTGTGTGTGCCTTTCCACCACCCCAATTAGTATTTATAATCCAAATGAAGGTGCATTCTCATGGCCTGAGGGGGCAGTCCCAACTAGATCATTACCTTCCTCCAGTTTTCCACTCTTTGATTAAACTTTATGTGGAGGAGGACATCATCTCACATTTGGTGAACATTTAGGAGGTTAACCATCACACTTATTTATGATGCTTTATTCACTCTAGTTCAAATTCTGCTAATAACTTGTGTGCACAAACTTACCAGTAACCCAGTTATAATCCAATCATTTGTTCATTTAATTCAACCCATATGCCTACAAAACCAGGCACTGTGTTGGGCACTTAGATTTCTACCACCAACTCCAGAACTTCATCAGCAGTTTTAAGGTAAAAACAGACAAACAAATTTTTAAAACCCAAAACAGTAATAAGCCAAAGATTAGTGATCAATTTGAGAATGATCAAGGTGGCCTTCAAGTTCCCCTCAGCTCGGATAAACTTTACTGAGGTTTCTTCTTCACCATAAGCCCTTTACCTCTGTTTTAGGTCCTTTGAGATGTAAACTTTCTCCCAGTCTCTTCCAGTTTTACAGCCAGGACTGTCTTTCTCAAAGACCTGGGAGGCATCCCTTTGAAATGTAATCAAGAAGACAGGGTCCCTGTTTCCTGGTATCCATGGGAAGGTAGGAGCCTAACTAGATAAGCATCAATTAACAAACACATATATCCGGAGAAAACCATAATTCGAAGAGATACATGCACCCCAGTGTTTACTGCAGCACTATTTGCAATAGCCAGGACATGGAAGCAACCTAAATGTCTATTGACAGGGGAATGGATAAAGATGGGGTACATACAATGGAATATTACTCAGCCATAAAAAAGAATAAAATAATGCCATTTGCAGCAACATGGATGGACCTAGAGATTATCATACTGAGTGAAGTAAGCCAGACAAAGACAAATATCATATGATATCGCTTATATGTGGACTCTAAAAACAATGGTACAAATGGACCTATTTACAAAACAGAAGTAGAGTCACAGATGTAAAAAACAAACTTACGGTTACCAAGGGAGAAAGGGGTGGAGAGGGATAAATTGGGAGATTGGGAATGACATAAAATAGATAACTAATAAGGACCTACTATATAGCACAGGGAACTCTTCTCAATACTCTGTAATGACCTATATGGGAAAAGAATCTAAAAAAAAGAGTGGATATATGTATATTTACAACTGATTCACTTTGCTGTACAGCAGAAACTAACATGACATTGTAAATCAACTATACTCCAATAAAAATTAATAATAAAAAAAACAAACAAAAGCATATGGCCTAATCACATTAACCAACCTCCCTTCTCAAGTCCTCCAGCACTTTTCCATTTCTCGCTCCACTGCTTAGAAACTCTGCTGCCTTTTGTTTCAGCAGAGTGGAGTCCAATCTCTCTCTCCTTATTATGATTGTCTTGACCTCTATTACAGTAGTCTTGCATAAAGCCTTCCTTGCCTGTTTCACTCCTGTTGGTGCAATTTTTCTTCGACATGGCTAAAGAGGGTGAGCACTTTTACATGAACACTTAGATACTCTTTTATTTGTGAAATGTCTGCTGAAGACTTTCCTCCGTTTTTTTAATTGTAGTTTTTGCCTTTTTTTGGTTATGATCCTTAGGTGTGATTATTACCTGGATTTGCATCTTTTTTTGATATGTGTATTTCTCTCACTGCATTGCAGAATCACTTTTACATAAATCAAGCAACCATATGTATATGGCCCAAGTCTGCACTCTATTTTGTTCTTTTCAGCTTGTTGCTTAACCATATATATGCCAAAGCCATTTAATCTTTTTTTATTTTAATTGAAGTATAGTTGATTTATGATGTTGTGTTAGTATTCAGTCTTAATTGTTGGAACTGTTGGGGAGGAAGAAATTTTCCTCTACCCTCCTAGATTCTTCTGGCTGGTCTAAGAATTAAACTGACATGACACAGATTAACAGGAAAAAAATCAAAGTTTAATAACATGTATGCATAGGAGAGACCCAGGAAAACCGTGTAACCAAAATTGAAAGAAGCCCTCACCTTAAATATCCTCAGCTAAATACAAAAGAGGATGTTGAGGGTGGGGAGAGTCAGTTCTGGGAGGTGAAGGGGAAAGCACAGTAAACAAGGATAAGGTGGTTATGCAGATTTAAGTCAGTGCCTTCCCCATTTATGAGAGTTTCTAGAGATTTGGTCCTCCTCTTCTTACTGGTACTTGGGGGGAGACCCCCTTACACATGGAGATTTCCCTTATAAATGTTAATGTTTCTTACAAAAGAATAATTCCTACTTGCTTTTCAGAGTTTTCCCCATGTCTACTCTTTCTTAGAAAATAACCAGCTTGAAATATATTAATATGCCAAAAAGACATATTTTGAGTTGGTAAATTTTGCTTCCCTAACAGAACTTTATAGTAAGACATGATGCTTGGTAGTGTGAGTGTTCTACATTTGTTCCTCCACTCCAAGATTGTCTTGGCTGCTCTTGGTCCTTTGCATTTCCATATAAATTTTAGAGTCAGCTTGTAAATTTATGCAAACACATACATATGCTGGAATATTGACTGGGATTACATTGAATCTATAGGTTAATTTGGTGAGTTTTTACATCTTTAAATATTTTACCTTCTTATTCAAGAACATGGCATAACTTTTTTTTTTAAGATTTTGATTTATCATAAAAGTGTCTTAATTTTCTATGTAGAGATATTGCATGCATTTTTGCAGGTTGAGTCCTAGGTATTTGATGTTTTTAATGTCATTGAAAATAGTATCTTAAGATTTTCCTTTTTTAATTTACTGCTTTCAATTGAAGTATAGTTGATTTACAATGTAGTGTTAGTTTCAGGTGCACAACACAGTGATTCAGTTATACATACATGCTCACACACACACACACACACACACACACACACACACACACATATATATCCCTTCTGATTTATCTCTTTCCCCATCCCTTTCCCCTTTGGTAACCAGAAGTTTTCTATGTCTGTGGGTCTACTTCTGTTTTTTATATAAGTTCATTTGTATTTTTTTAAAATTAATTAATTTATTTATTTATCCTTGGCTGCGTTGGGTCTTCATTGCTGTGCGCGGGCTTTCTCTAGTTGCGGCAAGCGGGGACCACTCTTTGCTCTGGCACGCGGGCTTCTCATTGCGGTGGACTCCTCTTTTGCAGAACACGGGCTCTAGGCACGTGGGCTTCAGTAATTGTGGCTCACAAGCTCTAGAGCTCAGGCTCAGTAGTTGTGGCGCTTGGGCTTAGCTGCTCCATGGCGTGTGGGATTCTCCTGGATCAGGGCTCGAACCTGTGTCCCCTGCATTGGCAGGCAGACTCTTAACCACTGCACCGCCAGGGAAGCCCTTTTTTTTTTAGATTCCTCATATAAGTGATATCATATGATACTTGTCTTTCTCTGGCTTGCTTCACTTAAGATTTTCATTTTCTAATTGTTTATTACTGGTAGATAAAACTATACATTTTATGTTGATTTTGAAAACAATGACCTTGCTAAATGCACTTCCATATTTCCAAATTTATCTGTATATATTTAAACATGTGCTATGTATATAACCATGTTGTGTGAATGTGACAGTTTTATTTCTTCCTTTTCAATTCATTCACAAACACATGTATATATGTATGTAATTATAATATATATATACATATATATGTATATATGTTTTGTCTTTAGTACTGGCTAGAACCTTCAGTACAATACTGAATAGGAGTAGAGAGGGCATTTTTATCTCATTCTGGATCGGAAGGAAATCTCTAGATATTTTACCAATAAGTGTGTTTGCTATATGTTGGAGGTTTTTTGTTGTTGTTTTTTGTTTTTTGGTAGATACCTTTTACCTTTTAACATATTAATGAAGTCCCTTCCCTTGTACTGCTGAAACCGTGCACTTTGGATTGGGACTTGAACCCATGTGCCAGGACTCGAACACAGCCAAAACCCTGATTGGGACTCAAACCCACGTGGCTGGGACTCAAACCCGGCCAAAACTCAGATTGGGACTTGAACACACTTGGCCAGGAATTGAACCCGGCCACAACCCACGGTCTTCAAACTGAGATCACACACCTGGTTTCAGGACTTAATGAAGCTCAGGTTCTTGCTGTCTCATCACAGAAAGAATTCAGTGAGAGGCAAAGTGATAGGTAAGAAATGGATTTATTTAGAGAGAAACACACTCCACAGACGGAGTGTGGGCCATTTCAGAAGGCGAGAACAGCCCTGGGAGAAACACACTCCACAGACAGAGCGCGGGTCATCTCAGAAGGGGAGAAAAGCACCAAGGTATGGGATTGTCAGTTTTTATAGGGGTGGGTAATTTCATAGACTAATGAGTGGGAGGAGTATTCCAGCTATTTCAGGAAGGGACACGGATTTCCAGGAAATGGGCCACTGCCCACTTTTTGATCCTTATGGTCAGCCTTGGAACTGTCATGGCGCCTGTGGGTGCGTCATTTAGCTTGCTGATGTGTTACAGTGAGCATATACTGAGGCTCACAGTCTGGTGGAAGTCAACTTGCCCGCCATCTTGGACCATTTGGTTCTAATCAGTTTATGTCATGTCCTCAGGCTGTGTCATTCTTTCAAAGGTTGTACTCCACCTCTTTCCCTCCTTTTTCATTACTAGTCTGCTGAGAGGTTTTAATAAGAACTAATCTAAGGTTTCATTCTTGGTAAGTGCTGGTCTCTTTTCAGCTTGCTTTACTCTGGTGGCATAGAACAATACTCTGACTAAAATTCTGGGTATACAGAAAGACTGTTCCTCTTTACCAGGCCTTGAACTCTACTATCTTTAAATAATGTTCTCAGTGTTTTGAGACCACTGAAAAATGTACACACTGTCTCATTTAGCTGCAACTCTCTTCTGGATGTTTTAGAATCATATTCTGTCACAAGGTAGAAATCACTGAAGGGAATTTCTAGGGGAAATGCTGGAAAGAATTTTAGGTTCTTATCAACCTGGCATCTTGACTCCCTTAAATCTTAGATGCCTTGGTTATTCTCAAATCCCTTCCAGAGTCTTTAAAATCCAGCTCCCCTGTTATCTGGATGTTTAGAAGTAAATTCCACTGTTTTATTTAATTGATAGTTACGTATGCTTCTACTATAAATATACCATTGTGTTATATACTGTGAATATTCAAAGAACAATGAATTATCCCATTCTCTAGAAAGAGAGAATCCATCTGATGGGGTGTCAGAGACATAATCACATACATTACATGCAAATAGTATTGCAAGCAGAGATTAGAGGAGTCAGTCACTGCACTGGGAACCCTTGTTGGGAAACATTATTGAAACATTTATACTTGTTTGCATGCTGCACAGTAGTGGCTGCCTAGCCAGATGGATGTCATGGGTTAGCAACACAAATACCCAGAGTTCTAATCTGAATTCTCACAAAAATATATTTTGCCTTCATGAACAAACTGGCCTAGTAGAATCACCTGTTCAGAGTTGGAAGGGACCTAACAGATCACACTGTTCAGTCTCCTCCCTGAAGTCCAGAAAGGCTGACTCTGGTGCCCAAGTTCACATAGCTAGCAGGATGGAACACGTCTAGGATCCAAGGTTCAGCCTTCCTAGGTCATATTGTCTAAATATTTTAGGTTTGGAGGACAATGCTTTTGGAAGCATCAAAGGGGAAACGCATGTGGGCTGAAGTTTCATTGCTTAGGGAATATTGATTGATGTAGAACAGAACTGCAAATTCCAGCACTTTAAAGCTGGTGCTGGACTGCAAAAGAAATCAAAGTAAAATGTTTCCTCTTATTTAATTTAAAAAAGAAAACCCAAGATACAACCACTTTTTCATATTCCAATATGGTAAACACTGTCTCTCTCCAATCCATTCTCTTTTCCAGTCACTGTGATTGATCTACATTAATAGATACATTTTACATTTTAATGAACCACTAACTAGTACACACACATACTTTTAATTTATATGCTGAAACAAAATTTCACAGAATGATACTTAAGCTTATAGTATATGACCCAGTCTCATATAGTCGATTCCATTCAATTTATTTTATTTTATTTTAAAAAATGTGTCAATCAGGATCTGCTACACTGATCCAGGTTCAGATTTACCATTTTGAAAACATTGCTCTACATACTGGCCAGTTATCCTTCCAAATCATCTTACACACTCTACAGTCAGAATCTTCTAGTACCCAAAGCTTTCTATGATCTGGCCCCATCTCCCAGCAGTCCTTAGGTGCGCATTCCTCCAGCCTGTGTGAACTCTTTCATACAGTTTCCCATGCAGCCCTTTCTTCTCATCAATTTCCACACAGTTTTCAGTATTTGATTTATGCCACCTTCTTTGGGACACCTTCCAAACCATCCAATCTGATTTTAATTTCCCTCCATGGTGAACTTATTATACTGTAGTGGAATATTTAATGATAAGCATTCATTGATACCAGGAACTGTGTTACTGCATAACTCTATGGTATAAATATTAATATAACCCCTCTGGATTAGATGAGGAAACTGTGGTTTGGAAAAGTGATGTTACTTACTCAGATAATGCTACTGGTGAGCTATAGATCAGTGGCTTGAACCCAAGCAATCTGATCCTAGAGTTCTTGCTTTTTTAAACACTAACCTGCTTGAGGAGGCAAAGGGAAAAAAATAACATTTCATTCACTCAGTAATCTCACTCTAATCCCACAAGTTAAATTGATCTCTGTGGGTATCTTAGACTCTGGTTAGATGTCTCAGGATTTTTTCTTCTTTTTTTTTTTTTTTTTTTTTTTTTTTGTATTTTATGAGTTCCACACCTTTTCTGTATATTTCTTTAGTATGTTCTTTGCACGGATGTGGGATGCATGGCCCAAGTGACATTAAAGCCACATGATGTTGCCTTTTCCTCCTGACTTTTGCCTTGAAGAGCCTAGTATAAGCTGCTCACTGGATTTGTGGCTTTTAAAGCAGGGCTGGTCCCATCCCTGGATGTTCTCTTGGTATTTGTTGCTGAAGCCTTTCTCTGCTGTAACTGAGCTCAGTTAGGGATTAGTAGTTTCTTCAATAAATTCATCAGCACAGCAGTGTCAGCTGTTGCAAAGTCCTGTGATCTTCACCATATCTTGGCTGATCTTGCTCCGGGCTCACCTCGTCATCTGGTAATCTCACCCTTGCAATAGAGGGGACCGCTGACTTGCTGCCACGCTACTGTCTGCTCTATCGAGGGTCACACAGGAACTTCTTGGGCTCCCAAACCACATGGAAGCCAAGGGAGGCTCGGAGACCTAACAAAGCCCCTTTCTGCATGACTACTTTATCAACTTCTCATTTTTTCTGTTTTAGTTAGTGCTGTATGAATTCTATCTTAGAGATCTTTGCCTATTCCAGGACTGAGAAAATAGTCTCCTGTTTCTCTGTAGAAAATGTATGATTTATATCTAAGTCTATGATCCAGTCCCTTCCTCCTGCACCCCACTCCATCCGCCAAATAATTTTTCAAGCTAGAAAGGCCAGGTTTCCTCCACCACACACCCTCCTCCTCCCTACCCCAGGCACAGAGTAAAACTCTATGATCTTATCCACCAAGATGCTCTCTAGATATGTTTACAAGAGGGAGAGAAACTTAGAAATTCCTTCCTTCTTAAAGTAAAACCTAGCTCTGATCTACTCTTTTGCAATCAACTCTTATGTCTGTTTTAGATTACAAAAATTATTTTTTAACTCTATCTTTTTTTCTCTACCTCTTACAGTCTGCCTCTTTTTTAGGGAAAAGACAATGTACACAAACATTTAAAATAAAAATAAACTCATTCATGTGTTTGAAAAAGCACTATGTCCATTACACAGTAGTTTCCAGCAATTGTATAATGAATTAATTCTTCAGAAATGAAGGTATCTGAAGGAATGTATGAAATGGTTGCACAGGCCAGAGGACTTGGTGGAAAATAAAAATGGCACGGTGGATAGAAACATATGTTGGATATGGAGGCTACAGCTGGGAGAACTACAGCTGCATTGGAAGAAAGGAGAAAAGGAAATCAGTGCCAGGGGATTGGAGTAAAAACAGCAAAATAATCGGTTAATACTGGAATGGAGAGATTAGCATGATTATAAGATAGAAAAACCCAGGGACAGGTTAGAAGAGGCCAGAAAACTTATCTCTTCTCTGAAATCAATCTAAATGAAGTTTTCATATTTTCTTCCAGTATCTCAAATGTTGATGATATTAAAGTTATGTTTGTTTATACCTCTAGAACAGGGATCCCCAACCCCCAGGTGGTGGACTGGTACGGGTCCGCGGCCTGTTAGGAACCGGGCCGCACAGCTGGAGGTGAGTGGCAGACAGCAAGTGAAGCTTCATCTGCCGCCCCCCATTGCCCCCCATTGCTTGCCTTACCATCTGAACCATAGCTCGCATTACCACCTGAACCGTTCCACCATTCCCTTTCCTGCCCCCATCTGTGGAAAATTTGTCTTCCACGAAACCGGTCCCTGGTGCCAAAAAGGTTGGGGACCGCTGCTCTAGAAGACATTATATACTGTAGTGCTATTTATATAGAAACAGGCTAGAATGAGTAAGATCATGGACAATATATTTTATTATTTTTACCAAGTGAAAATTCAGCTTCCTTAATTAATTTATTCCAGAAATAATGTCCATTTATATGTGCTACACTTGTGAGATACAAAGATCAATAAGAAACTTTTAACTTACTTCAAGAAGCTTACAGTTTAGTGAGTAGCCCTGGACAACAGTAAAATACTATGGATGGAAGCCTCCACAGGCTGTTACAGCAGATTTCTAGAGGAGGGTGTGGCTGAGTTCAGTATTAAATAACAAATGTGAGTTCATGGAGATTCTCCATGCATTTGGGATACATGGCCCTCCTGTTCTTATTATCATTTGGCACTTTGAATTCAGAAGTAGCTGTTTGTGTGGGGTTCATCGTTGGTCAAAGGTAGGCTCCTTATAGCCGGGAAGAGGGTGACGAGAGGGGAACTTGTTTTGTTGGGGAAGCAAAGAGATACTGCATTTGGAAGTGGGTATTAGGTAGCTAAATTTTTTCACCAAAATGGGTCAAGGCAGATGCTGGGAAGTATATCATATGATAATTCTTTGGGCCAGGAAATGTTATGTGGTCGGTTGGTCTATCTATCTATCTATGTATCTATCTATCTTTCTCTCCATACATAACAGGCGTCCCAGGTCTTTGGAAGATTTTGAGTCAGTGTGAGGGTGATGTCTATAATACAAGATGTTTTCCTCTATGTATTGATTAAAATCAGATTGAGAATGAAATTTATTTCTGCTTCTCTACAGTCATGACAACAGTATTTCCCTGTGGTTCAGAAATATTTAAAAAGAACAATGAGAAAGAATATAATTCCCAAGGGCTTGCCTAGCAAGCACCATGCCAGTTAAGCACTCTTCTTGTGTCACTGTGCAGCTCCCCAGGTGGCCAGATGCGAAACTTCTTAATTAGATTTCAGTGGTCCTTGTTTGCCAAGGTGCATTTTTCAGGGGTATCTGGTAACTGATTGGCTAAGCATTTGTTCCAGTTTTTGCCTCTTCTCTGTAGTATTCTGCTGAGATGTGACTATCTCATAACTTTGCAGTTTCCTCTGACAACAGGTTAAGTTTGTCTGCCCCTGTCATATGCAGAACCTGATGGATGTCAAGGGAGCAGACCAAATTAATTCAACAGGTGGTAGAGACCCCTGGGGGAGGAGCAGCCTGCTCCACGTGGATATGCTAATATAGATTTCAGTGCATGATTATCATTCTGCAGTTCAGGACTAATTGAATTTACATATCCCCAATGTCTAAGAATTGATTTCCTAAATGAGGAAATCTGGGGCATAATGACCACATGTCTGTGCATCACTGTGCATTATTTCAGGATTCAGAGGAATCTGCAGAGAGTAAATTACTTAGTCCCCTTGGATAGGTGGAATTTTCATGTTATCTTAGGAAGGCTATGCATATTTTTTTCCCCTAATTGAATGGGATCATTCTATGTTCTAAACATAGGATCAGAAGTGCTTTGGAGGCTGCTGGGAGGGTAAATAATTAGCTACCCTACTGCCTGGAGAAATAGCTTAGAGGTTTTTAGAGGCTCACAAATGGACTGGGATATTATGCAAAATTAGTTTTGGTTACACTCTAATTTATCTAATTTAATATAATTATTGAGAAAAGCAAAATGTGGACAGTTAGGAGCATGGAATCAAAAGCCTGGGCAAAGGAGATTGGACACGAAAGTTCTTCTAAAGAGATAATGACAATTAAGCAGGACTGGATTTATTGCTTCCTCTTAACACTGCACTTACAGAGTTTGCCCCATAATCTACCCCACTGGAACTTCAATTGTGTCTTTATTATTCATAAAACTTTACCTTAATCAGAATCAAAGCCCTGTGAATAAAGGTAAATAATTGTGTAAAGTCATCATACTTATCTAGCTTTTCCAAATATGGCTAAATCTGATTCTGAATCTATTTGTTTGTACCTCTGGCCACAGGGAGAAAATAACAAAAGCAGAACTCTGAAGCAAGACGATTTTACGCTGTAGGTGGCATACTAGAAGAGTATGGAAGTTTTAGAGGGAAATTCATCACCAGCCCACTTCTCCCTCAAGTCTAGGTCAGCTGACTCAAACAGCAATGTAAAGAAACATGATCAGGCATATTACAGGCTGTTGCAGGACCTTAGGTCTGTCTGAAGTCTCTCATGACTTTCAAACTTGTTAGGGAAGTTGAGTCATAGGCCTATGTTGTAGGAGCCATGAGAAGTAGGTTTTGAATGGGATTAGAGAGGATAAGGGCTGGAGTAGGAACATTTGATTAAGTCATAAGTTAACAGAAAATGGCCCTTGAGACTAACCCACTGGAAAGCAGCTCAGGTTGGGTGGAAACCTAATGGAGTTCAGTAATTAATATTTCCATGGGGCTCCAGTCACATCAGCAATAAGCAACTGCCTTCTCTCTCATGAACCATAAAAAAATAATGTGTCAGAAGGGCCACATGAGCTATGTCATCTGGCTGAGAAGTTGATATTCAGTAGATCTTTGTGGCATATTTTTTATCAGGGAGTTCAAACTGCCGGTTGAAAGCCACTCAAGTAGTCAGGCACAGGACCTACCACAGAAGCTAGGATACTAGTATCAGGAAAGATGGGAAGGGGTAGAAATCCTGAGTAAACACCCAGGGTCCCAGAACTCATTTTTCAAATGAGGAGATTAAAGATCTTGGAGTTTTTAGCATCTTGCAGAAGTCACATAAAGCTAGGTAAGATTTAGAGTTTGAATCCAGCTCCGTGAGGCTTTAAAGCCTGGCCTCTCCCATTTTCATTCACTGCCTTTACTAAAATGGTGAGGGTCCATCCAGACTAAAGCTCTACCGTCGTCACTGAGGGCTTTCAGAACTTGTGAGCCTCTTAAATTGGTGGTAAACTAGTTCTCCTGGAGTAGGCTACCTTCCTGTGAACAATCTTCCTCAGACCTGGATGTATCTAAAGGAGTATATTTTCATCACTCAACATCTGTAACTACCATGTGTTAATTACTTCTCACTATATATCTGCAAGTAGCAAAGTTGAAACTTCCCTATTTAACGTGAGAAAACGGAAAGTCTAAGTGACCTGCCTAAAGTCAGCATAATGTCCTTGGTTTATAAGAGAGATATGTCAAGTATTACACCAGGTCTTAGCATTCTTTGTCCTGAAATTCTAGCAGAGTGCCTCACTGACAATTCTAACAGTAAAAATTATAATACTTATCACTTCTGGATGAGGAAAGTAAGTCCCAGAGAGTATAAGTACTTGTCTAATGGTAAGAAGTCAATCAGCAAGAGACACAGCATTCCAACCTAGACAGTCTAGCTCCAAGGTCAGTGCTTTAAACTCCCATACTTCCCTGCTTATGCTAATATTCAACCTGATGTGTAACAGATTTCAAGTACTTTCTCATAAGTTAACTCACTTTACCTTCCTAGTAATCATGGGAGTTAAACAGTATCATTAATCCCATTTAACTATGAGGATATAGAAGCTCTGGGAGGTTAAATAACTTGTCCAAGGTCAATCATGTGGTCTCACTGGAGTCTTGTTACTTTAAACTCTAGATCCTACCCATTAATTCACTAAGATGAGACCCTTTCTGTTGCTGGTCATCAATGGACCATGGTGCTCTGTAAATCAGTCAGCTTCCTCTCTGAATTCTGGGTCAGTAGATTGCAAAAATATGCAGTTTATCTCATGACTTTGCAGCTCCTCCCATCAAAGCCTGAAATGTATTTTTCCTCCTCTTCAGCCCAAACTGACTATGTGACTTGCTTTGACCAACAGAACACAGAAAAATGATGTTGTGACCTAGGTCTCAAGAGGCTTTGCATACTTGGCGATAGCTCTCTTGTTCCATTTGCCATGTGAACAAGTCTGAGGTAGTCTTCTGAAGGACTCCCAAGGTGTCCTGCTGAAGGCATCCTAGGGCAGCTAGTAAGCAGTCATTCTGGCAGGGGATTGCAGATGCATGACTGAGCCCAACAAAGACTAGAGGAACCGTGCAGATACACACCCAACCCATATTGCTGACCTGCAGAAGTGTGAGCTAAAAAAAAGTTTATATTTTTAAGCTACTAAGTTTGGGGATGGTTTACTGTGCAGTAACAGTTAAGTGACTCACCAGGGTGCTGAATATTGTCTCTCGACTTTTTTGGCACCCATGTGTTCGATTCCTCTTTCATCCTTCACTGTGTTTACCGAAGAACTTCTATTCTTTCAGATGTATCCAGGAAAATTGGGTCCTACTTCAAATGTGTTCAGAGTGTCTTATTGAAAATAATTTTGGAGCAGGGGAATATCCAAGTTTTGAGTCTCTTTTTTTAAAATTTGGAATTCTGCTCAGCCAAAGGTTAGGTAGAGTCCACTTCCCCTATTTTGATTTGGCCATCATGTTAAGTTGTAGTGACATAGGGATTCTTTGAAGGCCGAGAGGCCATGATGGAAGGAAAGAGTGCCTTAAGTGTCACAGAAGAGTGTGTTTGGAAGTGATATTATGTGATTATTGCCTGCTCACCCCCGTGCTGGTTGCTACCTAAAACGGACAGATAGACAGAAAGGTGATAGATAGGGAAACAGTATAACTCCAGGTGTGGTAAATTATACTCTAATTGCACTAGGTCATGTAGTTGTACAATCATTGGCATTCTGATTGTACTAAAATAATTTAGATTTTTATGCAACCAAATCACAGTGAAAAGGTCACGTGATAAAAACCTTCATGGTGCGTTTCTGTTTTTCATTTGTTTCTCTAAAAGTGGACAATAAAAATCAATGAACACAAGTGACTTATCCTTGACTTAATAATGCTTCTGGCTTGGGTAAGAACATTCACAAATGAAGGCAAATCTCCTGTGAGGTCATTTGAAAAAAATGGTAGTATCTGATTTGGCTTTATCATTTACTGACTCAGCTGTTTTTTTTAATTCATGCATTTGTTAAATAAATATTTACTAAGTGCCTCCACTCTCCACTAAGTACTATGAAAGCAAAGAGAAGTAAGATATAGTGCCTACAGAAAATCACTTATAGAACAGTATAGGATACATTATTAAATATGGTGAGTACAATAAGAAAGAACAAAATATACTATTATTTGAACAAGAGATTAATTTGGCTTGTGGAAAATAGAAATACAAAGATAAAATAATACTAGATGTAACATTTTGAATTGACATTTCTTTTTGAAATCTCTGATTCATGGACCTGTTTATTCTGGCTTTGTGAAAAAAAAAAATCACAGTATGTTTATCTTTAGTTCAGAATATATACCATTCCGTCTAGAGCACTGCCCTGAAATTGCAAGGGATCATTTCCCAGCTGGTGTTGCAACTGACTTTTCAGTAGGCCATATTCTCTGAGGCATGCTTTTTCTGGAAAATGGGGCGCATGCAATTAAATTCAATCCAATGGGCATCAGGTGTTTTTCTGTTTATTTTGTTATGTTTTGGATTGGAAGCATTATTGTGTATAATACTGTGTTAATGTTATTAGGCTTTTGAATGATGCTAGCAGAAGCATGTTTAGCAGGTAAAGAAACTGGAGTCCAATATAAGTGTTACTGAGAATGAGGACAGATTACCGGCTCTTCTGTGATTGAAGGGATCCAATGTAATCCTTGCCACCAGGAGACTGGCTGATGTCAGAGTATGGTACCATGTTTGGGACTCCTAGTGGTCACTGCTGTGGATGAATTAAGAGTGAGAGAGTGGCATGGACATATATACACTACCAAATGTAAAACTGATAGCTAGTGGGAAGCAGCCGCATTGCACAGGGAGATCAGCTCAGTGCTTTGTGACCACCTAGAGGGGTGGGATAGTGAGGGTGGGAGGGAGACGCAAGAGGGAAGAGATATGGGGATATATGTATACGTATAGCTGACTCACTTTGTTACACAGCAGAAACTAACACACCATTGTAAAGCAGTTATACTCCAATAAAGATGTTAAAGAAAAAGACAAAGAGTGAATCAGATACTCAACCAAAAGTGGTACACAGATAAGCACTGGGAAAAGATGACTTTTTTTTTTTAAGCTGTCACTATGGCCACATTTTTAGAACCTCAGTGGGAACCTGGGGCCAGTTGACAGAACTTGGTCAATTGAAAGACTCAGAGCAGATGTTCTTGTTAATTAAGGGCCTCTTCAGCAATGAGGTTTTGAGGCCCATTTACAAGTGGTACATTAACCTATATTTCCCCAAATCACCTTACCAGCAGTCTTCCAAGCTTGCTTTCCAAGGAATGGCCCCTGTGTTCACAGATCTATGTGGGTCATTACTTCAGCATACCTCCTTACATTGTAACCCTTACATTTCTGCCTCCTAGGAATATTTCTCTTCCTAAACTCTTTCACACCCAGTCCACCTCTGAGTGTGGTTATAATGCTATAGCTGTCCACTTTCACCTGTTACTAGCCTGTCATGTGGAACTTTCCATAAATTAATTTTTCCCTCTTAGGTCAAGTAGTTATAGATGAGTTTCTCAATCTCAGCATTGTTGGTATCCTAGGTTGGATAATTCTTTCCTGTGGGTGAGACGTTTCTGTGCATTTTAGGATGTCTAGCAGCATCCCTGAGTTTTACTCACTAGATGCCCACAGCACACCTTCCCTCAAGTTGTGACAAGCAAAAATATCACTAGACATTGCCAGATGTTCTTGGGGGGCACGATTGAAAACCACTAAGGTAGGGTGATAATGCAAAATTATTTGACTAGAACAGTCCCGTTTTAGGCTTGTTGTCCTGGCCTACTTTTTAGCTCAAATGTGTCCCTGTTTTATGATAAATTATAGTTGCTCTAGTCATAAAAGTCTCCCCATGAGATCAAAAGTGTGGGTTGATGGAGGGGTGGTTGTGTGTCAAGAGAAGGCATGCTGTGTGTGTGAGCCATCTGCGCATGCAACTTTCTCATGCTTCGGGAACTGCTTGGGTCCAGTCCCGCACACACCTTTTCCATTTGACAAAGATGTGCTGGTGTGTGCATCTGACTTCATTGCTCAAAGGTTTTAGGTAACATACAGTCCAGGATGTCTACCTCAGTTTGCATGGGCACATGGATAGGCATCAACCAAAGTATAACGTGAGGCAAGAGTATTTTTCAAAATAATACTTACTTTGTAAAGAACATAGAGGATTTTTATCCATAAATCCTAAGAAATGTGCTTTTTGCATCAGGGTTGTCACAGACTCCAGACTGCACCCCCATCTACCACAGATTTCAAGTGGCCTGGATTCAGCTGAGTTGTGAGCCAAGTGGCAGGGCTGCTTGCACTGCAACTTGGACCAGCTGGAAGCTTCCTCTTGCTCTTGAACTCACTCAAAGCTGAAAATGTTTTTAATAACCTGGTAAATAGATTGGAAAAGCACAACCAAATATGGTATATATTGCCTGTAAAATCCCCAAGGACTACTTTGCCTCCTTCTTAGTGATAACAGGGAATGCAAGATTCAGGACTGTTTCTTCTAAGAACGTGTATGCTGGCATGCTCCAGATCACTGGATCCCCAGAAATTAAAAGCATTCTGTGTCTGTAAAGAGTTTATCTTCTCGGAACTATTGTGCAAGTGTTTCCAAGGCATTTGCTGTAGTTGCTACTTTTATCTTCCTAGTCTCACTAACATGATGAACCAGAATGATATATTCTGGGATGGTACAAAGATCATGGTCCTTGAAAGTGAAATTGTAAAACATATACAGAATATTGAAATGATTTTAAGTCTGAAGGGTAAAGTTGCATAGCTCTTTCTGCTAGATAAACGCAATGGATCCTGTTGTCTCTTCTTTTGGGGATAAGAATGAATAATTGATTAGATTAATAGCAGCATACTGGCTGCTGTAAAATATTTCTTCCAGTAAGCAGACCATATCTAGCAAACAAGCTGTAAAATGAGTTTAACCTAATTAAACATATGACTATTAGGTGTCACCCTTAAGGAATCATCCATCTTCTGTACTAGCCAAATTGGTGAGTCAAATGGCATGATGAGAAGAATCAACATTCTAAACCTCTCAAATCTTAATCAGTGGCACATGCTTCTGAGATTTCCCGAGGGATGTCATTATATTTTGCGTTCAGTGTTTTGGTACAGAAAGGGAGTTCTAGAACCTTTCATTCATCTTCCTACCAAAATAAACCTTCCTCGGTGGATCAGATTACAACTGTGTTTATGCCAGTGGCTGAAGTTATCTAGTCTAAAATATACTTGGGAACCAAGGAAATACACATGATATAGAGGAAGACCCAGCTGGGGCTACTATGAGGTAGACTCAAGTCACAATCTATTTAATACTTGACCTCTGTAGAGTCCTCCTTATTTCCTATGAATCACAATGACATTCTAGGTCCCTAAGGATAAGCTTTGATTTAAATTGAACTTCCCACAGCATCCATGTCTGGTTAAAACTCTTTATTCAATACTCACGTAGCCTAGCTAATAGGCTAGGCTATTAGCCTATTATATTAGCCTATTAGCCTATTATGATAATAGGCCCCCAAAGGGCCTATTATCATAAGGCCCTTTGGGAAAGGAGAGGAGGAAGTTTCATGGTAGGAACCTATTGTGTTATCGAAGAGTCCTCCCTCAAGGATATCCAGCTTTCTCTTAGTCCAAAGAGGTCTGAATCTGGCAAGTAACTCAAGTGTAAAGGGCCCCTATCATGATGGCTCAGGTATTGCTTCTGTTAGACATAGAATTCTGGAGGTTATAAATCTCAAGCAGAACGTCAGCTGGCTGCCCATCCTTTCCTGCTGTACAGAACACCATTATCAATTAGCAATAGCCATATATTTCTGTGATTCAGACCACTGTCATCATCACTTTACTCTACTGCTCTTTATTTTAGCCGTGCACACTTTTTTCCTCAGGCGGTTACGCCTTGCTAAATGGTCATCCTGTCCTAGCATCCTCCAGTCCTACTGAAAGTCAAGCAGTCAATTTCAAACTCAGCGTCTCTTACCAGCAACTCCAAGAATATTCCATAGCAATGCTGGTTTTCTCTCCTCCAGTTTCTCGAGTACTTGATGAAGGGAGTTTCTTCCAGTCCCCTCTTTAGGATTCTCTAGGATGCATTTAGGAGTAAGTGGAAGGTTTGTATAAAATAAACTTACTCCTGCATTTCTGTCTCCCAAAGCCTTTTTGATGACAAAATGTTAATTTTATTAAAGCTCCATGTATAACATATAGCTCTATGTATAACATATAAACATTTTAATATCCAAATAGTACAAAATGCTTATGACAAAAATAAGCTGTTCTTTTTTCTCACCTTCTCTACCCTTTATTCCTCCTCTTTACAGGATCAAATAATCTTTTCAGGCTGCTTAGCAAGCCACGCCAGGCCACTTGCCCCTGGAGCCATGTCACCACGGCTGAAAACACCACAGGAGTGATGGCCACAGACTATGCGAACTGCTGAGATCTGCTGGAAAGGGTAATTGCTGCTTTGCTATTTGACTTTCAACTGCATATTGGCAGTCTAGGTGACTCATCTCTAACTGACCCTGTGCTTTTACATCCTACCCTAGAGTTTCAGGTTCACAGGTGAGAGCTTCAGACAGACCAGGTTTAGGATATGTGTCTGCACTTCCTGTGCTAGGGGGTGGTGAAGGGAATGTCTGTGTTTTCTGGAACTTATAAATGGAAGGACCCTGCCTTCGACTTATCTTGAGATACTCTCTGGGAAGTAATAATGATGTATATTCACAGTAAAAGGATAACTACATTCCTTTTCTTTTTTTCCCAGTTTTCCCTCTGGCTAGGTGGAAATGTGAACAATAATTAATGAGATTTGAGGGTTATAATCCCTCCTCCTTGTGCTGATGAATTAGTATGAGCCCTGAGAAGGTATGGAGTCTACCCCTCTAGCCCAGGTCATGCTGCAGTCTTAGACTGAGAAGGGTGAGTTTCAGCTGGTATTTGGCAACAATTACATATTTCTTGCCATGAAGAATTTGATAGTGACTCCAAACTTACACCTCAAGAGGAAATGGTTTCCTTTTAGCTATACACACCCTGCAAAGAAAGGTCACTGGCTAGGGTAGGTCTGGATCCATGGCCATGAACCTCCCACACAGGGTTTGAACACATTATTGGCCGTAAATCACCTTGTTCTCACCAAATAATCTAGATGTCCTTCTTGCAGCTAAACCCAGGAAGGCAAGTGGCATCTGAATTGGCTTCATCTCCTGGCTTCTATTATACTCACCACTGAGGCACATAAAGAAACAGAAACAGCCTTAGAGAGTCTAAGGGCTGTTTGGCTTTAAACATTTTTTATTTCCTAATTGAATTAGAGTAAAAACAGTAGTTAAAATAAACCCTTGGCTGTTGTCATGAAAATCACAATAACAAATTAGCGTAAAGTAGCCAATTTTCTGTGGTTTCCAAGGATACAACCACAATTAGAATTGTCGTCTGCCAATCAATTTTTTTTTTTAATTTTCAGGGGACATTAAAACAAAACCATGAAAGGGGAAGGGCTAGAGGGGAAGTATTTCTTGCTAAATACATGTTAGAGGAAAAGGGGGAAGGTTTCTAAAGCAGATTGTGTTGATTCTTTTCAGACCAGTTTAAGGAAAATGGCTAAACCGACTCTGGTCCCACAGAAGTGGCTTAATTGAAAACAAAAGCTCACAGGTCATGTTGCTATTTTAAAGAATCAAGGTGGCTAAATCCTCTAACTCACAGGACCACAAAATCCTGGTCCTCTCCTGTCTGATTTTAGCTTTCATTTATTGGGTGCTTTGCCAAAAATCTCTTATTAACTCCTCATAACCACCTTATGAGGATATATGCTAGACACTTGTTATCTGGCCCGCCAAACATCCATTCCACCTTTTTTGGGCAATAGTTCCTGACTTCCTTTTAACAAATTACCTTTTCCCCACTTTCTACTATCCAGTTAGACAGTAAATTAAGATGCCCTAGCCATGGTAGGAATGTGAACCAAATCAGGCCATTCATAGTTAACCCTGGGTAGATCAATCTTCAGCTGTGCTTTAAAGTTACTGAAAATTGTTAGAATTTACTTGCTTTGTGGAAGTTATCGATGAGACTGTAGTGTTCCTGCTAACTTGTCTACACTATCTTGTTTCCTGTGCTCCTTTGTTCATTTTGTAAATTATTAATATCCTTCTAACAACTTTCCATTTCTGCTTACATTAGTCAGAACCAAAAAGTAACGCCAAGTGTTGTTATTCTCATTTTAATTTGAGAAAACTGAGGTTCAATTAAATTAAATCCTTTGTCCAAGGCTAGTCAGGTAATAATGGAGTCTGAATTTAAACTCACATCTGCTTCCCCTCCTCCCCCCACCATCTATTTCCTTTTATGTGAATTAATAAATTACATCCCTGGCTATACCCCAAGTCAAGGACTTTTCTTTCAACAGCGGAATCAAGGGTGCCTCCTTGGGAGAAAACTTTCATTGTTCACACTTTTCCTTTTTCGATATGTTGAGTCTACATGTAATTGATGATTTTTCTCTGCCTGTTCTTTTCATCTATGTGAGGGGGAGTGACAATGATTGTCTCATGCACCAGGATCCAATACAGTTTCTTTCAGACTGTGAAAGTATCTCTGTTTCTCTTCCTTTCCCTCCCCTTCTCTTTTCGCCCCTTCTCTTTTCTTTCTTTCTCATAGAGTTCTTGGCTATGAGTATCAGAATAGAAGAAGAAATAGGAATGTTTCAAATGAAGAATATTGGAAAGAGCATGGGCTTAAGAACCAGGCAGAGCTAGGTTTAAATTCTAGCTCCGTGAATTTCTAGCTTGTTATTGGGGGAAATCATATAGTTAGGAGAAGTTTAAATTCATTATCACTTTTTTTAAGAAGATGTTGGGGGTAGGAGTTTATTAGTTAATTTATTTATTTTTGCTGTGTTGGGTCTTCGTTTCTGTGCGAGGGCTTTCTCAAGTTGTGGCAAGCGGGGGCCACTCTTCATCGCGGTGCGCGTGCCTCTCACTATCCTGGCCTCTCTTGTTGTGGAGCACAGGCTCCAGACGCGCAGGCTCAGTAGTTGTGGATCATGGGCCTAGTTGCTCCGCGGCATGTGGGATCCTCCCAGACCAGGGCTCGAACCCGTGTCCCCTGCATTAGCAGGCAGATTCTCAACCACTGTGCCACCAGGGAAGCCCCATTGTCATTTTTTGTTGCCAATTTAGAGATCCAGGATCATAGCTGCATTTGGAGGGAGGCACCTCAACTGTCTAACTGTTACATCTGGTCTGCCTTAACATCACCAAGCTCCCTAGAGCTGTCACTGCCTTTCCAAATGCCCTCTGTTACTTGGAAGAAGCCAAATGCAAAGCATAGCCTCTTCCCGGCACATGTACAATAGATCTGCCTGAGGCAGGCTGCAAGCATAAACTGTGAATACTCTTGATTTTTTGTGCCAGGTGAATCTTGGTACCCAGGCTAGAGGCTCCAAGAACTCTGAGATTTGCCCCTCAGCCACTTGTCCTGTGGTACCTGGTATGCTGAGCCTGGAGTGTTAGCAAGGCCTCCTTGGCCTCCCTTCCTGCCCTCTCTATGTACTATTCTCCTCCACAGTGGGTGAATGGCAGCTGGTAGGGGTATTACCTTCTGCTTTTCTTTCTGAAGTTCATTTAAGTTTCAGGTCAGTGGCTAACACCCTTCACTAGTTCTATAGTAATATACCATAGATTGAATTTACTTCAGTGGGGTTTTGGGAGCTATGAGTTAAAGATTTGGGTTTAGGTCACTTGCATTGATGTTATGCCTCTTAATCCAGAGTTCTTTTGTTATTGTTGAGGCTGCTTCTGGAATTAGAGAAATGAATACAATTACATGTGTGTGAAAAAAACTAAGACATTCCTTGCTGGTCAGTGAATCCTAATTTTCCTTCCTGCCCAACCCCATTGGCTTTATCCAGGATATGAGCTTCAGGATAG
This sequence comes from Physeter macrocephalus, assembly GCF_002837175.3. Taxonomy (NCBI): domain Eukaryota; kingdom Metazoa; phylum Chordata; class Mammalia; order Artiodactyla; family Physeteridae; genus Physeter; species Physeter macrocephalus. The sequence continues at coordinate 54,231,700 of NC_041231.1, read as the reverse complement.
AAGGAAAAATACAAATACTTAAAATACTCAATACTGAAGAGAGCATGAGTTTTGGTGCCAGGCAGAGAAAGGTTTAAAATCTAGCTTTACTGATTTCTAGCTTGTTTTGGGGGAAAATTACTTTCCCTTTATGAACAGCAGTATTCTACTTTATTCTACTCTAGATGATGATCATGCATACCTTTTGATACTGTTTTTAGTGAAAAATGGTATTTATTATTGTACATTGCACAGAGTAAGCAACTGTGTAAGCCAACAGTAGATATGTAAGTCAAGCCAAAATTTGCCAGAAACCTACCCCTCCTTTACAGCTGACATATTTTAAAAATGTATGCTCTGTACTCTTGATTTTTTTCCTTTAGGAATCTCAAGTCTGTGTGTTGCCTACTTTATGTATCACTCTTCTGTCTCTTAACCATTATCCTCTTTCTTCAGTTCCTTCTCTGTTCCTGTTTCTATTCTTCTTGTCTTTTAATATGCTTCTTTGGGGGGTAACTTTATTTTGTCCCTTGTTTTCTTTTTAATGTAGTTGTCATTCTTAAATTCTATTTCTTTTGTTTCCATCTCTTTCCTAAGTTATTATCAGCTTCCATTTCATCTCCTACTTTTGACTGACCATCACCTCTTTTTATCTGGTCATTACTTTCCAAAGTTTTTATACTTCTGCTTTGTGGTCTCCCCCTTAGAGCTGAAATTGTTCATAAAGTTGATTGTTGTTATTGTTGTTTTTCATGTTGAAATGTTGGGTTACAATTTTTCTATACTTTATAATGAGAGTTTTCTACAGAGAAGTTTTCCTGCTATTTTTTCAGGTGGTTTCTCTTACGGTATCTTTAGATGCATGTTATACCTTAAAAAAAACTTATATAGAATTATTAAATGTGTTGAATTTTCCTTGCCTAGCTATTATATTAGAGCATCTTACCTAAGTGGTTTCTTAACAAAAATTGCCTCTTTTTTTTCTTTTCTCTTATGTATGGCACCTTCTGCTTTAGATCCTAACCAAGTTTGAGGGAGCTTCCACCACCTGTCCTGATTTTGTAGATTCCTTTTACCAGCTGCTGCTGCCAAGGAGTACTCTCACTGCCTTCCAGAGTTTTCTCTCTTTTAGAAGGTGGTCATTGCTGAGAATCACCTCTGGGCCTCCTGGAAACCTTCTGTGTCTTCTGTCTCCCCAAATGCTCATGCCTTGTTCATTCACAGCCCAGTTCACAGCATTTCTGAGGCAGGGTTTGGTCCTCTCTTTCAGGAGATAAATGTGTGGAACCTTCCATGACTAGGGCCCACTGCCCTACCTGTTATTTCTTTCCACTCGTTATCTAACTTTATGGCTTCTTGTGCTGGTTCACTTGCATTCAGGAGCTTTTGAACTGCCTGACACCTAACTTGGAGGTTGCAGAATTTCTCTGACTCTTAACTTCCCCATCAACGTATTTTGGAGAAAACCCAGGAAATTGAAAATTCAGCTGCCACCACACTAAATTTGTAAATATGTGCTTCTCCAAATAGCACCTTGAACTTTCATTAGAGTCAATCCATTGCTTAATATTAAAGTTGTTTTATGAAATTTTATAACATTTAAGGGAAGCATTACTTGCTCTCAGAGACAAACCTTACGATCTTGATGGCTTAATATAGTAGAAGTTGATTTCTTGCCCATGTAAAGTTCATTGGCATGAGGGAGTGCCAAGGCAGGGGAGCTTAGAATCAGTCATTCAGGGGCTGGACTGATAGAGCCTTTGCCATATTTAACACCTGGATTCCAAGATCACTTGGAGTAGAGCGAAAAGCTGGAGGTTCTTGTAGGAGATTTTCATGGGTGAGATCTGATAGTACATATATGGCTTCTACCCTTTCCCAGTGGCCACGTTCAGGCATACAGCCACGTCTAACTGAAAATGAGATTGAGAAATGGAATCTTGTTCTGTGCCCAAGGAGAAAAGGAAATAAATTTGGTGAAGAGCTAACTTATCTTTGCCATAAAATATCTCTCTCTTCTCCCAGTTTACCAGCTTTGTCAGGGCAGGGCTAGAACTCTACTCGTGATTATCTCCCACTTAGCCTAGCTTAAAACCTGGGAAATAACAGAGGCTCAGTGAATGTTTGTGCAATTTAATGGAATTGAATTTTTATCCTGCAACTTTATCTGAATTATTTACATATTCTCTAATGTTGATCATGGACAATTCATTTCTACCTGGGACTTGCAGTGGAAAGGGTTAAAATAACTCAAAGAAGAGATGACATATTGACAAAGTGAACCAAGTATGGAACAAATCCTTCCTTAATCTCTATAAACTGTTTCAAAATCCTGCTTTATTTTAACTTGTCATGTAAAGGGACATATATGTTGAGCTTGGTTAGATCAGATTGTAGTCTGTCATCTGATGTGACCTTGAGCAGCATGATGGAGAGAAAATCCAAGGTTACATTAGCATTGCAACTAGATTTATGCTTGGAAGAAGTACTTCGGACAGATAAAGTGGCGTGCATGTGTGTGTATTCAACATTAAAGGAACTTCCTTTTAACATCTCTAATCTTTACATTTTTGTTGTTGTGTCATTATCCTCTAAAATGGTGTGGCATGCCACACAACGTGTCATTATTTTTAATGATGTCCATAACCTCACCATTTAAAATAGGCCCAATGTGTGGCAACTTCAGTGTGATAATCTCTCTCTTCACAGACTAAATGTAAATCATAAAAGTATAGAACTTCCAGAAGAAATCTTCATGACCTTTGGTTAGGTAAGAAGTTTTTAGATCTGATGCCAGAAAACACAATCTAGGGACTTTCCTGGTGGTCCAGTGGTTAAGACTCCATGCTCCCAATGCAGGGGGCCCAGGTTCGATCCCTGGTCAGGGCACTGGATCCCGCATGCCACAACTAAAAGATCCCGTATGCCACAACTAAAAAAAGATCCCACATGCCACAACTAAAGATCCCGCATGCCGTAGCACAGGGAGATCAGCTTGGTGCTTTGTGACCACCTAGAGGGGTGGGATAGGGAGGATGGGAGGGAGACGCAAGAGGGAGGAGATATGGGGATATATGTATATGTATAGCTGATTCACTTTGTTACAAAGCAGAAACTAACACACCATTGTAAAGCAATTATACTCCAATAAAGATGTTAAAAAAATAAAATAAAATGGGTTTTCCAACTAATCCCACATGCTGAAATGAAGATCCCACACACAGCAACAAAGATCCTGCATGCTGCAACTAAGACCTGGCACAGACAAATAAATAAACAAATAAATAAATAAATATTTTTTAAAAAACATAATCTAGTAAAAAATGATAAATTGGACATCATCAAAATATAAAATGTTTGTTCTGTTAAAGCCAATGTTAAAGGAATGAAAAGACAAATTAAAGTAGGGAGAGAACACATGCAACTTAGTTATCTGAAACAGGACTTATTACATAACAAACTCAGAATTCCATAATAAGAAAACATAGAACCCAATGAAAATAACAGGAAAACGTTTTAACAGACACTTCAACAAAGAAAACAGAAATATGGCAAATAATTACCCATGAAAAGATACTCTTCATCATTTATTAGGAATTGCAAATCAAACCCACAATGAGATACCACTGCACAGATATTCAAAAGGCGAAAAGGAAATAGAGAAACAGAAAAGAAAATCTGAAAAAAAAACACAAGTATTGTTGAGAATACAGAGCAACTGAAACTCTCCTATATTTTTGGTGGGAATGCAAAATGAGAGCAGCACAGTGGAAAACTGTTTGATAGCTTTTTATAAAGTAAAACATGAATTTACCATATGATTCAGTAATACCACTTTTAGGTATTTCTGTATCCTGATTGTGATGGTGGTTCCATGGCTCTAAACATTTATTAAAACTCACAGTACTGCACAACAATAATAAAATAAACTTTATGGTGTATAGTTTTTTGAAATATTTAAAAACTTGAAAAACAACGGATCTTTTCTTTTTTTAAAAGAAGAGCAAGCCCCTAACCCATGAGATGTTAGAACAGTTGCCACAAGGTGGCCTGTGCATTACTTCCAGAGTGATGGTGATCTCCAGCCATTCTAGTTCCCCAAAGATGGAGACAAGATTCACAAATGTGATTATTAGAGAAAACAGACACATCTTTGTCAGAGAAGGATCCCACCCCCAAATGACCATAGCCTTCCCTTCTGGGTCGTAAGCACAAGTTAGGAAGAAAGATGATAGTCTGTACCAAGAGATCAATTATGCTTAAATAATAGAGCTCCACCCTAAGCCCACAGGCATGTCACAATCAGAGAACATCCAAGGAGTAGTGGGAGTAGCTTGATATTTGGGAGCTGCTGGCAAGAGAGTGTTAACACTATTAAATATAGCTTTCTGGCTCTGATGGAGCCCATTAGCTGTATTTCTGGAGACTGGTGTATTTTTTTTTTTCTGAAGCTATCAGCATGTTCAGACCCAAAGCTAATATGTGCATTATGGCTTTGCTGGATTTCAAGCCTTTTCTCATTACAGACATTGATAGTGATTAAAAGTTTTCACCAAATATCACGTTCCGTTGCCATGGAGTAATTTTTGGCTCCCCTAATGGTAACCAGAGGTTCCAAGATGATCATTCAAATTAATTAGGATAATTTGCAATGGAAAAGTTGATGGAGAAGGCAGGTTGCTTGATGTGTCAAAGTAACTATTACTGCTATTCTACTTCTTCCCACTCCTCTCCTCAAAAGGCAGTAACCACAAACAGAGGTGTTAAGCCCTCCCTTGGGCTGGCCAGTGCAGGGCTTATTTCCATGGGGTCATGACCTGTGCCCGTCCCCTCATTCTGTGAGCAGTCCCAGCAGAAGAGGAGACCAGATAAGCTCAGGCTGGTGTTAACAGGCGATGACTTCAGTATGCTGGCTCTTCTCCAGCCTGGATGTTTGGCAGGAACTCTGGTGCCATGAACTTGAACTAGACTTGAGATATACTCCTCCCTAATAGAGTGTTTTAGACAGTTGTCTTTCTCTTTCAGTGGCTTCTGGTTATCACCCACCTTGTGAGTGGGGTATGGCCCCACCATGCACTCTTCTGCATCCTTCTGATGCCTAGATATCACCAAACCTAGGCGACCCAATCTCAGAATCACTTTCTGCTCTTATCTAGCAAGACTTTTCCTACCCTGTCTCAGGTACTCTTTGAATTCTTTAGGAATAATGATTGATCTGGGCCCCAGTATAATCACTCACATGGAACTGAGTAGGGAGTTCTGCTATAAAGAGCACACTGTCAGGGGCAACTTGAAAAATCTCTGTAAATATCCTTTTTGGGGATGGATAGAGGGATAGAGGAAGAGCTCCGAGTCCTAGTACTGAGCCCAACACAATCCCATATGTTGCTTCACTTACCTAAGGGTTGCAATGATGAGGGTGTAGTGAGGGACTTTTGAGGCCCTCAGTGGAGGGAATTTCAGCTTCTCATGTGGAACTACATCTGGGAAACTACCAGATCCCTGAGGCCGGCTGTTACTCCCATCCTTCAGCCTTGTGAATGTGGCCTGCTGATGACCTACAGCTGCCTCTCCTCTTTGGTGAACTGACCTTGGCCAATGGGAAGCTGAAGTACAGGTGGAGGTAATGTGCTGCCCCCCCAAACAGGGGCGGCCAGTGGGCATAACTGAGAGATATGGAGGGACACAACCCAAGCCCACTCGCCTCAAGTGGAGATGATTCTGTCGTGTGATTTACTCCCCAGAGTCCCTTATGATTTTATCTGAGATCACAAGCTTGTTTGGTCCTTTCTCCATGCAATTCTTTTTTCCCATCACTCTGTTAAAGGGTTGTCCTGAAGGACATTCCCTCAGTAAATCCCACGAACTCAAATTCTTACACCAGGCTTTCTGAGGAGCCCTGCTAAACACCAACTCCATGGAGCTATTGACAACATCTACCTTCTCCAGGCTTGATGTTCACATCTTTTCTTCTGCCGTGGTTTTGAACACCACATTACTCCTGGAGGTGGTCTGGAAGTTGTGGTCTGTTTGATTGTCTTTCCTCTGGGTCCGATCTAGTCCCCTTAGGAGGCATCTGACTCCCAACAACCCAAACTCATATACAAGGGAATCTTCAGAGACCACATTGGAAAAGTCTGGGGAAGAGGTAAAGGAGATATTCTTCATTAACAAGAGCAAGACAAAGACAAGAAATGAAACAAGTCTTTGTTGACAAACCTAGAGAATAATCAGCACAGTTAGGAGTTATTCTGGAAGGTGTCAATTCTGAGAGAATAAGAGCCCAAAGTGACATATAGAGAAAGGCCCCTTATAGGCAAGGAAGATGCACAGTCCCTCACAAATAAAAATATATCACAATTTCTTTTACATAAGGCACAGCAGGCTGATAGTGTCCTAGATTATTATTTACTGTGGATCCCTTCAGATCTCCACAAATCACTACTGATCCTTTAAGCTAGGCAGTCCTTCCCTATTAGAATTTTATTGATCTCTTTCCTTCCTCTTTCTCTGCTTCCAAACAAAATGCTCTTTTTCATCCTTTGCATCTTGGATGTTGCATTTTAAACCATTCCTAAAGTATTATTTGAGTTTTATAGTCCTTACCCTTGCATTAACTGGACTTCCCTAAATATGTTGTACTAACAAGTATTTAAAAGCCTTTGTGGGGCTTCCCTGGTGGCGCAGTGGTTGGGAGTCCGCCTGCCGATGCAGGGGATACGGGTTCATGCCCCGGTCCGGGAGGATCCCGCGTGCCGTGGAGCGGCTGGGCCCGTGAGCCATGGCCGCCTAGCCTGCGTGTCCGGAGCCTGTGCTCTGCAACGGGAGAGGCCACAACAGTGAGAGGCCCGCGTGCCACAAAAAAAAATAAATAAATAAAAAATAAAAGCCTTTGTGCTAACTGTAATGTGATAGATCACTGGGGAACCTAATTAATGATTTGTGCATATATTTAAGAGACATCAGTTAGATCAGAATTCACATACCACTCTTCATGCTACCCTCCCTATTACAAAACAAGGTATGGTGAGAGAAAACCCAGCATAAAAAAATATCAGGAGAGGAGCTCCAAGATGGCGAAGAGTAAGATGCAGAGATCACCTTCCTCCCCACAAATACATCAGAAATACATCTACATGTGGAACAACTACAGAACACCTACTGAACGCTGACAGAAGACCCCAGACTTACCAAAAGGCAAGAAACTCCCCACGTACCTGTGTAGGGCAAAAGAAAAAACAAAAAACAGAGACAAAAGAATAGGGACGGGACCTGCACCAGTGGGAGGGAGCTGTGAAGGAGGAAAGGTTTCCACACACTAGAAGCCCCTTTGCGTGCGGAGACTGTGGGTGGCGGAGGGGGAAAGCTCCGGAGCCACGGAGGAGAGCGCAGCAACAGGGTGCAGAGGGCAAAGCGGGGAGATTCCCGCACAGAGGATCGGTGCCGAGAGGCACTCACCAGCCCGAGAGGCTTGTCTGCTTCCCCGCCAGGGCGGGCGGGGGCTGGGAGCTGAGCTCGGGCTTCGGAGGTCGGATCCCAGGGAGAGGACTGGGGTTGTCTGCGTGAACACAGCCTGAAGGGGTTAGTGCGCCACAGCTAGCCGGGCGGGAGTCCGGGAGAAGTCTGGAGCTGCCGAAGAGACAAGAGACATTTTCTTGCCTCTTTGTTTCCTGGTGCGCAAGGAGAGGGGATTAAGAGCGCTGCTTAAAGGAGCTCCAGAGACGGGCGCGAGCCACGGCTATCAATGCGGACCCCAGAGACTGGCATGAGACGCTAAGTCTGCTGCTGCCGCCACCAAGAAGCCTGTGTGCAACCACAGGTCACTCGCCACACCTCCCCTCCCGGGAGCCTGTGCAGCCCGCCACTGCCAGGGTCCCGGGATCCAGGGACAACTTCCCCGGGAGAACGCACAGCGCGCCTCAGGCTGGTGCAACATCACGGTGGCCTCTGCCGCCGCAGGCTCGCCCCGCATCCGTACCCCTCCCTCCCCCCGGCCTGAGTGAGCCAGAGCCCCCGAATCAGCTACTTCTTTAACCCCGTCCTGTCTTAGCAAAGAACAGACGCCCTCAGGCGACCTACACGCAGAGGCGGGTTCAAATCCAAAGCTGAACCACGGGAGCTGTGCGAACAAAGAAGAGAAAGGAAAATCTCTCCCAGCAGTCTCGGGAGCAGCAGATTAAAGCTCCACAATCAACTTGATGTACCCTGCATCTGTGGAATACCTGAATAGACAACGAATCATCCTAAATTGAGGAGGTGGATTTTGGGAGCAACGATATATGTATTTTTTTCCTTTTTTCACTCTTTCTTTCTTTCTTTCCTCCCCAAGCTACAGTGCTGGACATCCTATGCCAAACAACTAGCAAGACAGGAACCCATTAGCAGAGAGGTTGCCTAAAATCATAGTAAGGCCACAGACACCCCAAAACCCACCACCAA
>NC_041231.1:54220619-54223123 GCF_002837175.3 Physeter macrocephalus | reverse complement strand
GCATCGGCGGGCGGACGCGCAACCACTGCGCCACCAGGGAAGCCCTCTTTCCTCCCTTTTATTCTGAGCTATGTGGAGGACAGACTCTTGGTGCTCCAGCCAGGCGTCAGGGCTGTGCCACTGAGGTGGGAGAGCCAAGTTCAGGACACCGGTCCACAAGAGACCTCCCAGCTCCACGTAATATCAAACGGCGAAAATCTCCCAGAAATCTCCATCTCAACGCCAAGACCCAGCTCCACTCCACAAGCAGCAAGCTACAGTGCTGGACATCCTATGCCAAACAACTAGCAAGACAGGAACCCATTAGCAGAGAGGTTGCCTAAAATCATAGTAAGGCCACAGACACCCCAAAACCCACCACCAAACGTGGACCTGCCCCCCAGAAAGACAAGATCCAGCCTCATCCACCAGAACACAGGCACTAGTCCCCTCCATGAGGAAGCCTACACAACCCACTGAACCAACCTTAGCCACTGGGGACAGACACCAAAAACAACGGGAACTACGGACCTGCAGCCTGGGAGAAGGAGACCCAAAACACAGTTAAGCAAAATGAGAAGACAGAGAAACACACAGCAGATGAAGGAGCAAAGCCAAAGCCACGAGACGCAACAAATGAAGAGGAAATAGGCAGTCTACCTGAAAAAGAATTCAGAATCATGATAGTAAAGATGATCCAAAATCTTGGAAATAGAATGGAGAAAATACAAGAACTGCTTAACAAGGACCTAGAAGAACGAAAGAGCAGACAAACAGTGATGAACAACACAATAAATGAAATTGACAATTCTCTAGAAGGGATCAATAGCAGAGTAACTGAGGCAGAAGAACGGATAAGTGACCTGGAAGATAAAATAGTGGAAATAACTACTGCAGAGTAGAATAAAGAAAAAAAAAAAAAGAAAAAAATTGAGGACAGTCTCAGAGACCTCTAGGACAACATTAAACAAACCAACATTCGAATTATAGGGGTCCCAGAAAAAGAAGAGAAAAAGAAAGGAACTGAGAAAATATTTGAAGAGATTATAGTTGAAAACTTCCCTAAATGGGAAAAGAAATAGTCAAGTCCAGGAACCTCTGAGAGTGCCATACAGGATAAATCCAAGGAGAAACATGCCAAGACACATATTAATCAAACTATCAAAAATTAAATACAAAGAACAACTATTAAAAGCAGCAAGGGAAAAGCAACAAATAACACACAAGGGAATCCCCATAAGGTTAACAGCTGATCTTTCAGCAGAAACTGTGCACCCCAGAAGGGAGTGGCAGGACATATTTAAAGTGATGAAGGAGAAAAAACTACAACCAAGATTACTCTACCCAGCAAGGATCTCATTCAGATTTTATGGAGAAATTAAGACCTTTACAGACAAGCAAAAGCTAAGACAATTCAGCACCACAAAACCAGCTTTACAACAAATGCTAACGGAACTTCTCTAGGCAGGAAACACAAGAGAAGGAAAAGACCTACAATAATAAACCCAAAACAATTAAGAAAATGGTAATAGGAAGATACATATCAATAACTACCTTAAATGGAAATCATTTAAAAGCTCCAACCAAAAGACACAGACTGGATGGATGGATACAAAAACAAGACCCAAAAATATGCTGTCTACAAGAGACCCACCTATCATCCAAAAGGAAAATAAATAAGGAAACACAAGCTTTAAATGATAGATTAAACAAGCTGGACTTAATTGGTATTTATAGGACATTCCATCCAAAAACAACAGAATACACATACTTCTCAAGTGCTTATGGAACAATCAAGCCTGGTAAATTTAAGAAAATTGAAATCGTATCAAGTATCTTTTCCAACCACAATGCTGTGAGACTAGATATCAATTACAGGAAAAAATCTGTAAGAAATACAAACACTTGGAGGCTAAAAAACACACTACTTAATAACCAAGAGATCACTGAGGAAATCAAAGAGGAAATCAAAAAATACCTACAAACAAATGACAATGCAAACACGGTGACCCAAAACCTATGGGATGCAGCAAATGCAGTTCTAAGAGGGAAGTTTAGAGCAATACAATCCTACCTTAAGAAACAAGAAACATCTCAAATAAACAACCTAACCTTACACCTAAAGCAATTAGAGAAAGAAGAACAAAAACCCCCAAAATTAGAAGAACGAAAGAAAGCATAAAGATCAGATCAGAAATAAATGAAAAAGAAATGAAGGAAACGGTAGCAAAGATAAATAAAACTAAAAGCTGGTTCTTTGAGAAGATAAACAAAATTGATAAACCATTAGGCAGACTCATCAAGTAAAAAAGGGAGAAGGCTAAAATCAATGGAATTAGAAATGAAAAAGCAGAAGTAACAACTGACACTGCAGAGATACAAAGGATCATGAGCGATTACTACAAGCAACTATATGCCAATAAAATGGACAACCTGGAAGAAATGGACAAATTCTTAGAGAAGGACAACCTTCCAATACTGAACCAGGAAGAAATAGAAGATAGAAACCGACCAATCACAAGCAC
>NC_041231.1:54203019-54213849 GCF_002837175.3 Physeter macrocephalus | reverse complement strand
AATTAAGACCTTTACAGACAAGCAAAAGCTAAGACAATTCAGCACCACAAAACCAGCTTTACAACAAATGCTAACGGAACTTCTCTAGGCAGGAAACACAAGAGAAGGAAAAGACCTACAATAATAAACCCAAAACAATTAAGAAAATGGTAATAGGAAGATACATATCAATAACTACCTTAAATGGAAATCATTTAAAAGCTCCAACCAAAAGACACAGACTGGATGGATGGATACAAAAACAAGACCCAAAAATATGCTGTCTACAAGAGACCCACCTCAGACCTAGGGACAAATACAGACTGAAAGTGAGGGGATGGAAAAAGATATTCCATTCAAATGGAAATCAAAAGAAAGCTGGAGTAGCAATTCTCTTATCAGACAAAATGGACTTTAAAACAAAGACTATTACAAGAGACAAAGGAGGACACTACATAATGATCAAGGGATCAATCCAAGAAGAAGATATAACAATTGTAAATATATATGCATCCAACATAGGAGCACCTCAATACTTAAGGCAAATACTAACAGCCATGAAAGGCGAAATCGACAGTAACACAATCATAGTAGGGGACTTTAACAAACCACTTTCACCAATGGACAGATCATCCAAAAGGAAAATAAATAAGGAAACACAAGCTTTAAATGATACATTACACAAGATGGACTTAATTGATATTTATAGGACATTCCATCCAAAAACAACAGAATACACATTTTTCTCAAGTGCTCATGGAACATTCTCCAGGATAGATCATATATTGGGTCACAAATCTAGCCTTGGCAAATTTAAGAAAATTGAAATCATATCAAGTATCTTTTCTGACCACAACGCTATGAGACTAGATATCAATTACAGGAAAAGATCTGTAAAAAATACAAACACATGGAGGCTAAACAATACACTACTTAATAACGAAGTGATCACTGAAGAAATCAAAGAGGAAATCAAAAAATACTTAGAAACAAATGACAATGGAGACACGACGACCCAAAACCTATGGGATGCAGCAAAAGCAGTTCTAAGAGGGAAGTTTATAGCAATACAATCCTACCTTAAGAAACAGGAAACATCTCGTATAAACAACCTAACTTTGCACCTAAAGCAATTAGAGAAAGAAGAACAAAAGAACCCCAAATTTAGCAGAAGGAAAGAAATCATAAAGATCAGATCAGAAATAAATGAAAAAGAAATGAAGGAAACAATAGCAAAGATCAATAAAACTAAAAGCTGGTTCTTTGAGAAGATAAATAAAATTGATAAACCATTAGCCAGACTCATCAAGAATAAAAGGGAGAAGACTCAAATCAATAGAATTAGAAATGAAAAAGGAGATGTAACAACTGACACTGCAGAAATACAAAAGATTATTAGAGATTACTACAAGCAACTGTATGCCAATAAAATGGACAATCTGGAAGAAATGGACAAATTCTTAGAAATGCACAACCTGCCAAGACTGAACCAGGAAGAAATAGAAAATATGAACAGACCAATCACAAGCACTGAAATTGAAACTGTGATTAAAAATCTTCCAACAAACAAAAGCCCAGGACCAGATGGCTTCACAGGCGAATTCTATCAAACATTTAGAGAAGAGCTAACACCTATCCTTCTCAAACTCTTCCAAAAGATAGCAGAGGGAAGAACACTCCCAAACTCATTCGATGAGGCCACCATCACTGTGATACCAAAACCAAACAGATGTCACAAAGAAAGAAAACTAAAGACCAACATCACTGATGAACATAGATGCAAAAATCCTCAACAAAATACTAGCAAACAGAATCCAACAGCATATTAAAAGGATCATACATCATGATCAAGTGGGGTTTATCCCAGTAATGCAAGTGTTCTTCAGTATACACAGATCAATCAACGTGATACACCATATTAAGAAACTGAAGCAGAAAACCATATAGTCGTCTCAGTAGATCCAGAGAAAGCTTTTGACAAAATTCAACACCCATTTATGATAAAAAACCCTCCAGAAAGTAGGCATAGAGGGAAATTTCCTCAACATAATAAAGGCCATATATAACAAACCCACAGCCAACATCGTCCTCCATGGTGAAAAACTGAAACCATTTCCACTAAGATCAGGAACAAGACAAGGTTGCCCACTCTCACCACTATGATTCCACATGGTTTTGGAAGTTTTAGGCACAGCAATCAGAGAATAAAAAAGAAATAAAAGGAATACAAATGGGAAAAGAAGAAGTAAAGCTGTATCTGTTTGCAGATGACATGATACTATACATAGAGAATCCTAAAGATTCTACCAGAAAACTACTAGAGCTAATCAATGAATTTGGTAAAGGATCAGGATACAAAATTAATGCACAGAAATCTCTTGCATTCCTATACACTAATGATGAAAAATCTGAAAGTGAAATTAAGAAAACATTCCCATTTACCATTGCAACAAAAAGAATAAATATCTAGATATAAACCTTCCTAAGGAGACAAAAGACCTGTATGCAGAAAGTTATAAGACATTGATGAAAATTAAAGATGATACAAATAGATGGAGAGATAGACCATGTTCTTGGATTGGAAGAATCAACATTGTGAAAATGACTTTACTGCCCAAAGCAATCTACAGATTCAATGCAATCCCTATCAAACTACCACTGGCATTTTTCACAGAACTAGGACAAAAAATTTCACAGTTTGTATGGAAACACAAAAGACCCCGAATAGCCAAAGCAATCTTGAGAAAGAAAAACGGAGCTGGAGGAATCAGGCTCCCGGATTTAAGACTATACTACAAAGCTATAGTAATGAAGACAGTATAGTACTGGAACAGAAACAGAAATGTAGATCAGTGGAACAGGATAGAAAGCACAGAGAAAAAACCATGCACATATGGTCACCTTATCTTTTTTGTGTGTGTGTGGTATGCAGGCCTCTCACTGTTGTGGCCTCTCCTGTTGCGGAGCACAGGCCCCAGACATGCAGGCCCAGTGGCCATGGCCCACGGGCCCAGCCGCTCCACGGCATGTGGGATCTTCCCGGACCGGGGCACGAACCCGTGTCCCCTGCGTCGGCAGGCGGACTCTCAACCACTGCGCCACCAGGGAAGCCCTCACCTTATCTTTTATAAAGGAGGCAAGAATATAGGATGGAGAAAAGACAGCCTTTTCAATTAGTGGTGCTGGGAAAACTGGACAGCTACATGTAAAAGAATGAAATTAGAACACTCCCTAACACCATACACCAAAATAAACTCAAAATGGATTAAAGACCTAAATGTAAGGCCAGACACCATCAAACTCTTAGAGGAAAACATAGACAGAAGATTCTATGACATAAATCACAGGAAGATCCTCTTTGACCTACCTCCTAGAGAAATGGAAATAAAAATAAACAAATGGGATCTAATGAAACTTAAAAGCTTTTGCACAGCAAAGGAAACCATAAACAAGACGAAAATACAACCCTCAGAATGGGAGAAAATATTTGCAAAGGAAGGAAGTGACAAAGGATTAATCTCCAAAATTTACAAGCAGCTTGTGCAGCTCAATATTAAAAAAACAAATAACCCAATCCAAAAATGTGCAGAAGACCTAAATAGACATTTCTCCCTAAGAAGATATACAGATTGCCAGCAGACAGATGAAAGAATGCACAAAATCATTAATCATTAGAGAAATGCAAATCAAACCTACAATGAGGTATCACCTCACAGCAGTCAAAATGGCTATCACCAAAAAATCTACAAACAATAAATGCTGGAGAGGGTATGGAGAAAAAGGAACCCTCTTGTATTGTTGGTGGGAATGTAAATTGATACAGCCACTATGGAGAATAGTGTGGATGTTCCTTAAAAAACTAAAAATAGAACTACCATATGACCTAGCAATCCCATTACTGGGCATATACCCTGAGAAAACCATAATTCCAAAAGTGTCATGTACCAAAATGTTCATTGCAGCTCTATTAACAATAGCCAGGACATGGAAGCAACCAAAGTGTCCATCAGCAGATGAATGGATAAAGAAGATGTGGCACGTATATACAATGGAATATTACTCAGCCATAAAATGGAACGAAACTGAGTTATTTGTAGTGAGGTGGATGGACCTAGAGACTGTCATACAGAGTAAGTAAATCAGAAAGAGAAAAACAAATACCATATGCTAACACATATATATGGAATCTAAAAAGAAAAATGGTCATGAAGAACCTAGGGGCAAGATGGGAATGAAGATGCAGACGTACTAGAGAATGAACTTGAGGGTACGGGAAGGGGGAAGGGTTAGCTGTGACAAAGTGAGAGTGGCATGGATATATATACACTACCAAACATAATAAAATCGGTAGCTAGTGGGAAGGAGCCGCATAGCACTGGGAGATCAGCTCGGTGCTTTGTGACCACCTAGAAAGGTGGGATTGGGAGGGTGGGAGGGAGGGAGATGTAAGAGGGAAGTGGTATAGGGACATATGTATATGTATAACTGATTCACTTGGTTATAAAGCAGAAACTAACACGCCATTGTAAAGCAATTATACTCCAATAAAGATGTTTAAAAAAATCAGGAAAATATGTCGATAGGTTGGAAGTAAGTCTTCTCTGGAGGAAAGATGTGTGAGGAAGAGAAAAGGAGGCAGAGGTTCAAAACCTGCTGGATCAGCAAGCAAGAAGCAAGAAACTTCAGCCAGTTATTACCCCAGTGACCAATACTTAAGGATTAAAACAAATACAGAGTTTCAGTTTCCATTTTTCTAACTGCTAACGTGCTGTCTAAACCACTTTAGCATACATCATTCAAAGGCAAGAAGATTATGGGTAGTATAGTCATTTTCACAAAGTTAATTCTTCCAATCCAAGGACATGGTATATCTCTCCATCTGTTTGTATCATCTTTAATTTCTTTCATCACTATCTTATAGTTTTCTGCATACAGGTCTTTGTCTCCTTAGGTAGGTTTATTCCTAGGTATTTTATTCTTTTTGTTGCAATGGTTAATGGGAGTGTTTCCTTAATTTCTCTTTCAGATTTTTCATCATTAGTGTATAAGAATGCAAGAGGTTTTTGTATTCTGCTACTTTATCAAATTCATTGGTTAGCTCTAGTAGTTTTCTGGTGACATCTTTAGGATTCTCTATGTATACTATCATGTCATCTGCAAACAATGACAATTTTACTTCTTTTCCAATTTGGATTCCTTTTATTTCTTTTTCACCTCTGATTGCTGTGGCTAAAACTTCCAAAACTATGTTGATTAATAACAGGGAGAGTGGGCACCCTTGTCTTGTTCCTGATCTTAGTGGAAATGGTTTCAGTTTTTCACCATTGAGAATGATGTTGGCTGTGGGTTTGTCATATATGGCATTTATTATGTTGAGGTAAGTTCCCTCTATGCCTACTTTCTGTAGAGTTTTTATCAGAAATGTGTGTTGAATTATGTCAAAAGCTTTTTCTGCATCTGTTGAGATGATCATACGATTTTTATTCTTCAGTTTGTTACTATGGTGTACCACATTGATCGATTTGCGTATATTGAAGAATCCTTGCATCCCTGGGATAAATCCCGCTTGATCATGGTGTATAATCCTTTTAATGTGCTGTTGAATTCTGTTTACTGGTATTTGTTGAGGATTTTTGCATCTGTGTTCATCAGTGATATTTGTTTGTAGTTTTCCGTCTTTGTGACATCCTTGTCTGGTTTTTTATCAGGGTGATGATGGCCTCGTCGAATGAGTTTGGGAGTGTTCCTCCCTCTGCTATACTTTGGAAGAGTTTGAGAAGGATAGTTGTTAGCTCTTCTATAAATGTTTGATAGTATTCGCCTGTGAACCATCTTTTAGTTTTATTTATCTTTGCTATTGTTTTCTTCATTTCTTTTTATTTATTTCTGATATGATGTTTATGATTTCTTTCCTTATGCTAATTTGGGGTTTTTTTTTCTTCTTTCTCTAATTGTTTTAAGTGTGAGGTTAGGTTGTTTATCTGAGATGTTTCTTTTTTCTTGATGTAGGAATGTGTTGCAGTAAACTTCCCTATTAGAACTACTTTTGCTTCATCCCATAGGTTTTGGGTTGTCATGTTTTCATTGTCATTTGTTTCTAGGTATTTTTAAATTTCTTCTTTGATTTCTTCATTGGTCTCTTGGTTATCTAGTAGGGTGTTGTTTAGCCTCCATGTGTTTGTATTTTTTACAGATTTTTTTCCTGTAATTGATATCTAGTCTCATAGTGTTCTGGCCAGAAAAGATGCTTGATATGATTTCAATTTTCTTAAATTTACCAATGCTTGATTTGTGACCCAATATCTGATATTTCCTGGAAAATGTTCCATGAGCACTTGAGAAGAAAGCGTATTCTGTTTTTTTTCGATGGAATGTCCTATAAATATCAATTAAGTCCATCTTGTGTAATGTATCATATAAAGCTTGTGTTTCCTTATTTATTTTCATTTTGTATGATCTGTCCACTGGTAAAATTGGGGGGTTAAAGTCCCCTACTGTGACTGTATTACTGTTGATTTCCCCTTTTATAGCTGTTAGCATTTGCCTTATGTATTGAGGTGTTCCTATGTTGGGTGCATCAATATTTACTATCGTTATATCTTCTTCTTGGATTGATCCCTTGATCATTATGTAGTGTTTTCTTTGTGTCTTGTTCAATCTTCATTTTAAAGTCTCTTTTGTCTGGTATGAGAATTGCTATTCCAGCATTCTTTTGATTTCCATTTGCATGGAATATCTTTTTCCATCCCCTCACTTTCAGTCTGTATGTGTCCCTAGATCTGAAGTGTGTCACTTGTAGACAGCATATATATAGGTCTTGTTTTTGTATCCATTCAGCCAGTCTATGTATTTTGGTTGGAGCATTTAATCCATTACATTTAAGGTAGTTATCAATATGTATTACCTATTACCATTGTGTTAATTGTTTTGGATTTGTTATTGTCAATCTTTTCCTTCTCTTGTGTTTCCTGTCTAGGGAAGTTCCTCTCTGTGCTTCCTGGACTTGATTGACTATTTCCTTTTCCATATTAGGGAAATTTTCATCTATAATCTCTTCAAATATTTTCCCAGTTCCTTTGTTTTTCTCTTCTTCTTCTGGGACCCCTATAATTCAAATGTTGGTGCATTTAATGTTGTCCCAGAGGTCTCTGAGACTGTCCTCAATTGTTTTCATTCTTTTTTCTTATTTGTTATTGTCAATCTTTTCCTTCTCTTGTGTTTCCTGTCTAGGGAAGTTCCTTTAGCATTTGTTGTAAAGCTGGTTTGGTGGTGCTGAATTGTCTTAGCTTTTGCTTGTCTGTAAAGGTTTCAATTTCTCCGTCGAATGTGAATGAGATCCTTGCTTGGTAGAGTAATCTTGGTTGTAGGTTTTTCCCTTTCATCACTTTAAATATATCCTGCTGCTCCCTTCTGGCTTGCAGAGTTTCTGGTCAAAGATCAGCTGTTAACCTTATGCGGATTCCCTTGTATGTTATTTGTTGTTTTTCCCTTGCTGCTTTTAATATTTTTTCTTTGTATTTAATTTTTGATAGTTTGATTTTTAATTTCATTTATTGTGTTGTTTATCATTGTTTGCTCTTTAGTTCTTCAAGTTCCTTGTTAAGCATTTCTTTTATTTTCTCCATTCTATTTCCAAGATTTTAGATCATCTTTACTATCATTATTCTGAATTCTTTTTCAGGTAGACTGCCTATTTCCTATTCATTTGTTAGGTCTTGTGTATTTTACCTTGCTCCTTCATCTGCTGTGTGTTTCTCTGTCTTCTCATTTTGATTAACTTACTGTGTTTGGGATGTCCTTTTCATAGGCTGCAGGTTCGTGGTTCCCATTGTTTTTGGTGTCTGCTCCCAGTGGTTATGGTTGGTTCAATGGGTTGTGTAGGCTTCCTGGTGGGGGTGACTGGTGCTTGTGTTCTGGTGGATGAGGCTGGATCTTATCTTTCTGGTGGGCAGGACCGTGTCTTGTCATCTGTTTTGGTGTGTCTATGACCTTATTATGATTTTAGGCATCCACTCTGTTAATGGGTGAGGTCGTGTTCCTGTATTGCTAGTTGTTTGGCATAGGTTGTCCAGCAGTGTAGCTTGCCCGTCGTTGAGTGGGGCCGGATCTTAGCATTGAGATGGATATCTCTGGGAGAGCTTTCGCCATTTGATATTACATGGAGCCAGGAGGTCACTGGCGGACCAATGTGCTGAACTTGGCTCTCCCACCTCAGAGGCACAGGCCTGACACCCAGCCAGAGCGGCAATACCCTGTCAGCCACAGGGCTCAGAAGAAAAGTGGGAAAGAAAGAAAGAAAGAAAGAAAGAGAGAGGGAGAGAGAGAGAGGGAGGGAGGGAGGGAGGAAGAGTTATTAAAAAATAAAAACATATATTTAAAAATTAAAAATATTAAAAAGTAATTTTTAAAAAGCAAGAAATAAAGAAGAGAGCAGCGAAACCAAAAAAGAAATCCACCATTGAGAGCAAGCGTTACAAACTATACTAAAAAAAAAAAAAAAAAAAAAAAATGGATAGGCAGAACCCTAGGACAAATGGTAAAAAAGCAAAGCTATACAGACAAAATCACACAAAGTTTACTGCCTCAATTTTGGGATGATTCTTTGTCTATTCAGGTATTCCAGAGATGCAGGGTACATCAAGTTGATTGTGGAGACTTAATCTGCTGCTCCTGAGGCTGCTGGGAGAAATTTCCCTTTCCCTTCTTTATTCGCCTATCTCCTGGGGTTCAGCTTTGGATTTGGCCATGCTTCTGTGTGTACTTCACCTTGAGGCATCTGTTCTTCGCTCAGACAGGACGGGGTTAAAGTAGCAGCTGATTAGGGGGCTCTGGCTTACTCAGGCTGCGGGGATGGAGGGGTATGGAATGCAGGGCAAGCCTGCAGCAGCAGAGGTCTACATGACATTACAACAGCCTCTGGCACACCGTGTGTTCTCCCAGTGAAATTGTCCCTGGATCACAGGACCCTGGCAATGGCGGGCTGCATAACCTCCTGGGAGGCGAGGTGTGGATAGTGACCTGTGCTTGCACACAGGCTTCTTGGTGGCTACAGTAGCAGACTTAGCGTTTCATGCCCGTCTCTGGTGTCCATGCTGATAGCCGTGGTTCTCGCCCATCTCTGGAACTCGTTTAGGCAGTGCTCTGAATCCCCTCTCCTCGCACACCCCCAAAACAATGGTCTCTTGCCTCTTAGGCAGTTCCAGACTTTTTCCCAGACTCCCTCCCAGCTAGCTTTGGTGCACTAGCCCCCTTCAGGCTGTGTTCACGCAGCCAACCCCAGTCTCCTCCCTGGGATCTGACCTCCGAAGCCCAAACCTCAGCTCCCAGCCCCCACCCACCCCAATGGGTGAGCAGACAAGCCTCTCAGGCTGGTGAGTGCTGGTTGGCACTGATCCTCTATGTGGGAATCTCTCCACTTTGCCTTCTGCCCTTCTATTGCTGCTCTCTCCTCCATGGCTCCAGAGCTTCCCCCCACCGCCACCCCCCCATCTCTGCCAGTGAAGGGGCTTCCTAGTGTGTGGAAACTTTTCTTCCTTCACAGCTCCCTCCCTGAGGTGCAGGTCCCATCCCTATTATTTTGTCACTTTTTTTTTCTTTTGCCCTACTCAGGTACGTTGGGAGTTTCTTGCGTTTTGAGAAGTCTGAGGTCTTCTGCCAGTTTTCAGTAGGTGTTCTGTAGGAGTTGGTCCACATGTAGATGTACTTCTGATGTATTTGTGGGGAGGAAGCTGATCTCCACATCTTAGTCCTCTGCCATCTTGAAGGTCTTCCCCCTGTTGGAAGATTTTTAACTACAGTTTCAATTTCATTACTTGTTATTGGTCTGTTTATATTTTCTAATTCTTCCTGGTTCAGTCTTGGAAGGTTCTACGATTCCAAGAGTTTGTCCGTTTCTTCCAGGTTGTCCATCTTATTGGCATATAGTTGCCTGTAGTATTCTCTTATGATCCTTTGTACTTCTGTGGTGTCAGTTGTAATTTCTCCTTTTTCATTTCTAATTTTATTGATTTGAATCCTCTCCCTTTTTTTCTTGATGAGTCTGGCTAAAGGTTTATCAATTTTGTTTATCTTCTTAAAGAATCAGCTTTTAGTTTCATTGATTTTTGCTATTGTTTTTTTTGTTTCTATTTCATTTATCTCTGCTTTGATTTTTATGATTTCTTTCTTCCTACTGACTTTGGGTTTTGTTTGTTCTTCTTTCTCTTGTTCCTTTAGCTGTAAGGTTAGATTGTTTATTTGAGATTTTTCTTGTTTCTTGAGGTAGGATTGAATTGCTATAAAATTCCCTCTTAGAACTGCTTTTGCTGCATCCCATAGGTGTTGGATCATCATGTTTTCTTTGTTATTTGTCTCTAGGTATTTTTTATTTCCTCTTTGATTTCTTCAGTGGTCTCTTGGTTATGTAGTAACGTATTATTTAGCCGCCTTGTGTTTTTGCTTTTTACATTATTTATTCCTATAATTGATTTCTAATCTCATAGCATTGTGGTAGGAAAAGATGCTTCATATGTTTTGAATTTTCTTAAATTTATGAAGGGTTGATTTGTGACCCAAGATATTATCTATCCTGGAGAATGTTCCATGTGTACTTGAGAAGAAAGTGTAATCTGCTGTTCAGATGGAATGTCCTATAGATATCAATTAAATCAATCTGCTCTATTGCATCATTTAAAGCTTGTGTTTCCTTATTAATTTTTCGTCTGGATGATCTGTCCATTGGTGTAAGTGAGGTGTTAAAATCCCCTACATTTATTGTGTTACTGTTGGTTTCCTCTTTCACAGCTGTTAGCATTTGCCTTATGTATTGAAGTGCTCCTATGTTGGGTGAATATATATTTATAATTGTTATAT
>NC_041231.1:54178126-54202592 GCF_002837175.3 Physeter macrocephalus | reverse complement strand
TGTTGTCCCAGAGGTCTCTGAGACTGTCCTCAATTGTTTTCATTCTTTTTTCTTTATTCTGCCCTGTGGTAGTTATTTCCACTATTTTATCTTCCAGGTCACTTATCCGTTCTTCTGCCTCAGCTATTCTGCTATTGATACCTTTTAGAGAATTTTTAATTTCATTTATTGTGTTGTTTATCATTGTTTGCTCTTTAGTTCTTCAAGTTCCTTGTTAAGCATTTCTTTTATTTTCTCCATTCTATTTCCAAGATTTTAGATCATCTTTACTATCATTATTCTGAATTCTTTTTCAGGTAGACTGCCTATTTCCTATTCATTTGTTAGGTCTTGTGTATTTTACCTTGCTCCTTCATCTGCTGTGTGTTTCTCTGTCTTCTCATTTTGATTAACTTACTGTGTTTGGGATGTCCTTTTCATAGGCTGCAGGTTCGTGGTTCCCATTGTTTTTGGTGTCTGCTCCCAGTGGTTATGGTTGGTTCAATGGGTTGTGTAGGCTTCCTGGTGGGGGTGACTGGTGCTTGTGTTCTGGTGGATGAGGCTGGATCTTATCTTTCTGGTGGGCAGGACCGTGTCTTGTCATCTGTTTTGGTGTGTCTATGACCTTATTATGATTTTAGGCATCCACTCTGTTAATGGGTGAGGTCGTGTTCCTGTATTGCTAGTTGTTTGGCATAGGTTGTCCAGCAGTGTAGCTTGCCCGTCGTTGAGTGGGGCCGGATCTTAGCATTGAGATGGATATCTCTGGGAGAGCTTTCGCCATTTGATATTACATGGAGCCAGGAGGTCACTGGCGGACCAATGTGCTGAACTTGGCTCTCCCACCTCAGAGGCACAGGCCTGACACCCAGCCAGAGCGGCAATACCCTGTCAGCCACAGGGCTCAGAAGAAAAGTGGGAAAGAAAGAAAGAAAGAAAGAAAGAGAGAGGGAGAGAGAGAGAGGGAGGGAGGGAGGGAGGAAGAGTTATTAAAAAATAAAAACATATATTTAAAAATTAAAAATATTAAAAAGTAATTTTTAAAAAGCAAGAAATAAAGAAGAGAGCAGCGAAACCAAAAAAGAAATCCACCATTGAGAGCAAGCGTTACAAACTATACTAAAAAAAAAAAAAAAAAAAAAAATGGATAGGCAGAACCCTAGGACAAATGGTAAAAAAGCAAAGCTATACAGACAAAATCACACAAAGTTTACTGCCTCAATTTTGGGATGATTCTTTGTCTATTCAGGTATTCCAGAGATGCAGGGTACATCAAGTTGATTGTGGAGACTTAATCTGCTGCTCCTGAGGCTGCTGGGAGAAATTTCCCTTTCCCTTCTTTATTCGCCTATCTCCTGGGGTTCAGCTTTGGATTTGGCCATGCTTCTGTGTGTACTTCACCTTGAGGCATCTGTTCTTCGCTCAGACAGGACGGGGTTAAAGTAGCAGCTGATTAGGGGGCTCTGGCTTACTCAGGCTGCGGGGATGGAGGGGTATGGAATGCAGGGCAAGCCTGCAGCAGCAGAGGTCTACATGACATTACAACAGCCTCTGGCACACCGTGTGTTCTCCCAGTGAAATTGTCCCTGGATCACAGGACCCTGGCAATGGCGGGCTGCATAACCTCCTGGGAGGCGAGGTGTGGATAGTGACCTGTGCTTGCACACAGGCTTCTTGGTGGCTACAGTAGCAGACTTAGCGTTTCATGCCCGTCTCTGGTGTCCATGCTGATAGCCGTGGTTCTCGCCCATCTCTGGAACTCGTTTAGGCAGTGCTCTGAATCCCCTCTCCTCGCACACCCCCAAAACAATGGTCTCTTGCCTCTTAGGCAGTTCCAGACTTTTTCCCAGACTCCCTCCCAGCTAGCTTTGGTGCACTAGCCCCCTTCAGGCTGTGTTCACGCAGCCAACCCCAGTCTCCTCCCTGGGATCTGACCTCCGAAGCCCAAACCTCAGCTCCCAGCCCCCACCCACCCCAATGGGTGAGCAGACAAGCCTCTCAGGCTGGTGAGTGCTGGTTGGCACTGATCCTCTATGTGGGAATCTCTCCACTTTGCCTTCTGCCCTTCTATTGCTGCTCTCTCCTCCATGGCTCCAGAGCTTCCCCCCACCGCCACCCCCCCCATCTCTGCCAGTGAAGGGGCTTCCTAGTGTGTGGAAACTTTTCTTCCTTCACAGCTCCCTCCCTGAGGTGCAGGTCCCATCCCTATTATTTTGTCACTTTTTTTTTCTTTTGCCCTACTCAGGTACGTTGGGAGTTTCTTGCGTTTTGAGAAGTCTGAGGTCTTCTGCCAGTTTTCAGTAGGTGTTCTGTAGGAGTTGGTCCACATGTAGATGTACTTCTGATGTATTTGTGGGGAGGAAGCTGATCTCCACATCTTAGTCCTCTGCCATCTTGAAGGTCTTCCCCCTGTTGGAAGATTTTTAACTACAGTTTCAATTTCATTACTTGTTATTGGTCTGTTTATATTTTCTAATTCTTCCTGGTTCAGTCTTGGAAGGTTCTACGATTCCAAGAGTTTGTCCGTTTCTTCCAGGTTGTCCATCTTATTGGCATATAGTTGCCTGTAGTATTCTCTTATGATCCTTTGTACTTCTGTGGTGTCAGTTGTAATTTCTCCTTTTTCATTTCTAATTTTATTGATTTGAATCCTCTCCCTTTTTTTCTTGATGAGTCTGGCTAAAGGTTTATCAATTTTGTTTATCTTCTTAAAGAATCAGCTTTTAGTTTCATTGATTTTTGCTATTGTTTTTTTTGTTTCTATTTCATTTATCTCTGCTTTGATTTTTATGATTTCTTTCTTCCTACTGACTTTGGGTTTTGTTTGTTCTTCTTTCTCTTGTTCCTTTAGCTGTAAGGTTAGATTGTTTATTTGAGATTTTTCTTGTTTCTTGAGGTAGGATTGAATTGCTATAAAATTCCCTCTTAGAACTGCTTTTGCTGCATCCCATGTGTTTGGGTCATCATGTTTTCATTGTCATTTGTTTCTATGAATTTTTTGATTTACTCTTTGATTTCTTCCGTGATCTCTTGGTTATTTAGTAGCACATTGTTTAGCATCCATGTGTTTGTATATTTTACAGTTGTTTTTTTTTCATGGGATTAATTTCTAATCTCATAGTGGTATGGTCGGAAAAGATGCTTGAAACGATTTCAATTTTCTTAAATTTACCAAGGCTTGATTTGTGATCTAAAATGTGATCTATCCTGGAGAATATTCTGTGTGTACTTGGGAAGAAAGTGTATTCTGCTGCTTTTGGGTGGAATGTACTATAAATATCAATTAAATCTATTTGGTCTATTGTGTCATTTAAAGCTTGTGTTTCTGTATTTATTTTCTGTCTGGATGGTCTGGCCATTGGTGTAAGGGGGGTGTTAAAGTCCCCCACTATTATTGTGTTACTGTCAATTTCCCCTTTTATGGCTCTTAGCATTTGCTTTGTGTACTAAGGTGCTTCTACATTGGGTGCATAAATATTTATAATTCTTATATCTTCTTAGATTATCTGTTGATCATTATGTAGTGTCCTTCCTTGTCTCTTGTTACAGTCTTTATTTTAAAGTCTGTTTTATCTGATATGAGTATTTCTACTCCAGCTTTCTTTTCATTTCCATTTGCATGGAATATGTTTTTCCATCCTCTCACTTTCAGTCTGTATGTGTCCCTAGGTCTGAAGTGGGTCTTTTGTTGGCAGCATATATATGGGTCTTGTTTTTGTATCCATTGAGCCCATCTGTGTCTTTTGGTTGGAGCATTTAATCCATTTACATTCAAGGTTATTATTGATATATATGTTCCTATTACTGTTTTCTTAATTATTTTGGGTTTGTTTTTGTGGTTCTATTTTGTCTCTTGTTTTTCCTGCCTAGAGAAATTCCTTTAACATTTGCTGTAAAGCTGATTTGGTGGTGCTGAATTCTCTTAGCTTTTGCTTGTCTGTAAAGCTTTTGACTTCTCTGTTGAACCTGAATGAGATCCTTGCTGGGTAAAGTAATCTTGGTTGTAGGTTTTTCCCTTTCATCACTTTACATATATCTTGCCACTCCCTTCTGGCCTGAAGAGTTCCGGCTGAAAAATCAGCTGATAACCTTATGGGCGTTCCCTTATATGTTATTTTTTGCTTTTCCCTTGCTGCTTTTAATATTTTTTCTTTGTATTCAGTTTTTGTTAGTTTGATTAATATTTGTCTCGCCATGTTTCTCCTTGGGTTTATCATGTATAGGACTCTCTGCGCTTCCTGGACTTGGGTGGCTATTTCCTTTCCCATGATAGGGAAATTTTTGACTACAATCTATTCAAATATTTTCTCAGGCCCCTTCTCTTTCTCTTCTTCTTCTGGGACGCCTGTAATTTGAATGTTGATATGTTTAATGTTGTCCCAGACGTCTCTGAGACTGTCCTCAATCCTTTTCATTCTTTTTTCTTTATTCTGCTCCTTGGCAGTTATTTTCACCATTCTACCTTCCAGCTCACTTATTCATCCTTCTGCCCCAGTTATTCTGCTATTGATTCCTTCTAGTATGTTTTTCATCTCAGTTATTGTGTTGTTCATCACTGTTTCCTTGTTCTTTAGTTCTTCTAGGTACTTGTTAAACATTTCTAGTATTTTCACGATCCATGCCTCCATTATATTTCTGAGATTTTGGATCATCTGAATTCTTTTTCAGGTGGGTTGCATATTTCCTCTTCATTTATTTGGTCTTGTAGGTTTTTACCTTGCTTCTTTGTCTATACATATTTCTCTACCATGTCATTTTTTTGGATGAGTGAGGCTGTTTTCCTGTCTTCCTGTTTGTTTGGTCTGAGGCATACAACACTGGAGTTTGCCAGCAGTTGAGTGGAGTCAGGTCTTGGTGCTGAGATGAAGACCTCTGGGAGAGCTCACACTGATTAATATTCCCTGAAGTTCTCTGCTAGTCCAGTGGCTTGGACTCGGCACTCCCACCACAGGAGCTCAGGTCTGACTCCCAGCCTGGGAACCAAGACTCTGCAAGCTGCGCAGTGCTGCAAAAAAAAAAAAAAAAAAAAAAAAGGCAACAAACAAAAAGGAGCAGAACAGTAAGAAAGAATTTAAAAAATAAAATTAGAAAAATTAAAATATATTAGAAAGAATAAAAATGGAACAACAGAACAAAATAGAACCACAACACCAAAAATGGGCTGGAAGAGGACTTGGGGTGGGGCTGGGCAGGGCTTAGACTTGGGACCTGCAGGGCCAGAGGGGACCCCAGAGGGCAGAGGTTCAGGCCCGGGACCCCAGTAGGCTCACCAGGTCCTGAGTGGGCAGGCAAGACACTCGCCACTTTCCCCTCCAATTCCCCTACAAAAGTCTCTCCCTATCCCTGCTTATCCTCTCACCATGAGTCGGCCCCTCTGAGTGTGGGAATCCCTCCCCTCCCCCCGCCACCCCTCAGGGGTGCCCGTCCCATCCCGCCTCCACTTTTCCTTCTCCCCCTTCCCCCCATCTCCTACCCAGTTGTGCGGGGGTTCCTCCCAACCCCTTAGGTGTCTGAGGTCCCCCAGCAGCACCTAGTAGGTACCCTAGTTGTGAGGAGACATGAACTCCATGTCCTCCTACTCTGCCATCTTCAGGTATGTTTTCATGGTTACCAACTCTTCATAATAATTGTGATAGAAGTATTTTCTCTTCCACTTGTAAGGGGAATTAATCCAGTCCCATCAGTTTGCAGAAGATCAACAGAATTTGGAGAGATACTCCAGCAAAGCAGTTACATTACAGTATTTTTAATATGTGTCCTCATTACAGAAACATAAAGATGCTTAATGAAATAATTATTCTGAGATGGGGGTGGGTAGGGACCATGGATAGAGTCCTTAGCTTGCTTGCTTTGAATGACTGGTGAGTGAAGGAGAAAAAAATATATATATGGTACCAGACACCACTTGGGGCCCCATAGCCCCATCTGTGATTTCAGGTATCCTTTTAGCGGACAGCTCCTTGTGATCTTTGATGCACCACATGTGGACAGCATTTCACCTTCAGCATATGCCACCTGTCTTCCACTTTGTGACCCAGGTTTTCTCTAACACTTCAGACACTGGCAGGAGTCTGTTATTCAAGCATCTGTGCCAGTCTGGAAATGCAAGGAGTTCATGATTCCAGGGCAACCTTCAACAAATAGGTAATGGTATAGGAGCTGATGGCTAAATTCTTCTGGCCAATTCTGAGGTGTTCTGTATGTTCCTTAGAGAGTTCCAGAGAGAATCTAGCCCCAGTTACCCTCAGTGGTGACCTTTATATGGAGGTTTTCGCTTTCACTCTGTCTCTTGGGTCAGTCCTACATCCTGGAAAAACTCCAAAATAAAATACCTGCTCACAAATCCTTTTATCTGACCCTACTTCTGGGAGAAACCCAATTAAACCCAATTAAGATAGTTAGTATCAGCTGTGGCCCTAGAAATGGAATTGAGCCCAGCATCCCATAGTGGTGAACTAAATAACATGTCCTTTTATTATCTTTTCCTCCTGCCTTTACGGTCCCCTGTCTTCACTCCACTTCCCTGGGTCATCTCCTGAGTAAACTCTGGACACAAGTTCTTGCTCAGGCTCTGCCACTGAAGAGCACCCAAACTTGAACAGGGACTGAGCAGAAGTGATAAAAAAAGGAGAAACTGGTTTCACAGAAGCCAAATAATGGGCAAATTTTAAGAAAGAGACAGTGATCAGTAGCATCAGGGTAGGAGGGAGGGAGACGCAAGAGGGAAGAGATATGGGGATATATGTATATGTATAACTGATTCACTTTGTTATAAAGCAGAAACTAACACACCATTGTAAAGCAATTATACTCCAATAGAGGTGTTAAAAAAAAGAACTATATATAGCGAGGTCAAGTAAAATGAGAATTGAAAAGAATCAAATTTAGCAATTATAAGGTTACAGCCAACCTTGAAATAGAACTGTCAATGCACCAAAGAAGGTAGATTTTTCTTCTATTGAAATTTGTTCAAAGTCTCTGCTTCTCTGGTTTTGAACTACAAAATTCCTTATTTTTCTCCACCTACAGGCTATAAACTTTAACATTTCTGATCTACTCAGTTAAATCATCTGTTCAATATTTCAATAATTGTGAAACACAATTTAACCCTATCCTTTTTGTCTCCCACACTTTATTTTGCATTCCTTTTTTATGACAAAAAATATACCACTTCCTCAGGAGTTGCCCCAGCCCACTTCTCCGACCTTATCTTATACTTCCTTCCTACTCTTTTCATTTACCTCTGAGCCCCTAATTGTTCTATTCCTCTAACTTTACAGAATGAACAATGACTTACTTCCCTCCTCATCAATTTTGGTTTTCTTGCCTTTCTTTGAGCATGTAAACCATGCTTCTCTTAAAGGTATTATCAGTAAGGAAGCTAAATTCTGGTGTTTGCTGTGCATGTTAGAGAGATATTAAAAGAAGAAAAAAAATACATTGTTAGTGGTTTTGGTTCATTTTGGGCAACAATGAAGATAGCAAAAGTCTTGCCATTCATTAAAGGAAAGGCACACTCAATAACAATAAAAATTACCTTGCAAGGGTGGGAAAGGCAGTCTCTTCAGGATTTTATTTTAATCTTTAAATTTATATAGTTTCTATCTTCACAGTGTCCCAAGCATTTTATATCAATGTCTGACTCATCCATAAATACCTACTATACCCTCTCCTCTGTGTGTACAAAGTCAATTCTATTGGCAATATGGGTAATAATTCTGATTATTGTAAGTGATTCTGCTCAATAAACTATTAACCAGGATTGAATAACTTCCTAGGCACTCAGAGTATGAAGTAGAGGGAGTTCTGTAAGGAACTCATGATTGTTGTCTCCAAAGTCAGGATAGTGTTTAACCTTGGGAGGTGGGCACTTGTGGCTGCAACAGGTCTCAGAGGGCTTCGAGTGTCCTGTTCATGTTATGATTCTTGATCTGCGTACTGATCACATAGGCATGTTCCATTCGTAAAATTCAGACAGCTTTATAATTACAGTTTATATACATTTACGTTATATATTTTATTCTGCAATAGAAAGTTCAACAATTTAAACACAAAAATGAAAGCATAATGTTATCAGGTGTGAACACAGACAAATTCTTTTCAGAATGAGGGAGTCTTTTTAAACTATGACTTATAAATCAGAAGTCAATAAGAAATGACTGATTACATTGACTGCAGAAAGAAAATATACTAAACAATGTCAACAGATAAATGACAAATTGGAAAATCTATTTGCAACTCACATCATAATGAAGGACCAATCTCCTAGTATATAAAGAGCTTCTAAAAATCAGTGCAGGGTGGGGTCTGCACAGTTAATATTATCCTGGAGCAGCGAATCACTTGTCTCCAGACCTAGGACCAGCTGTTTTTACCAACTGCTTTGGAGTATAAACTTGGGAAATCTCAGAGGAGGCATTCTGCTTGTGCCCTCTTGGACTCTGAGCCAAGAATCAATCTAAGTGCCCCACTGGACAGATGACAAAAAAGCTTTTCTGAAATAAATCTTTAAACTTTTCTCTCTGTGAGTATCTCCACCACTAGGGACCCTTCAGAGCAGAATAAAGCTGTTCATCTAAAATGATCCATGTATTACCTGCAGGAAACCAGCACCACAGAACAACATCAGAAGACCCTAATCACATCAGACACTGTTGTACTGCATGTTTTTTATTGTTTGTTCATTTCCTTGATAATAAAGTAATATATGTTCATGGTATAACATTTGAAAATACTGGAAGTTAAAAGGAATTGATTATCCTGTAACCATCTAGAGACATTTCCTTTCAGAAATTCCCTACAAAATTTTACCAGACTGTAATTAGGTGATATAAAAATTTAACGTCTTCCTTAATTACTTAACATACATTGTAGCATATTCTCATACCTTTAAATCATCTCAGAGTAGAATTTTTTTCAGTGACTTTGCAGTATTTCATCATATGAATACATGCTAATTTATTCTTAGTTTTTACTCATTGTTTAATACTAATATTCTGTTAATAAAAATAATGGTATGGATAATGGTGTTGTTCAAAATATGGTCGATATCGATATCTACCATGCTGGGTTGGAGATTATATATGGGAACATACAGAAAAGACCCTCATATTCTCTGGCTTATGGAGACACCATTCTGTGTCAGGCAGTCATCAAAAGGGGTTACTTTTTTTCTTATTTAATACTCAATTTTTTAGTATCTTCCATAAGCTTCCATTATCTTGCCCTAATCTTAGAACTTAGTTTTTTCTAAAGTGAAAGAGTCAATTTGAGGACTTCCCTGATGGTCCAGTGGTTAAGACTCCATGCCTCCACTGCCGGGGGCATGGGTTCGATCCCTGGTTGGGCCCTCATACCATGTGGTGTAGCCAACAACAAAAGACTAAAAGAGTCAATTTGATTGCAAATTGGTCTATATTTATAGAGAAGAATGAGAAGGAAAACTCAAAATATGTGTTGATAGATAAGACATAATCTAGTAGCGCTATATTAAAATACCAGAAGATAATAATCAACTTAAATCATTTTGAAATTCGTATTCCGGAAGGGGAAAAGAAGATGGACTGAGCATTAAAAAACTATTTGAAGAAATGATGGCTAAAATATGCCAAATTTTTGAAAGATATAAACCTGCAGATTCCAGACACTCAGCAAACTTCAGACAGGAAAAATGCACAGAAATCAATACCAAGATACATTATTTTTAAAAATGGTCAAAGGTCAGAAACAAAGAAAAATTCTAGAAATAAGCCAAAAAGAAAATGCCTCAGTTATAGGGAATAATGATTCAAATGACTACAGGATTCTCATAAAAATGATGGAGTCTGGAACAAAGTTAAATAACATCTTTAAGATGCTGAAAGAAAAGAATGGTTCACCCACACTTCTATATCCAGAAAAAGTGTCCTTCAGGAATAAAGCTGAAATAAATACATTCTCAGATGAAGGCAAACTAAAAGAAGTCATTGCCACAGACCTACTCTAAAAAGGATGACTAAAGGAATTTCTTCGACAGAAGGTAAGTGACATCAGAAAGAAGGAAACGAGGAACATTGGTAATGAAAGAAATCAAAATGGTAAATATCTAAGGAAATGTGAGAGAACTCTTCTGGAGTTATTTAACATGTATATGACAGTTGAGAGCAAAACTAGAAGGCTTGGGGCTTCCCTGGTGGCGCAGTGGTTGAGTGTCCACCTGCCGATGCAGGGGACACGGGTTCGTGCCCCAGTCCGGGAAGATCCCACATGCCATGGAGCGGCTGGGCCTGTGAGCCATAGCCACTGAGCCTGTGCGTCCGGAGCCTGTGCTCTGCAACGGGAGAGGCCACAACAGTGAGAGGCCCGCATACTGCAAAAAACAAAACAAAACAAAACAAAACTAGAAGGCTTCTCCCGGAGCTCTCTCTGTGCATGAGCATTCCTGCGTTTGGGGCTGCTGTGAATCCAGGCCAAGGAATACCAGAGTCAAGGGAGGGATGGTAAACTCACTCTAGGTTTAGGGATATTTTGGAATATGATTTTCTTTTTCAATTTGGCTCCTATTATTTACTTTTCAGAATCCCATGCCTTCTGTGTAGGTGATAGTGTCATTGCTGGAATTAAAACTGATCAGACTCACCTGATTAGACTCTAAACTGGTGCCCTTTTTCCCATGGTGCCATGATTTTTTTTCAAAGCTTTCCATGAATGAAGGTCTCCTTCTTTATTTGTTAAGTGAAACCCACCCATAAGCCTTTGGGTCTTCTAAACATTGAATGTTGAATTTCTTAGAATTTGTCAAAGTTGTTCAATGACACCAGCTTTTAGCTGTTTGTATACATTCTTTTGGAATCCCTGGAACCAAAACTCTTGGGACCCCACCACTTCTTTTCTAATACAGTGAGGTAGAGGCAAAGAATCAATTCTGTCTGTGACTGCTCACGCACATGCCTTGCCTCACAAAACTGTCCTAACCTGCTCCTCTGAGCTGTTTTGTGTCTGATGGAATACAAAAAGATTCTCAAGTGCTGTTAGGTAGAGAAGCCCTTTATTCACACCTGCTAACGTTATCCATCACAATTGGTATATTAAAAATCTTATCAAAGAACTTCCCAAACCAGTGAACAAGAATAAGTTGGAGAGGTGGATAGAAAATCAACCTACCCTGCTTCGTACACCAGTACAACCTCAACACACCCCTTATTGATAAAATAACTAAAGAACGCACTTATTTATTTCTTTATTTATATAACTAAAGAACACAATTTGGTTTATCTTGAGATTTTGGTCATAACAAAGCTATTAGTCCCTTATGACTTGTGGTAGATTGCAAAAATGGTGCAAATTCTCCACCTTTCTTTATCTCTATGCCCTGTTTTTCAGTGACTTTGTAACTCCTCAAGAGATGAAGTCATTTTCCCACTGTTTAAATCTGCCCTGGCTCTAGGACTTGCACTTTCCCATAGGACGTGGTGGATGGGACACCTTGCCAGTTCCTGGTCTAAGCCAAGAAGCATTGCATGCTTCAATTCACTCCCGGGAAACCCTGCAGAGCTACCATGCTAATAAGCTTAGGCTAGCCTGTAGGAGGATGAGATACCATATGGACTAGAGATGAGCCATCCAAGCTGAGCCCCATCTCCACTTGACCTAGTGGTGACTGCAAACTCATGAGTGGGCCCAGCCTTGATTAGCTGAGCCAGGCTCAGATCAGGAGAATTACCCAGTCACCTCATAGATAACAAAGCATTAATAAAGTGTTGTTGTTTGAAGCCAGTTATGTTTGGGGTGGTCTGTTATGCTGAAAAATTGAACTGACATATGAGACAAGAACCACTTTTATCTAGTGACAGATATCCCTTCCTTCACACACACACACACACACACACACACAGAAAGAAAGAAAGACAGAAAGAAAGAAAGAAAGAAAGAAAGAAAGAAAGAAAGAAAGAAAGAAAGAAAGAAAGAAAGAAAGAAAGAGAAAAATAGAAGGAGAAGCAGGATGTTTCTGTCTGAGCTGCATCCAGAAACCCGACTCTGCTGTTCTAATCAAATGAATGGCCATCCCAGCACCTTTAGGATCCTGCCAGTAACCATGGGCTCAGCTCTAGGAAGCTGACAAGTTTTTTCATACATATTATGGCCCACATTCTGCCTCTGCAGCCATCACTTACATCAGAATGCCACAGTCCGTGGATCCCCATCTTCAATGCACATTTTCCTTTCGAGAAAAAAAAAAAAAGGGAGATTGACTTTCACAGAATGACTCCGTTGATATGAAGGAGAAAAAGAAGCCTGCAACTGAGATGATGCAAATGGTGCCATCCAGGCTCACATTTTGTATTCTCAGCCCTAATTAGCTCTTTTGGAGCAGATTGTTTGCAATGAACTCCAGAAAATTGAGTCTGATTTACTTGAAGCAAATAGGGTTCAGTGGTTAACCTTTCCGTCTTTAACGAGGCAACATCTTAAGGATGAACAACAGTAAACAAAGAAGCTTGTCAATAAGAATCAAGACTGTGCCAGGATCCAATTTTACACCAAAAACAAATCACTGGAGAAAAATAACTTTTCTGGCATGAAGTGACAGTGTGGGAAGTGCTGTAAAAGAGTATCATCCCAACTCAAAGCTGATAATTTAATTTTGGGGTGTTTAATATTGAGAGACAAATGTGAAGCCAACAGTATTCCCATACTGCGGCATAAAGTAAGGGATACATGGTAAATAGAACAATGTGGCATCAGGGTTTCTGACTCCACAGAAACATGAAGGTTTCTGCTAGAATTGTAAGTTTTAAATACAGTCTCAGACATGAACTATGTCATTAATAAAACAGGTGGTCAGAGTGAGGTGTGGGAGCCTGTGCAGATACTTTTGCATCCGGTGGGAGGAGTCCTGTGCTCTGCCCTTGATGAGAATCTATAGCCAATCCTCACTGCTGCTTGGACTCTTCTAGCTGAGCCTTCCACACTGAATCACTCACACTTTGCTGATTATGATGCATCTTCCTTATTTTTTACTATGTTGTCCTTTCTATCAAGACTATCTTTCCTGACTGTCATAGTCTGGAAAATTCCTGCTAATCTCTAAAGTCCTAATCAAATCATCACCTTACCGAGGGAGGAGGGATCCCTGCTTCATTTCTGTTTCCCAGGCACCTTTTACCTCTGGGATTCCCAATAGACTCCAAACCACTAAAAGGCAACAACTTAGCCATTAATTCTGTAGCTTGGGCTCCAAAATCATGGCTGTTTGGAATAAATTAAGAGGAACATATGCACCTCTGTAAATTTCAGACCATCATTTTTTTTTTCTCCATAGGTACATAGAGAAAAATTTACACAGAGAACATGCACTCACCAAAAAGGAAAAAAAAAAACTTTTTTTTTTTTAAATCATAGATCCTCGGACAGTCTTATATTGAGTGAGATGGTATATTGATTATGAATATGGATACAGTTATTCCTGTTCTGTATCAACATCCCTTTGCAATGTGACTTTGAAATTCTCTCAATAAGATGTGAAGTCTGTTTCCCCACTGCTTGAATCTGGGCTGAACTTGGAGCTTGCTTCACTAATAAAACACAGTGAAAGGAGTTGAATTCTTGTGCTTGCTGTCTTGGGAAGTTGCCTAGATGTTCCGTGAACCATCTTGAGCTAGCCTTCTGGAGGATGAGGGACCACATAGACCAGAAGCAAGCCATCTCAGCTGGGGCCATTTGAGTCCGGTCAGCTGGTCAGCCCTGGAGATGACCTTGCAGCTGAACACATATGCATGATTAATGCAGATGAGACTGGAGAAACCATCCAGCTGAGCCCAACCCAAATGGCTAATCCACTGAGATGTCAACTAAATAAATGGTTGTTGTTTTAAGTCACTATGAATTGAGATGGTTTGTACTCAGGAAAAAATTAACTGATATAAATAGTCAGATATACAAATGTTGGTCTGTTCCTACCCTAGATGGTCCTGAAGGTTTTTCTTGACTCTTGGGCTGATGAAGTAATCTTCCCTGATCCTGGGCTTTCTGAATTACTCCCTCTTTCTTTTCTTTCCCAGAGAACATTCAGTATCTTAAATCCCTCTGCTTCTTCAGTCTCCAACCCCCAATTTAGCTTTCAGCTTGTGTTATCTACTGTGTTTCAAATTGTGGGGTTTTTTTTTTCCTCCCTGTACATTGTCATTGACTGTTTCCAATTTATTAGAATATAGAAAGGGGATAAATGAAAACTGACTATACTAGGCCAAATAAATGCAAGACTACCTTTACTATTGCCAAGTATTTTATGCTAAAAAACAGAACAAAGTAAAACAACAACAGTAACAAACTTCCCAATTCTTGGCTTTCAGTTGCATTGCAACTGTTATTCTGGCTGGATCTGTATATTTTGCCCCAGGAAGAGGAGATAGAATATGTCATATTCCAGGAAGGCAATGAGGTAAGAGATTTAAAAAAAACTCCTACTTGCCACATTGTACCCTTAGTATAAAATTTGGAGTCATTAGAAGAGAGTGGTTTTCTTTTAATCTGATTTCCCCTTCCTTGCCGCCTCCAACCCCAACCAGTAGGCAGGAAGAGGTTGTGGTCAATCACTGAACTTTACACTCAAGGCTGTGCTTTTTCAGTGTGGAAGTAACTTGGTATGTTTCAGGCCCTATGAATCCATTGAAAAGGAAAAATACATTGTGTCCATCCACAAATATTTTAAATTTTGATAGTGACAAATTGTCCTCCAAGAAGTATCAAGAAGTACCTTCCTGTGTATTAGTATTAATTTCATCATCTTATAATAGCACTGTTTTTTTCCCTCAAATTTTATTACACTAAAATATATATAACATAAAATTTGCTATTTTAAACATTTTAAATGTAGAGTTTAGTGACATTAATTACATTTACAACGTTTTACAACTATTGCCATTATCTGTTTGCAAAACTTCTTCAACACCCCAAACAGAAACTCTATAACTATTAAACAATACTCCCCATTCTAATGTTACCCCAGCGTCCTGACAACCTATAGCCTACTTTCTCTCTGTATGAATTTACCAATTCTAGATATTTAATATAAGTGAATCTTGCAATATTTGACCCGTGTCTGGCTTATTTAACTTAGCATAAATTTTTAGGATTCTGTGGTATTGTAGCATGTATCACAACTTCATTCCTGAATAATATTCTATTATATGCATGTACCATCCATTCTGTTTATCTATTCATCTGTTGATGAACACCTGGGTTGTTTCACTTTTTGCCTATAGTGATTAGTGCTGCAATGAATATTAATGTACTTTTTGAATCCCTGATTTCAATTATTTGGTGTGTACTTAAGAGAGTTAATTGCTGGATCATATGGTAATTCTATGTTTAGCTTTTCAAGGAACTGCCAAACTGTTTTCCACAGTAGCTACATT
Source organism: Physeter macrocephalus (assembly GCF_002837175.3). NCBI lineage: Eukaryota > Metazoa > Chordata > Mammalia > Artiodactyla > Physeteridae > Physeter > Physeter macrocephalus. The sequence goes on along the minus strand of NC_041231.1, from coordinate 54,187,218 downwards.
TTACATTCCTACCAGCAAAGGATGGGGTTCCAATGTGTCCACATCCTCACTAATATTTAATTTAATTTTAAAAATTGTAGTCATCCTGGTAGGCTTGAAGTGGTATCTCATTGTGTTTTCTTTGCATTTGTCAAATTATTGATTTTTTTCAAAGAATCAGCTTTTAGTTTTGTTAATTATCTCTTGTTTTTCTACTTTCTATTAATTTATTTCTAAGTTTTAGTATCTCCTTCTGCTAATTTTGAGTTTAGTTTGCTCTTCTTTTTCTATAACATATGATCTATCCTGTACTATGTGCACTTGAGAATGTATATTCTGCTGTTGTTGAGGGGAATAGTCTACATACGTCTGTTAGGTCTAGTGATTTATAATATAGTGTCAAGTTTTCTATTTCTTTATTGATTTTCAGTCTAGAACATGAACCCATTATTGAAAGTATGGTTGTTGAAGTCTCCAAATACTATTTTAGAAATATTTATTTCTAAATTCTATTTTATTTCTGTCAATGTGTGCTTCATATATTTTGGGGCTCAGTTGTTTGGTGCATATATATGTTTATAATTGTCATATCTTCTTTTTTTTTTTTTTTTTTGTGGTATGCGGGCCTCCCTCTGTCGTGGCCTCTCCCGTTGCGGGGCACAGGCTCCGGACGCGCAGGCTCAGCGGCCATGGCTCACGGGCCCAGCCACTCCGCGGCATGTGGGATCCTCCCAGACCGGGGCGCGAACCCGGTTCCCCTGCATCGGCAGGCGGACGCGCAACCACTGCGCCACCAGGGAAGCCCCTGTCATATCTTCTTGAAGAATGGATTGTTGAAGGCTGCAGTGATCCATTTATTAACTGACTTTACCCAACTATTTTTTGCAAAAACTATTCCTTGTCATTTGAGGTCACTGACGTCTCTTTACTTTCTCTTGTGTTTGGATAGTGTTTTGACAGAAATTTCCTTGAATATCAGGAGCTAAACAAAGAAAGAAACAAATTTCTAGTAGTCCTTATTGCCAATCTAGAGGGTGAAAAATATTATCTCACTGTTTGCATTTTATTTCCCTGGTAATTTGTGAGGTTGTATCTTCTTAAGTTTCTTAAGGCACTTTGCTAGGGATTTAGATTTTTTACTTTTATTCATTTATAGAATTTATTCAGATGGCCTTCATATGAATTCTTTGTTACATATGTTGCAATTATTTTCTCAGACCTGCCAATTTTATCTTAATATTGTTTATGATGTCTGTATTGGAAAGAATTTTATGACTTTCATAAAATTAAACTTAAGAATATTTTCTCCTAAGACATTGCTTAATAAGGCCTTTCCTATAAATGTTTTCTATAATAAATCTAATATCTTATGCATTAGCTTATTAAATAAACATTACTTAAATAAATAAATTTTTATTAAATTATTTAATAAAATAAATATTATTTATTTACATTTTTATTCCCTTATGTCATACTCTTGATTTTATTCAAAATATGACACTTTTTAATATTTTTTCATCTTTTTTTCTGGAATTCCGCTTCTATTTATACTATAGCCTGCTTATAGTGATCATGGGGATGTTATGGGTTAAGCTTATCTGTGTGATTCACCAGTGGCTTGTATTTGGAAAGATCATGTTCTGTGTTCTTTCAGGATGTCACCACCCATCTTGGCACTTTTTTGGCCTCTCTCACACAAATATCTACATCACTGCCCAAAAGTTTCTGTCATGAAAGTAGGAAAGATCAACTGGTATAAATTTAGTTCCACAAAAAATCACCTTGATAGTTGTTCTCAGCATACCTTCCTGCTTCTTATATCTTTTAAATCTGACTTTGAGAACCCCTAGAAATGCTCCTTTTTACAGCTGTCCTTTCCTTTGTGTTCTTTGATCTGTGGTCTTCTTTGTCAAGCTGATTCTTCCTGCATTTACTTTCAAGGATTCTTCAACAAGTTTGATTCATTGAAGAGACATTTTTACTGCTAATGTTATAATTTTGTTTTCTCTAATACAATTTTTTATGTCTCCTCTAGGGAAGTAAATGATATAGGCATGCATTCTCAGACTAATATCCTAATCTAATTTTCTATGTATATTTTTATTCTTACCATATATTTTTGTAATACAATTTGAGGTTATTTAAAAGATTGTATTTAGTAGAAGATGGTAAAAAAAATACTTAAAGGAATGGAAATAGGGGTATGAGTAAGAAAAAGAAAAATCAAGAAATCAGTTTGATATCTGTAGGAATTCAGACCTTTGGCAGGCTTGGGGAACTGAATTTTTACTTACCCAGAAGTAAGTTTTTCAGGTTTGGTCTTTCATAGTCATTAGAACCTAGTGGGTAGAAAGATACTTAACCAGATTTTCCAGAAGATTATAAATCTCCCTTGAGAATGGGAAAGTGATGGTTCTCACTGTGGTCAGAACTTCATTCTACAAGGATGGAATCACTGGCAACCGGGCATCTCAGAGAGGACTTTAGGAATCACTTCTACCTGGGTATGTACAGCAAGGTGTCCTCATTGGTATGTTTCCATATCCTTTGCTGGTAATATAATACACAACCTTAACTGTGTCTGTGGGCATCTTTTGGTATTTCCATAACTGTCCCACGATAAGACTGCCTAAACCACTTGATGTAAATCTTTACAACAGAGGATATGAAAATATGAATCTTATGTCCCTATTATTCAGAAAATTAAATTTCATGATAGAAATATAAGCTAGAAATAAACTGATAATTCAGAGTTTGACTCTTACTGGAAAAAAAAAAAAAACACTTGATGTTTTAGAGACAAATCCCAACCTTACAGATATTCTTTGTAACTACTATGGTAGACATCTTCGACATCTTCTCCTGTTTTAGTTCTGAATCACACTCTGACATTTATAACATGTTTATACTCTTATTAGTCTATGTTGTTAGTTCTCTCACTATATTCTCTGGGTACCATTTGTCTCCACACTAGATTAGAAGTTCTGTAAGAGAAGGCCATGTGCCAAACTTTCAAGTATTCTGGACAAGATTGTACATATGTCAGGACTGGTGAAGTGATCAATAAGTAACCCATGAATTTTCTTGCCAGTAAATGAGCAATTGATTATGTGACCTTTTGTGAATATCAAGGTAAGGTTCTCCAGCTGCTTATCTGTATTCTAGGGCTTTTGACTTGACCTCTTGTGAAGGTAACTAAACTCTGATGAGCAGCAGCTGCAGAGACTGGATGATATAGAAAGAACAAGGAAAACGGCCATGATGAACCTCAGACTTCCAGTACCCTCTTAATAAGGCATGATAAATACAACCCTCAACCAATGAGTTAAAGACCCTTTGATCAGGAATTTTCCATTCTAATTAAAGGCCTTTAGTTATCCCCTGAATAACTCCTGGAAATTCAATTATCCTTTTAATTCATCTATAAAAGAGAGTGAAAGGACATGCTAATGTTTCCTTTAATAGGGTTAAAAAGAGTTAAGAGAAAAATTAGAGGCTAAATAAAACTTCTGAAATGGGAAGTAACCCAGATATAGTTCTTCACATACTCATGTTCATTTAACAATAGCTCACCAGTTCAAATCTCTGTCTACTTTCAGGTATGGCTCATTGCTTTCAGGACTCAGTGGCTTTATGATTTATTATTTTTCCTAGGTGCTAATCCACATCATATCCCTGAGTCACTTCTGAGCAAATGTCTTTTCTGTTCTGTGCTTCAGTAAATCCCACCACAGAATTGGGTTTACAACAGAAACTGCTTGAAAGAAGAAATGAGTTCAAAACTTGAATTAAGTTTCCTCGGGTAAAACAAGTTTTTTTTCCTCCCTAAAGAACCCTGTGAGCATGGGCCCACTCTTAAGGCAAGTAAGCTTGGACTTGAAAATAATTGACCAAGCTAGAAAATGAGGAACTGCCAAGAACCCAGAGGGAAATCAATCAAGGGCTATTGTGAGGTTGTGATGTGCTTACTTCTCCTGGGAGCCTGGAGGGTATTTTCTGAATCATGGAGGGAGATCAGTTTTTTTTTTGTTCATTCCTTTCCATGCCAATCCTTAGCAGAGGCATTACTTCTTCACTCTCCCTAAGCAGAATTGATCTCTGCTTAGATTGAATCCACAACCAGATCGCTTTATATTTAGAGAGAATATATGATTGTATACTATTAGAACTCATGAGAATTGTCTGGAAAACTGTTAGAAATAAAAAAAGAGAGTTCAGAAAATGCCCTGGTTGCAAAATTTATATCAAAATTATTAGTTTTCTTAAATACTAACTATAAACAGAGAATTTAAGGAAGGAAATATCCCCTTTACAATACCAAGAAAAGCAGATTTAAAAAACCTAGGAACAAGAAATATTCAGGGTTTATGTGAAGGAAACTTTAAAACTCTTATGAGGATTATAAAAAAAGACTTAGAAAAATAGTCATAACTTATTCTTAGATAAATAGTCTCAATATCGTAAAGATATTACCTTTGAAAAGTAATCTGGAGCCTATGCCAACCAAATTAGAATACCAATGAAATGTTTTGTGGAAAACTTTGCAAAATGAAGTTTTTTGAGCAATACTTGTAAAAATTGCTATGCTGATTCTGAAAAAAAAAGAAAAAAGAAAAAAATAGTTTCAGTGGAACAAAATCAGGAATCTAGAAAATATTCATCCATATATACATGAATATGATGTATATACTACAGATGATATTTTATTCAGTGGGAAAAGATGGCTTAGCTAAAAAATGGTTTTGTAAAAATGGAATTGACATTTGTGGAAAAAATAAACCTGGGTGGCTGCTTCAGTGCTAATATGAATACGAGATGTTTTAATTGTATAAATGTAAAAATTAAAACCTTACAAATATTATGGAGGTAAAAATATAATATTAAAAAATGTTAAGAGCAGACATAGGTGGTAAAAATTAGTCACTGAAATTATAAAGGGAATATTGATAAAAATGGTTACTTAAAATTAAAAGCTAGGAGAGGATTGGTTTAAGATGGCAGAGTAGAAGGACATGTGCTCACTCTCTCTTGCAAGAATCACTAGAATCACAGCTAACTGCTGAACAATCATTGACAGGAAGGCAATGGAACTCACCAAAAAAGATACGCCACATCCAAAGACAAAGGAGAAGCCTCAGTGAGATGGTAGGAGGGGTGAAATCACAATAAAATCAAATCCCATAGCTGCTGGATGGGTGACTCACAAACTGAAGAACAATTATACCACATAAGTCCACTGACTGGAGTGAAGGTTCTGAGCCCCATGTGAGGCTTCCCAACCTGGGGGTCCGGCAACGGGAGGAGGAATTCCCAGGGAATCAGACTTTGAAGGCTAGCGGGATTTGACTGCAGGATGTTGGCAGGACTGGGGGATAGAGAGACTCCATTCTTGGAGGGCACACACAAAGTAGTGTGTGCATCAGGACCCGGGGGAAGGAGCAATGACCCCTATAGGAGACTGAACCAGACCTACCTGCTAGTGTTGAAGGGTCTCCTGCAGAGACAGGGGGTGGCTGTGGCTCACCGTGGGGACAAGCACACTGGCAGTAGAAGTTCAGGGAAGTACTCCTTGGTGTGAGCCCTCCCAGAGTCCACCATTAGCCCCAACAGAGAGCATGTAGGCTCCAGTGCTGGGTTGCCTCAGGCCAAACAACCAACAGGGAGGGAACTCAGCCCCAAGCATCAGCAGACAAGTGGATTAAAGTTTTACTGAGCTCTGTCCACCAGAGCACACCCAGCTCTACCCGCCACCAGTCCCTTCCCATTAGGAAGCTTGCACAGGCCTCTTAGATAACCTCATCCACCAGTGGGCAGACAGCAGAAGCAAGAAGAACTACAGTCCTGCAGGCTGTGGAATGAAAACCACATTCACAGGAATATAGACAAAATGAAAAGGCAGAGGACTATGTACCAGATGAAGGAACAAGTTAAAACCCCAGAAAATCAACTAAATGAAGTGGAGATAGGCAACCTTCCAGAATAAGAATTCAGAATAATGATAGTGAACATGATCCAGGACCTCGGAAAAAGAATGGAGGCAAAGATTGAGAAGATGCAATAAATGTTTAATAAAGACTTAGAAGAATTAAAGAACAAACACCTAGAAGAATTAAAGAACAAACAAACAGAGATGAACAATACAATAACTGAAATGAAAAATACACCAGAAAGAATCAATAGCAGAATAACTGAGGCAGAAGAATGGATAAGTGACCTGGAAGACAGAATGGTGGAATTCACTGCCACAAAACAAAATAAAGAAAAAAGAATGAAGAGAAATGAAGACAGCCTAAGAGACCTCTGGGACAACATTAAATGCACCAACATTTGCATTATAGGGGTCCCAAGAGGAGAAGAGAGAGAGAAAGAACCCAAGAAAATATTTGAAGAGATTATAGTCGAAAAATTCCCTAACATGGGGAAGGAAATAGCCACCCAAGTCCAGGAAGCACAGAGAGTCCCAGGCAGGATAATCCCAAGGAGAAACATGCCAAGACACATAGTAATCAAATGGACAAGAATTAAAGACAAAGAAAAATTATTAAAAGCAACAAGGGAGAAATGACAAATAACATACAAGGGCACTCCCATAAGGTTAACAGCTGATTTCTCAGCAGAAACTCTACAAGCCAGAAGGGAGTGGCACGATATATTTAAAGTGATGAAAGATAAGAACGTACAACCAAGGTTACTCTACCTGGCAAGGATCTCATTCAGATTTGACAGACAAATCAACGCAAGAGGGAAGAGATATGGAAACATATGTATATGTATAACTGATTCACTTTGTTGTAAAGCAGAAACTAACACACCACTGTAAAGCAATTATACTCCAATAAAGATGTTAAAAAAAAAAAAAGCTTTACAGACAAGCAAAAGCTAAGAGAATTCAGCACCACCAAACCAGCTCTACAATAAATGCTAAAGGAACTTCTCTAAGTGGGAAACAGAAGAGAAGAAAAGGACCTACAAAAACAAACCCAAAACAATTCAGGAAACGGTAATAGGAACATACATATCAATAATTACCTTAAACATGAATGGATTAAATGCTCCAACCAAAAGATATGGGCTTGCTGAATGGATTTTAAAAAAAAGACCCATGTATATGCTGTCTACAAGTGACCCACTTAAGATCTAGGGACACATACAGACTGAAAGGGAATGGAGAAAGATATTCCATGCAAATGGAAATCAAAAGAAAGCTGGAGTAGCAGTACTCATATCACATAAAATAGACTTTAAAATAAAGACTGTTACAAGAGACAAGGAAGGACACAATATAATGATCAAAGGATCAATCCAAGAAGAAGATATAAGAATTATACATATTTATGTACCCAACAGAGGAGCACCTCAATACATAAGGCAAGTACTAACAACCATAAAAGGGGAAATTGACAGTAACACAATAATAGTGGGGGACTTTAACGCCTCACTTACAACAATGGACATATCATCCAGACAGAAAATTAATAAGGAAACACAAGCTTTAAGTGACACAAGAGACCAGATAGATTTAATTGATATTCATAGGACGTTCCATCTGCAAACAGCAGATTACACTTTCTTCTCAAGTGCACACAGGACATTCTCCAGGATAGAACACATCTTGGGTCACAAATCAAGCCTCAGTAAATTAAAGAAAATTGAAATCATATCAAGCATCTTTTCCAACCACAACCCTATGAGATTAGAAATAAATTACAGGGAAAAAATGTAAAAAACACAAAAACATGGAGGCTAAACAATACGTTACTAAATAACCAAGAGATCCCTGAAGACATCAAGGAGGAAATAAAAAAATACCTAGAGACAAATGAAAACGAAAACATGAAGATCCAAAACCTGTGGGATGCAGCAAAAGCAGTTATGAGAGGAAAGTTCATAGCAATACAGTCCTACCCCAGGAAACAAGAAAAGTCTCAAAAAAACAATCTAACCTTACACCTAAAGGAACTAGAGAAAGAAGAACAAACAAAACCCACAGTTAATAGAAGGAAAGATATCATGAAGATCAGAGCAGAAAGAAATGAAATAGAAAAAAAGAAAACAGTAGCAAAGATCAATAAAACTAAAAGCTGGTAATCTGAGAAGAAAACAAAATTGATAAACCTTTAGCCAGACTCATCAAGTAAAAGGTAAAAGAAGGAGAGGAGTCAAATCAATAAAATTAGAAATGAAAAAGGAGACATTACAATGGATACCACAGAAATACAAAGCATCACAAGAGACTACTACAAGTAACTCTATGCCAATAAAACAGACAACCTGGACAAAATGAACAAATTCTTAGAAAGGTATTACCTTCCAAGACTGAACCAGGAAGAAATAGAAAATATGAACAGACCAATCACAAGTAATGAAATTGAAACTGTGATTTAAAATCTTCCAACAAACAGAAGTCCAGGGCTTCACAGGTAAATTCTATCAAACATTTAGAGAAAAGTTAACACCCATCCTTCTCAAACTCTTCCAAAAAAATTGCAGAGGAAGGAACACTACCAAGCTCATTCTACGAGGCCACCATCACCCCAATACCAAAACCAGACAAAGATTCTAAAAAAAAAAAATTAGAGACCAGTATCACTGATGAATATAGATGCAACAATCCTCAACAAAATACTAGCAAACAGAATCCAACAACACATTAAAAGGATCATACACCATGATCAAGTGGGATTTATCCCAGGGAGACAAGGATTCTTCAATATATGCAAATCAATCAATGTGATACACCATATTAACAAACTGAAGAATAAAAACCATATGATCATCTCAATAGATGCAGAAAAAGCTTTTGACACAATTCAATACCAATTTATGATAAAAATTTTCCAGAAAGTGGGCATAGAGGGAACCTACCTCAACATAATAAAGGCCATATACAACAAACCCACAGCAAACATTATTCTCCATGATGAAAAACTGAAAGAAGTTCCTCTGAGATCAGGAACAAGACAAGGATGTCCACTCTCACCACTATTATTCAACATAGTTTTGGAAGTCCTAGACACGTCAATCAGAGAAGAAAAAGAAATAAAAGGAATACAAATGGGAAAACAAGAAGTAAAACTGTCACTGTTTGCAGATGACATGATACTATACATAGA
>NC_041231.1:54147703-54178030 GCF_002837175.3 Physeter macrocephalus | reverse complement strand
CAAATTAATGCACAGAAATCTCTTGCATTCCTATACACTAACAATGAAAAATCAGAAAGAGAAATTAAGGAAACAGTCCCATTCACCATTGCAACAAAAAGAATAAAATACCTAAGAATAAACCTACCTAAGGAGACAAAAGACCTGTACTCAAAAAGCTATAAGACACTGATGAAAGAAATCAAAGACGTCACAAACAGATGGAGAGATATACCGTGTTCTTGGATTGGAAGAATCAATATTGTCAAAATGACTTTACTACCCAAAGCAATCTACAGATTCAATGCAATCCCTATCAAATTACCTGTGGCATTTTTTACAGAACTAGAACAAAAAATCTTAAAATTTGTATGGAGACACAAAAGACCCCAAATAGCGAAAGCAATCTTGAGGGGAAAAAAAAACAGAGTTGTAGGAATCAGGCTCCCTGACTTCAGACTATACTACAAAGCTACAGTAAACAAGACAATATGGTAGTGGCACTAAAACAGAAATATAGATCAATGGAACAGGATAGAAAGCCCAGAGATAAACCCACGCACCTATGGTCAACTAATCTATGATAAAGGAGGCAATGATATACAATGGAGAAAAGACAGTCTCTTCAATACGTGGTGCTGGGAAAACTGGACAGCTACATGTAAAAGAATGAAATTAGAACACTCCCTAACACCATACACAAAAATAAACTCAAAATGGATTAAAGACCTAAATATAAGACCAGACATTATAAAACTCGGAGGAAAACAGAAAGAACACTCCTTGACATAAATCACAGCAAGATCTTTTTTGACCCACCTCCTAGAGTAATGGAAATAAAAACAAAAACAAATGGGACCTAATGAAACTTCAAAGCTTTTGCACAGCAAAGGAAACCATAAACAAGACGAAAAGACAACCCTCAGAATGGGAGAAAATATTTGCAAACAAATCAATGGACAAAGGATTATCTCCAAAATATATAAACAGCTCATGCAGCTCAATATAAAAAAAAAACAAACAACCCAATCCAAAAATGGGCAGAAGGCCTAAATAGACATTTCTCCAAAGAAGACATACAGGTGGCCAAGAGACACATAAAAAGCTGCTCAACATCACTAATTACTAGAGAAGTGCAAATCAAAACTACAATGAGGTATCACCTCACACTGGTTAGAATGAGCATCATTAGAAAATCTACAAAAATCAAATGCTGGACAGGGTATGGAGAAAAGGGGACCCTCTTGCGCTGTTGGTGGGAATGTAAATTGATACAGCCACTATGGAGAACTGTATGGAGGTTCCTTAAGAAACTAAAAATAGAACTACCATATGATCCAGCAATCCCACTGCTAGGCATATAGCCAAAGAAAACTATAATTCAAAAAGACACTTGCACCCCAATGTTCATTGCAATATTATTTACAATAGCCAAGTCATGAGAGCAACCTAAATGCCCATCGACAGACGAATGGATAAAGAAGATGTGGTACATATATAGAATGGAATATTACTCAGCCATAAAAAGGAACAAATTTGGGTCATTTGTAGAGACGTGGATGGAGTTAGAGACCGTCATACAGAGTGAAGTAAGTCAGAAAGAGAAAAACAAATATTGTATATTAACGCATATATGTGGAATCTAGAAAAATGGTACAGATGAACCGGTTTGCAAGGCAGAAATGGAGACACAGATATAGAGAACAAACATATGGACACCAAGGGGGGAAAGCGGTGGGGTGGTGGTGGTGGTGGGATGAATTGGGAGATTGGGATTGACATATATACACTAATATGTATAAAATAAATAGGTAATAACCTGCTGTATAGCACAGGGAACTCCACTTCACTGTACAGTAGAAACTAACACAACATTGTAAAACAACTATACCTCAACAACAAAATAAATAAATAAAAATTTTAAAAAGTACTAAAAAAAATTTTTTAATTAAGAGAATAAAAAAATCAGAGGACTGACTACCTGACTTCAAGACATACTCTAAAGTTACAGCAATAAAGACAGTGTGGTATTGGTGAAAGAATGGACAAATATATCAATGGAACAAAACAGAGAGCCCCAAGATCAATAAACATGGATATAGTAAACTGATCTTTGACAAAAGAGCAAAGGCAATTAAATGGAGAAAAGATAGTCTCTCCAACAAATGGTACTGGAACAACTTGATATCCATACGCAATGAAAGAAAAGAAAAGGAAGGAATTTGTCACAGACCTTAGACTCTTCACAAAAACTAACTCAAAATGAACTTAAGTGTAAAGTGCAAAACTATGAACCTCCTAGATTATGTAAGAGAGAATCTAGATGACCTTGGGTTTGGTGATGACTTTTTAGATATACCACCAAAGGCTTGAGCTATGAAAAAAGAATTGATAAGCTGAACTTCATTAAAACTTAAAACTTAAGCTCTGTGAAAGATACAGCCACAGATTGGGAGAAAATATTTGCAAAAGACATACTGATAAAGGACTGTGATCCAAGATATTCAAAGAACTCTTAAAACTCAAAAATAAGAAAATGAACTACATGATTTTAAAATGAACAAACGATTTAAACAGAAAGAAAACCACCTCAGGAGAGTACATACTGTAGGATTCTAACCATAAGACATGCTGGAAAAGGTAAAACTTTGGAGACAGTAAAACGATCTGTGATTGCCAGGGGTTTGGGGACAGGGAGGGATGAATAGGTGGAGTACGGGGGACTTTATGGCAGTGAAACTATGCTCTATGACACTGTAATTATGGATACATGTCATTATATACTTGTATAAAATCCATATAACATCCAACACTGAGCGTGAACCCTGAGGTAAACTATGGACTTTGGTTGATGATAATGTGTCAGTGTTGGTTCATCAGTTGTAACAAATGTATCACTCTGATGTGAAATCATGATGGTGCGGGAGATTGTGTGTACTTGGGGTAAGAGGGTAAATGGGACATCCTCTATACTTTTCATTCAGTTTTGCTGTTAACCTAAAACTGCTGTAAAAAATTAAAGTCTAAATATTTTTTGAAAGTCAGTTTCCTGTTCCTCCAATCCCCACTAACATGTGAAACATAAAAAAGGAGTTACAAAATTTTCTTGAATCTTCTTCAAATTAAATATGCAAGTAAAAAATACACAGACCCACGCAAAGTTTATCTACACAAATGAGATCAGGCAAGGCAACTGATTTGCACCCTGCTTTAATCATTTATTAATATATTTCGAAAATGTATTAATAATACTAGATGCAAATGTAGCACACTTTTGAAATCTGTATAGAATTTTGTTGTTTGGATGTATTATATTTTATTTAATGAATACCCCATAGATTATATTTATGTTGATTTTTAAACTGTTAATAATTATATTCCAAATCATGGTGTTGTTCTGAAAGAATGTCCCTGGGGCAAATTCTGGTAATGGAATTGTTGGGTGAAAGAGTATGTAAATTTAAAATTGTTTCAGATATTGCCAAATCACTCCCTGAAATGGTATAGTTTGGACTTCAATCAAATGAGAGAGCCCATATTCCAAGATTTTTGTTGGAATTATTTTACCTATATCAATTGTACTATCAATGATATTCAATTTTTCCCATTAGATAGCTGTAAATGCTATCTAATTTTATTTATTCATTTAAAACAACTGAGGCTGAGTACTTTTATCTTTATTAGTAGCTTATCTTATTTTCTGCAAAACAATTACTTAATATATGAGAGGAATATTTAATAATTAAATATTATTAATCATTTAAATCATTTTTACAGGACTATTGTATATATTGCAAACATTTTAAGCACTTTATTTTGATTTTCCAATATCACTATGTTTTGCCATGATCTACCTTTAATTTTTTTATCTGTGAATTATTTTTTATTTGGTTACCACAAAAACATCATATTAATATGTCTATTATCAACTAACATCACGAATTTTATTTTTATTTTTACTTTTTATGTCTAAAACTGCTTTTTTTTTTTAATAGAGCAGGTTTTAATTAGTAATCCATTTTATACATATTAGTGTGTATATGTCAATCCCAATCTCCCAATTCATACCACTCCCGCTTTCCTCCCTTGGTGTCCATACATTTGTTCTCTACATCTGTGTCTCCATTTCTGCCTTGCAAACCGGTTCATCTGTATATTTTTCTAGACTCCACATATATGCATTAATATTTATTTATAAATATTTATTTATTTTTCTCTTTCTCACTTACTTTACTCTGTATGACGGTCTCTAAGTCCATCCACGTCTCTAAAAATGACCCAATTTTGTTACTTTTTATGGCTGAGTAATATTCCATTGTATATGTGTACCACATCTTTATCCATCCATCTGCCAATGGGCATTTAGGTTGCTCTCATGACTTGGCTATTGTAAATAGTATTGCAATGAACATTGGGGTGCAAGTGTCTTTTTGAATTATAGTTTTCTTTGGCTATATGCCTAGCAGTGGGATTGCTGGATCATATGGTAGTTCTATTTTTAGTTTCTTAAGGAACCTCCTCTGACTTTGTTTACTTCTTCAATATTGTGTTGGCTGTTGTGTTACTTTACTAGGGCTGCCATAGCAAAATACCACAGACTGCGTGGCTTAGAATACAGACATTTATTATCTCATAGTTCTGGACCCTGGAAATCCAAGATCAAGGCACCAACAGGGTTGCTTTCCTTTGAGACCACTTGCCTTGGCTTGCAAATGGCCGCCATTTTGCTGCATCTTCTTGTGGTCTTTCATCTGTAAATGCACAGCCCTGGTGTCTCTCCAGATGCCGTAATCTCCTCTCGTAAGGACACCAGTCAGATTGGTTTAGGGCCAACTCTAAAGACTTCATTTTCACTTAATTACCTCTTCAATGGCGCTTAGAAGAAATTTGGACACACTGAGAGACTCCAAGGATGTGTGTGCACAGAGGAGAGACCATGTGAGGATGCAGCAAACATGTGGCCCTATGTAAGTTAAAGAGCGCAGTCTCAGAATAAACCAATCCTGCCAGCACCTTGATCTTGGACTTGAACCTCCAGAACTGTAGAAAATAAATATCTATTGTTTAAGCCGCCCAGTCTGTGGTATTTTGTTATGGCAGCCAGAGCAAACTAATATACCTTTATCCTGCAAACTTGCTATAATTGCTTATTAGTTCTGGAGAATTTTTTTTCTTTTGGTCAATTCTTTTGAATTTTCTACTTTTGTTTTGAATGTTTTATGATTTACACAAATTTTAAAATATATATATATATTTTAAAGTAAATAATAATAGACATCATTTTTCTTCCCTGAATGGGATGTGGATCTCCTCCATAGTATGTACATGTTAAGGGTAGCATATAGTTAGGTACTAGTCAGTTCATGGAATGACACATAACATGCCCCCAATATGTGTTTAATGAATAAATTAGAGTTCAGATAGATTGTTTGCTTCCAGTGTTCTGAGAAGTTTTTTGGAAAATGACCCTTAAGGAGATAAGAAAGAATTGCTGAAATATGCAGAAAACAAATGGTGAGAGAATGGAAGCTATTGCATAAAGGGCTGTCTTTTGCCAGCTGATCCTGGAGAGGAAACCCTCCCATGAGCTATGTTCCACAGATGAAGACTACATTTTACAGAGCATAAAAAATGGAGATTGCACTTTATGACCTTTTCAAGTTTACTGTTCTAACCCTCTGCTTCTCCAGTCTTCCATTGTGTTCTTGACAAGGAGACGTAAGCTGAGGAGAGCCTGTGCTTAAGAGGTTTCCCCTGCTGTTAAAGATAAAAGGAAACACATCTGGCACATAGAGAGGGAAGGTAATGGTAGAGGTTTGACTCACTGTATGCATTTTCCTTTTTCCTATTTCGGTAAATTGTTTCTTCTAGAGCTAGATTGTTTGTATCCTTGTGCTCTCAAAGGTTAATGGTTAATTGGGAAGTAGTCCAGAGTATGACACACAGTTGGTGCTTAAAATTTTGAATCGGTGTGTGAATGAATCACCTAATGCAGGAACAATGCCTATTGTGTTTGGGCTATTTTTTTTAAGCTGTATTCTTTTAAAGACATCTATCTAGATTTGTCGCCTCTAGGACTGATGAAGCAGACATCTCATAGTTTGTCACAGATGACTAAAATAAATGTCTGCCTTAATAAAATGAGAAATTATTTATATGACTAAAAATAATCTGGAAGCCACAAAATCATTTCCTGGTGAAGAAAGATCTTATGAATTATTGTCAATGTGAAGCATCTTTACTGTATAATCCCTTCCCTGCTTTTTGAGAGAGTAAGAGAGTGAAAAGAATATGGCAGATTTAATGGCCTTTTTAATCTACTAGACTGGAAAATGGTGTTTTCTGAAATATAATTCCATGGATTTTGAAGTTAAAGCACATTAAAAAGGAACTGTGGTTGAAAGTTTTCTCGGGAAAGCAAATTGTACCCACAGAAAGGCAATACACACTGCAGTGCTCTGAAAATAAAACCATTTATTCACCCAGCCTCAGGCATCTAAGTATGTCTTCTGTGTAAAAACCCAGCTCCAACCAAATACTTGAGGACTTTAAGACCTTTTCTTTACAATCTGTCCTCTTGTCCATCAATGCAAAGTAAGTCTATATGTGAAATCTCTTCTCAGCAGAACTGAGTACCAATGAGGCACAAGCATCTGTGCTAGATATTTTTTATGGAGATGCAGAGAAAAATCAAGATAAGACGAGGCCTCATCATTCCAAGAAACTTACAATGTAGTTGGAGAGTCAGTTCTTCTAATTTCTTTCTAATAGCAGGTACCAGGGGAAGAACCTCCTCCCCACGGGTCTGTGAGATTCTCTGGTAGAATGCAGTGAGAAAATATTACATTTCTGTTGGTATTTGTTTTTATCTAATTTTTAACATTTCTATTTTTGTGTTTATTTTAAAATTCATGTGTTATATTAATATACTAGCAAATGTTGGTAATTTGTAATAGGCATGAATTGGGGGTATGGACTTATTTTGTGGGGCTTTTGTCTTACTGATAGAGACACATGTTAAGGTCATTCTGCGGACCACTGGACATAACTGGCACTGTGGCTTATGAACTATTCTTCTAAAAAATCATCAGTCCATAGCAAAGGGTCTGGGACAGTATAGCATTCTAGAAGGTGTATAGATAGAGGGCCCATATTTAGGGAAAGAGGTTGTCCAAGTTTCTTTCCAGGTGTCAGATAAACCATGACAAAATGTGGTGCTAATAGAGTACTTGCAATCAAAATTCCATCTGGTAACAGCAGAATTACATGCAAAGAAAAACAGAGACATTATCTTTCTTGTTATATAACCTGGCAACCAGAAGTTTCTTTTCCCCTCTTATTTATTCAGTTTTTTTTTTTCAAAATTATAGAAAGCTACTGGTGGGTAAATGGTATTTTGCATTGGACTTTTGTGACCTTTATGCCAATTATATGATTCTGAATGCAAAAGTTAATGAGATATATGCTTGCAAAAGAGAGTGGGAATTTTAGATACCAACATAAGTACTCCACTGCTCATCCATGAAATATTGTCAAAGAAATAGCTTTAGCAGTAGTTTTTTTGCTGGGAATACCATACAACATTTACAAAACTGTTATCAGCAATGCAAAGGGAATAAAAAAGCAAAAATCACCTTGATCTAATTTAAAATAATTTATGAAAGTGTATTTTTCTACTTCTCCATGTGGCTTAATTCCTGCACCTCTTATTTATTCTCTCTGGGTATTAGTGTCCTCTTCTGTAAAACAAAATTTAATTGAGCCGAACTCTAAGTTCCTTTGCTCTGAAATGCTATGGTTTATGACAACATGTTTAAATATTTGTTTCAGATATGTAGGGAATATTCTTGGCAGTATTTCAACTTAAATCTACTAAATTTTTCATTAAACATGTCTCTTTACCAAGTTTTTAAAATTTCCAAATGTTTGTAGGGTTACACCATCATCCTCCAGCTCCTGGCACCATTTGGCTAACAACATTTTTACTTCCTTTCATATTTTTCATAAGTCAGTTATGCCTCAGTAAATCTTTTTATTCATTCAACCAAAGCTTAATCAATTTATATCTCAATAAATATATGTTGACAACCAACATTGAGGCTGATCCATGCCTTCTGCAACATACACACAGAGAAGGCTCAATCATTCCCTTCTTCAGGCTCTCTTACTATTTTCTTCATATAACAGTATAGCAAATGCTTATCACTTAATTTTATTGTTAAATGTATAGGTGTTTCTCTCCTTAAAAAGGAAGGTCTGCTTCATTTATCTTGTGGCAGTGGCTAGCATAGTGTCATAGCAGGTACTAGATGAACATTTGTTAAATTGAATCTTCATTTTCCATAACTATACAACAATGATGACATAACTCTGATTGACTCATAATATTGCTGTTAATTATCAGAGCTCAATGCAGTTATCTTCAGAATACAAACCTGACAAATGCAGGGAAATGAGATAACTTTGCAGTTACTTTCAGTGGTAAATATTAGACATACTCTCTAATCCCCCCAAGTTATTGCTATTTTTCAAGGGTTAAATTTAAATTAATAAAGGCAACCACAAATAATCCACTTCTGATGATTATAGTTCAATAAGTTTTATTATTTGGAAAGGTTACCACTTGGAAATGGATCATTTGACATTTCTCAGGGACTAAGTCAGCTGCTGACTATGTCTTAGAAGGAGTCCCTTAAATAGAGTAACAAAAACTGAAGTGGGGAAAAACCAAATATATGTTAATGAATCAACACTGTCAATTCTTACTGAGGATCTCCAACTTTAACCTTACATGAGGTAAAGAAAGTTGAGAAGAAAAAGAAAGATGGGGGACTTCTTTGGTGGTCCAGTGGGTAGGACTCTGCGCTCCCAATGCAGAGGGCCCAGGTTCGATCTCTGGTTGGGGAACTAGATCCCACATGCATGCTGCAATGAAGATCCCACGTGCCGCAGCGAATACCCGGCACAGCCAAACAAACAAATAAATAAATATTTTTTTAAAAAAGAAAAAGAAGAAAAGTGACGATAGGGAAGGAAAAGTGGTGGTAGGAAGAAGCCAGGACTGTGAAAGGTCATAAAGTTATAAAGAAGAGAACTTGGGGAACATCTGGTCTACCCCCACAATTTATAGATATTAAAGATGGCCAGTCCTGTTTCAGTTCCCCTTCTCCCAATCCCAAGCTCGGGGTCCATCAATGTGTACTGTCCATCTGCAGAGTTCAGAGCTCAAGTCTCCATCCAGAACAGCCAAGAGAACTGGCAAAAGGCCGTTCTGAAATTTGGAGTGAATGAGGCTCCCTCTCAGAGGGTGGCCCAGATGACCAGCCAAAGGGGTGGTGGAACACAGATAACAGATTGGCCAAGGCAGGCTGCACCTGGATGATGCTGGCTGCATCTTCTATTCCAGGAGCTGGAATAAAGCTCAGCACCCATTCTGGCAGCAGACATTTTTTTCCCCCAGGCTCGTTCCATCTAACCTAGAGACAGGGTGGTGATGGGTTCTAGCATTATTCCTTTCTAGAAGCAAAATCAAGCCTGGCTTCTTTTCTTCCAAGTTCCCCCTTTAAGGTCCTGTCACCTCTACTTTTAAGTCCTTTGACCTGGCAATGGTCAAAACCATTTTCTTTCTCAGAAAAGAAAGAAAGATGCAAACAAAATTACCTTTTAAAGGACTCAATATTCATGACACAAAAAGTCTGGAGGAGGAAGATTGTTTGGAAGCTCACTTTGCATCTTCTTATTTTCTCAGCTTAACATAAAAGGCAAATTATTCCCCATTCTCTCTCCCATGGAACTCAGCTGCTTTAATGGAGTTTTGGACTAATGAAATACCAAAGATATTTTAAAAATATTTAAGATAGAGCATATATAGAGAAAAATGCGTAACATGTAAACAAACAGATTAATGATTTATTATGTCTCAAACACCCATGTATCATGACTCAGGTCAAGACATGGGACATATTTGTAGCCCAGAAGCCCTCTCAATGCCCTTTATAATCACAAATTATTCTCTAAATTGCCTCTTTCAAAATTGGCAAATGCCCCCAGAAGAAAGGCAGACTCCACAATTGAAACTGTAATTCTCCACTATCATATGAAAGTATTTTTAAATTGATGTTTTTGGTCCAGGTCTTAAGTTGTCTGCAATGGGAAAGTCATTCCAAATGATCTATCTAATGTTCCATTATTGAAATGGAACCTGTACGAGTCTCTCCTTTTGGTATTTATTCTTGTTGTGTCTCACAGTGATCCTTCCTCTCAAAGATAATCAAGGTGTCTCTCTGACAGCTTTTCTGCTCAATCAGTATCAATAACGCACATTTTTATTTATGATAGGGCTTTCTGTTACCTGGAGAAAAGAAAATTAATGTCCAAAGAGATGTGGTAAAATGTCTATTTTTAGAGGAACTCGTATTTCATGATTACTATGGACCTCCTGACACTGTAAAATTCAGTCCGAATTTGAAAAATGAGATTAAAGTTACTGAGATAATTTAATGGTTATTTTCCTTCTAGCCCCAACTCCAGCTCTGTGGAAAAGTCTGAGAGTATAGTTAGTTAGGCATATCCAGATTTTTTTGTATTCCAATTCCTATTTGAGATAGAAATTCACAGAGGGGTTAGGGCAGAATGAAAGATAAAAGGATTTAGGTTATGTGGGGTTCTCCTGAATAAGGCTCTAATGAGTGACTCTCTGTTTATTTCATGAAAGAGATAAAAATGAATGCTTCTTATTGGAATTGCCTCCATTATTAAACTCAGGCGGTTTGCAAAACTGGAAATTTTCTCTGAGAAGGCTGCTGAAGCTCTGTGGAGCTTCTATAGGAAGAGCTTCCCTAAAAATTTAATAATGAGCCTCAGATAATTGTTGATACCCCTCTAGCTTCTTCCTGAAATCTTCCTGAAAGGAGAAGAGAAAATGAGTTTCAATCCTACTAAGGAATTTTCCTTTGCAATTTTGAGGAGAAGAGACATGGACAAGAGAAGGTATTAAAAAGTGCCTTTACAATTTCAGTACACACAGTATTTGTCCAATTTGGCATCGGGCATCTTTTTTTGTGTGTGAGGTGGGGCATTTCCACCTGACCTAGAGGCAGGGTGGTGATGGACTCCAGCATCACATCACCCCTTTGTAGATGCAAAATCAAACCACACTTTCTTTCTTCCAGATTTCTCCCTTAGCATCCCACCACCTCTGCTTTTAGGTCTTTGACCCTAAAAGAGAATGTCACCTTCTTTCCCAGAATAAAAATGTGAGCAAAATTACCTTTTAATGGTAATATGCACAATATAAGAAGCCTGGAGAAAGTGGGGTGGTAGAGGGGACTACAACATGGAGATTCAGTGACTGGTTCACTCCCAATGGCCCAAGACACTGTGGTGATGGGGGACAACCAGATTGCGTTGAGGAAGGGCATGGAAGAGGGTCTGGGGATGGACATGGCCATCAGTCCAGAAAAGCATGCGGCCACAAACCAGCTGAATCACATGCACAACTTAAAGCTAAAAGACCCTGGGACTTCCCTGGCGGTCCAGTGGTTAAGACTCTGAGCTTTCACTGCAGGGGGCCCGGGTTCGATCCCTGCTCAGGGAACTAAGATCCCACATGCCGTGAAGCAACAGTCCATGAGAGTCCATTACTGTTTTCTTCACCAACAGTGCCTACAATTAAACATTTACCTTTTACCAACCTAACCTTGATGAAAGTCATAAAGATTTGAAAAGCATTTATAGGATGGGACGGGATATAATCAGGGATGTGTAAATAAATCACTACCTGATTACAGGGCAGAACTGTTTAATGGCCACTCTCTTCATGCTTATGATATTTTGTTCACTACAACCTAAAAATTGAATTAGAAGAGAGGGCTATTGGATTGATCCAAGATGAGGTCCCTTTGAGTATATGTAAGAAAAGAAAAAGAGAGGGAGAGGTTGAGAGAGAAAGAAATAGTGAGGGAGAACAGGGATGTCAATAATAATACAGTAGATTAAAAGATTTATTCTGAAGTACGTGCTGCAGAGGAAACAAAACTGCTCCGACCCCAGTTTAACTTACTCTCTCCCCGGGGAAAGGTGATGTGACTACAATATAAAATGGGATGTGATAATTGTTGCAAGAGGTACATACGTGGTATTTTGGGAACACAATCGAGGGAGAATTAATGTTGTGCTTATGAGGTAACAAGAGAGGGGCAGGCAATAGTGGATAGAATTTAAAGTGATCTTTGGGGTTTTGATGGTAGTCCCAGGACCACTCTCAAGTTGAAGTCAGCCACAAATGTGTTCACTTAATCATTCCTTCTCCAAATACTTACTGAGCATCTACTGAGCCAGATGCTATTCTAGATCTCTGGGCAGATTTTAATTGACAAAAAAAGCCCATTTCAATGGAGCTTACATTATAGTAGGGAAAAACAGACAATAAAAAGGCAAAAATATTAAAATATATTGGTGGTGTGAAGTGCTAAGGAGAAAAAAGGATAAAGCCAGGAAAGAGGATTGGGTGTTGGTGGTGGGTGATGTGGGGACGTCACTGAATAGACCAATGTGGGTCCTCATGTGTCAGGTGAACAGAGCCTGCCCCTCAGAAACACTGGTTCTCATACCAGAGCAGTTGCCTGGTCTTGATCACAGCACCAACCTGAAGGAGAGTCGTTTAATCATAGAGAATGCCACCAGGTGCTCTATGAGTTAACAGACACTATTTTGAAAAGTTGTCAAATATTCTCTGAATCTCTAACTAATTGAAATGGGGGACCCCTAAGTGCAGCCGTGAGATTCTTTTAACAGAGCTATAGACTATTAAAGATGAAAGAAGTGCTACCCATGACCTGACGCAACCTTCTCATTTCAGAGCAGTGTGTGGGGTTAAGTGGCTTGTTCAAGGGCACACAGAGACTTGGTGGCAGGCCTGATGCTCGAGTCTAGATTGGCTGCTCCTGGTCCCCTTCTGCTTCCTTTTAACCAACTTTTCACTTTGCTTCAGGCAGACCACAGGCCTCAGAGAGAGGGAGCGTGACCTTGAAGAAATAGGACTGGATGGAAAGTCAGAGGAAGTACATTTAGTAAGGGTTCACCTTGTGTTAGGCGCAATTCCAGGATTTCCACTTTTATTGTCTTACTTACAGCCACTTAAGCAAGGTTTTATGACTCTATGCCTTCTGATTTTTTTTTTAAGAATGAAACTATGACATATATTAATTGCAGACTCCTGGGTACCCATCCTTAATTCCATATCCCTCTTATTTTTCTGGAAAAATCCACCATCTTGTACCTGATATTTCTTTAGCCCTTGCATGACTTCATATTATTACACTTCATAAGTAAACTTTAAAGCAATAATGTTATTTCTCAATTTTCAAAATTTTATAATAATTTTACTCTAAATATAGGATTCTGCAATATATTTTGCACTTGCAAAACATTTTGGACATTTATCCAAATCAATACGTGAATTCTATTTCATTCATTTTTCCCTTTTAAATAGACCTGTATTTTTTAAAGCCCTCTCAGGTTCACAGAAAAATTGAGCAGAAAGTACAGAGGGTTCCTCTACACCCCCTGCCCCCACACGTGCACAGCCTCCCAGAATATCAATTCCAGTACCAGGGTGGTACATTTCTTACAACTGATAAACCAATATAAGTATATTATTGTTATATGAAGTCCATAGTTTACTTTAGATTCGCCCTTTGTGTTGTTGGTTCTGTGGATTTTGACAAATGCATAATGTCATGTATCTACCATGACAATATCATACAGATAGTTTCACTGCCATAAAAATCCTATTCATCCCTCCTTCTCTCCCCACCAAACTCCTAGCAACCACTGATCTTTTCACTATCTCCATAGTTTTGCCTTTTCCAGAATGTCATCTAGTTGAAATCAAACAGTATGTAGCTTTTTCAGATTGGCTTCTTTCACTTAGTAATATGAATTTAAGGTGTCTCTGTGTCTTTTCATGGCTTGACAGCTCATTTCTTCTTAGCACTGAATAATATTCCATTGTCTGGATGTACTACAGTTTATTTATCCATTCACTTACTGAAGGACATCTTGGTTGTTTCCAAGTTTTGGCAATTATGAATAAAGCTGAGATAAACATCCATGTGCAGATTTTTGTGTAGACATAAGTTTTCAGCATCTTTGGGTAAATACCAAGGAGCATGATTGCTGGATTGTATTGTAAGAGTATGTTTAGTTTTGTAAGAAACTGCCAAATTGTCTTCCAAAGTGGCTGCACTATATTTCATTTACTTTAATCATGGTTTGAAATTCTATCATTTGAATATTTCAAAATCTATTTAACTATTCTCCCATTAATAGACAATTAGGTGGTCTCTAGTCTAATTTTGTATTCTTGTATATATTTTCTTTAGCACATTGTGAAATTTTCTACGTTATGAACCTAGATGTGGAATTTCTGGGTTACAAATAATATACATCTCCAACTACTTAACTGTGTATTTTCAAAGTCATTTCCAAAGACATTTTGTCAATTTACATGTCCCCTATCAATATATATCTCTATCATAATATACTGAGCCAGCACTTGGTATTGTCAGACCTAAGAAGTTTTTCATTCAACCTGAGAGCTACGCACTAGAAATTCAGTGTTCTTTCAACTTGTATTTGTCTGATTATGGAGGCTTGAGGATATTCTTATGTATATTGGTCATTTGATTTTTGTCTTCTGTGAATTGCATATTCATATGCTTTGACCATGTTAAGGCTGAGATTGTTTATATTTTTCTTACTCATCTGTAGGAATTCTTTATATATTCTGGATAATAACAATAATGACTAACCTCTATTGAGCTTTGTTTCTGGTGTTTCTGAGTATTTTGGATATATTAATACAGTAATTGTCTCAATAACCTTATGAGGTAGGTAGTATCTACATTTTGCAGATGAGGAAATTCAGGTATCGAAGAATTAAGTTACTTGTTTAAGATCACACAGCTCTCAGTTATAAATCTGTAGTTTTTAACCAGTTCGGCTGGCTCCAGAAAAGCTTATACTAGAATACACCTTTGTCTTTTATGTGAATAGCCAGAGTGGATGACTTTCCATTTCACTTGCTTACTGGTGTTTTATATAATTAAAATATTTTAATTTAATTGAGGTTAATTGTAATACCCTATAAAATTTACAATTATTTTCTATGTTTTGTTAAATGAATCTTACAGAATGTCAAGATCATAAAGATATTGTCCTATATTGCCTTCTAAAATAGGTTTTAAATTTCAAATTATGGAATTTGGTATCCCTGGAATTTGCTTCTGTGTACCACGTGAAGCAGCTATTTTATTTTACTTTTTTTTTTCCATGTGGATATGGAAATATGTTAGCAAAATATACCAAGGAGTTTATTCTTTCTCCACATTTTTTAAAGTCAACTCTTGTTTATCTAGTCACCTCGGGTCTGCTTCTGGACTTCCTTTTTTATATATAAATTTACTTATTTTATTTATTTTTATTTTTGACGGTGTTGGGTCTTCATTGCTGCGCGTGGGCTTTCTCTAGTTGCCGTGAGCGGAGGCTACTCTTCATTGCAGTGCGTGGGCTCCTCATTGCGGGGCTGTAGGTGCTCGGGCTTCAATAGATGTGGCACATGGGCTCAGTAGTTGTGGCTTGTGGGCTGTAGAGTGCAGGCTCAGTAGTTGTGGTGCACGGGCTTAGTTGCTCCACGGCATATTCCCGGACCAGGGCTCGAACCCGTGTCCCCTGTGTTGGCAGGTGGATTCTTAACCACTGTGCCACCAGGGAAGCCCTTCTTCTGAACTTTCTATCCTATTTACTGATCAGTTCATTTATTCTTGTGCCTTTCTCTTTCTCGCTGAGATAATAAATTGTCTCACCTCCCCCGTTATCCTTCTTCTAAAATATCTTTGTTATTCTTGGTCCTTTTTTCTGTATGAACTTTAGGTTGAGCTTATTAAATTTCATGAAAACCCCTGTGTGATTCTGAATGGAGTTATATTGGGATTATATCAATATATTAAGGTTTGAAAATTTTATGTTTTCAGCCTATAATGTCTTTCCATCCATGAGAATAGTACATTTACTCTTTTATTCAGGTTTGCTCTTACGATATGAAATTATCTCTGAATTTCTATGTGTTCACATAAAGAAATATATTCAACCTTTGATTTTATCTTCTCTAATTTTTAAAAAATTTTACAGAAAGATCTGCTCTTTATTATTATTCTCTTTCCTCTATTCTATAGAAGTACCTCATTTCTTTTTAAAGCTTTTGAATTAAAATATTAACTCATTTGTTTTCACTGTCTTTTGTTTTTGAGTAAATGCATTAAAAGCTAAATACCTACCCCAGTATAAGCAACCCTATTATACATCCTACAGATTTTGTTATGTAATAACTTCAGTGCTATTTAGTTCTAAATATTTTGTAGTTTTTATTATTATTTGCTGTTTAACCCAGGGCTTACTTAGATGGGTTATTTTAAAATTTCCAACATATTACTTCCTAATTTTTGTCAGCTATTTTTGGTTATTTTTTCTATTTTAGCTTTATTGTGGTTAGAAAATGTGGCCAGCGTGCTGTCACTTTTTCACAAATTTTTGACACTCCTTTTGTGGCTTAGTACATGGTTAATATTTATAATTGTTGCTTATATAATTGAAAACTATGTGCGTGTTACTTCCTGGGGGGAGAGGGAAGGCTGATGTTGAACAATGTTACTTTTGTTTGAATTCCCTATATTTTTCCTAATATTTTGTTTGTTTAAGCTATCAGTTTCTCAGAGATGTATGTTAAAATATCCTAATATGATTGTTGAATAGTGCATTGATCATTATAAACCTCTCAGTTTATGCTTTCTATGCTTTTTGAAGCATGAAGCGATTAGGAATCCATGACTCTTTTTCTCCGTGGGTTGTTTCTGTATTACGTAGTGTCTTTCTTCTTGTACGCTAGCCTTTGTGCTTAATACTGATATTTCAGAAGGTTTACTTAGTATTAGTGTGATGTATCTTCTCTATTATTGTACTTGAACTCTTGTCTGTGGATTTCTTATAAATGTTTCTCCAGAACCTAATGTATCCCTTGCTTTAGTACTCCCCCGTCTTTTGGTGTATTGTTTCTAAAGTTTATTTGGTTTTATTTGTTTGCAATTTGAGAATCTCTGACTTATTAGATGATTGTGATTCATCTATATTGATTATAATCACAGATATATTGGGGCTTATATTATTATACCAGATGTTTGCTTCTTTAATTCTCTAGCTCCAGATTCTTTTGTATTAATTTTTTTTGTTTGTTTAAATTTTTCTCCACCAATGTGGAATATATATGTGTGTGTGTATGTGTGTGCATTTTTAGTTGTTAACTTTATTTTATTTTATTTTATTTGCGGTACGCAAGCCTCTCACTGTTGTGGCCTCTCCCGCTGCGGAGCAGAGGCTCCGGACGCGCAGGCCCAGCGGCCATGGCTCACGGGCCCAGCCGCTCCGCGGCGGCATGTGGGATCTTCCTGGACCGGGGCACGAACCCACGTCCCCTGCATCGGCAGGCGGACCCTCAACCACTGCACCACCAGGGAAGCCCTAGTTGTTAACTTTAACGTAAAATTTTTAAATATATAACTTCGTTTTTTCTAACAAGTATTAGTTCTTTTTTTGAACCACGGAGGACTTTAACATGCTTTAATTATCTATTATAACACCACCCTCATGTTTTTAAAGCTATAGAATTTTTTTAAATTGTAGTATAGTTGATTTAGGTTTGCTCTTACGATATGAAATTATCTCTGAATTTCTATGTGTTCACATAAAGAAATATATTCAACCTTTGATTTTATCTTCTCTAATTTTTAAAAAATTTTACAGAAAGATCTGCTCTTTATTATTATTCTCTTTCCTCTATTCTATAGAAGTACCTCATTTCTTTTTAAAGCTTTTGAATTAAAATATTAACTCATTTGTTTTCACTGTCTTTTGTTTTTGAGTAAATGCATTAAAAGCTAAATACCTACCCCAGTATAAGCAACCCTATTATACATCCTACAGATTTTGTTATGTAATAACTTCAGTGCTATTTAGTTCTAAATATTTTGTAGTTTTTATTATTATTTGCTGTTTAACCCAGGGCTTACTTAGATGGGTTATTTTAAAATTTCCAACATATTACTTCCTAATTTTTGTCAGCTATTTTTGGTTATTTTTTCTATTTTAGCTTTATTGTGGTTAGAAAATGTGGCCAGCGTGCTGTCACTTTTTCACAAATTTTTGACACTCCTTTTGTGGCTTAGTACATGGTTAATATTTATAATTGTTGCTTATATAATTGAAAACTATGTGCGTGTTACTTCCTGGGGGGAGAGGGAAGGCTGATGTTGAACAATGTTACTTTTGTTTGAATTCCCTATATTTTTCCTAATATTTTGTTTGTTTAAGCTATCAGTTTCTCAGAGATGTATGTTAAAATATCCTAATATGATTGTTGAATAGTGCATTGATCATTATAAACCTCTCAGTTTATGCTTTCTATGCTTTTTGAAGCATGAAGCGATTAGGAATCCATGACTCTTTTTCTCCGTGGGTTGTTTCTGTATTACGTAGTGTCTTTCTTCTTGTACGCTAGCCTTTGTGCTTAATACTGATATTTCAGAAGGTTTACTTAGTATTAGTGTGATGTATCTTCTCTATTATTGTACTTGAACTCTTGTCTGTGGATTTCTTATAAATGTTTCTCCAGAACCTAATGTATCCCTTGCTTTAGTACTCCCCCGTCTTTTGGTGTATTGTTTCTAAAGTTTATTTGGTTTTATTTGTTTGCAATTTGAGAATCTCTGACTTATTAGATGATTGTGATTCATCTATATTGATTATAATCACAGATATATTGGGGCTTATATTATTATACCAGATGTTTGCTTCTTTAATTCTCTAGCTCCAGATTCTTTTGTATTAATTTTTTTTGTTTGTTTAAATTTTTCTCCACCAATGTGGAATATATATGTGTGTGTGTATGTGTGTGCATTTTTAGTTGTTAACTTTATTTTATTTTATTTTATTTGCGGTACGCAAGCCTCTCACTGTTGTGGCCTCTCCCGCTGCGGAGCAGAGGCTCCGGACGCGCAGGCCCAGCGGCCATGGCTCACGGGCCCAGCCGCTCCGCGGCGGCATGTGGGATCTTCCTGGACCGGGGCACGAACCCACGTCCCCTGCATCGGCAGGCGGACCCTCAACCACTGCACCACCAGGGAAGCCCTAGTTGTTAACTTTAACGTAAAATTTTTAAATATATAACTTCGTTTTTTCTAACAAGTATTAGTTCTTTTTTTGAACCTCGGAGGACTTTAACATGCTTTAATTATCTATTATAACACCACCCTCATGTTTTTAAAGCTATAGAATTTTTTTAAATTGTAGTATAGTTGATTTACAGTGTTGTGTTAATTTCTGCTAACCAGCAAAGATATATATATATATTCTTTTTCATATTCTTTTCCATATGGTTTATCACAGGATATTGAATATAGTTCCCTGTTAAAGCTATAGGATTTTTAATTTACATTCTCTTAAGCACAAAACCTTATTAATTTTAAGCAGTCAATATTTAGTGACTATACCTATTTTATCAGTTTTGGGGATGATATTTTTAATAACATATTTATTGAGATTTAATTCACAAAACATATGTTTACTCAAAGTGCACACACAACTCGATGGTTTTCATACATTCACAGAGTTGTGCAATCATCATCACAATCAATTTTAGAATACTTTCATCAATTATCCCAAATAAATTTTACACCAGTTAGCAGTCACTCCTCATTTCTCTTGTCCTTCAGCCACCAGTAATCTACGTGTGTTGTATTTCTATAGATTTGCCTTTTCTGACATTTCCTATAAATGGAATCATACAATATTTGGTCCTTTGTGACTGGCTTCTTTCACTTAGCATAATATTTTCAGGGATCATTCATGCTGTCATGGTATCGGTACTTTATTCCTTTTTATTGCCAAATAATATTCCATTGTATGGGTATACCATATTTAATTTATAGGTTTATCAGCTGATGGACATTTGGGTTGTTTCCACTTTTAGGCCATTATAAACAATGCTGCTATAAATGTTCATCTAGAAGTTTTTGTGTAAACATGTTGTATTTCTCTTAGGTGTATACTTAGGAGTAGAATTGATGGATACTATGGTGGCTGTGTTTAACATTTTGAGGAATCGCCACTGTTTTGGAAAGCACCTGCAACATGTTACATTCACACAAGCAATGTATCAGTGTTCCAATTTCTCCACATCCTTGCCAGCATTCATTATTATCTGTATGCTTGTCAGGTGAAGTGGTATTTTATAGCAGTCATGATTTGCATTTCCTGATGGTTATTGTTGTTGATCATCTTTTCATATGCCTATTGGCCATTTTTGTATCTTCCTTGTAGAAATGTCTATTTAGCTCCTTTCTCATTTTTTAATTTGTCTTTTTATTTTGCGGTTGTAATTTTTCTTTATATAGTCTAGTTACAAATCTTGTATCACATGTAATTTGAAAATATTTTCCCCCATTCTATAGTTTTTTCACTTTTTTGATGGTATCCTTTGAAACAAAAATATTTTTAACTTTGATGAAATCCAGTTTATCCATTTTTTCATTTTTGCTTGAGTTTTTGGTTTCATATATCATATGCCTTTGCATTGTTGCCTTCCAACAATGACCCCAATTGTTTACTTTGTATATCCATGCCATTTGCAATGACTTGCTGTTCCTACCTTCAAGAGGTAAAGCTTCTTTCATCATGTCATGAATCTGGTCTTGCAGCGTAACTTGCATTGAACACAGGAATGGAGTAGAAGTGATGATGTGCCATTCCCAGCCTAGGCTTGACTCTCTTGGGGCCCTTGCAATCACCATATGAGTAATCCTAGGCTATCTTGCTGGAAGAGGACAGACTGGTGACCCTTCACCTGACCAACAGCCAGCCACTCACCAGGCATGTGAGCGAGGCCACTCTAGACCAACTGCCCCCTGGTAAACACAGACACATGAGTGAGCCCAGCTGAGATCAACTCAGTTTGGCCCATACCAAAAGAACCACCCAGCTTACCCAGAGATTCATGAGCTAAAAATGACCCTATTGTTTTAAATCACTAAGGTTGGAGTGGTTTATTACACAGAAACAGCTAAATGACACAGAATTTAAACTACTATGTTATGAACAAGGATAGTTAAAACACTTGCTCTGAGTAGTAGCCCGTGTAGGTCACATTTTCAAAGAAAAATACAGCATTGTTGTTACACAATTCAAGGTAAATGTGCTGGCCTGAATTTTCATTCCCTTTTGCTCAAGAGGAACTGCAGTCTGCTTTTCAAGGTCATCCTGGTCAAATTATCAAAGCCAAGAATGCCTTAATAATATTTGCAAGTACTAATATAGTTTTATTTAATTATATGAATTCATATCAGGAACAATGAAACACTTGCAAATGTCACCATTCTTAAGCTAATTATTTGCACTTTAAAATAAGTAACTTCCTGGTTTTAAAAATATTACTTGTATTAAAAAAGAAGATGCAAAAAAAAAAAGTGTAAAGAAAAAACTTTAACAAAAGAGCCTATAATCCCATCAATCCAGAAAGAATTGTATGACATTTAAGCTAACTTAGAGTTTCCCTAAATGGTTTTCCAAATTCAGACAGGGTCCAACTGGCCTCCTGCAGATAGAAATATACTCTATATGTAAGTGAGAAAACTTCTGAATATGGTCTGAAAATATAGATATGTGTTACACACACACACAATTACCTTATCACACGGATTTCTTGCAGACTATTTTTTTCTTTTTGAGGGAGAGGGGTGTTTGTATAGGAAATCAGAAATGGAAAGCATCGGCAGTAAAAATAAGAGTTATATTGTCTTCTGATTGTCTGTGATTTGAATGCCAAATATAATTTTCTAAATTATTCTTAGAGTAATCAAAATGTTTGGAATTTTTGTCAAAAGCAGATCCACACATTCTAGAATCAAATAACACCAAAAACAATGTTATTTTTTGAGTGCTTAGTATATGTTAGTTCTCTATATTTGTTATTTCCTTTTTCCTTCTAGATAACACTCTTGAGATTACCTTTATCTTAAAGGAAATAGAGCTTTGGGAGGTTGAAACACCTGTCAAAGTCCTATCATTGGTTAATATTGGAGTTGGGATTTGATCCATCACTAGCCTTATTCTGGCAAGTGCTCTGCTACAGAGAGCATCCAAGGTTCTAAGATCCTGCAGGGGTGTCATTGTTGAACTTTGTGTGACACTTTTATAGCAAAGAATATGGGACTGATGCATAATATTCCTTATCAATCTTAGTATGGAAGGACTTCTGCTTCTGTGCCTAATACATCAATTAAATACACTTAATCATAACCATAGACCTAAAGTTTGGTATTCCTGTAAAATATGTTTTGATGCCTCCTTTTAATAATAGTAGGAGAATCTTATTTCTATAGCCTAAGACACAGGCTGTGGTAGTGAAAATAATACTGAATATGCAGTTTCCCAAACCTAGTTTTAACTAATTCCTACCAGTGCAATGAGATATGGGTACACATGTTTATCAGCTTTCATGGAGGTTTGATGAAATGTATAGATGTATCTCTTAGAAGCCCAAAAGTCGATTTTCAGGCATGGTGTCGTCTAAACCAGAAGTCAAACCAGTTGACCAAAACTTGCAGAATTGCTTGGTTTAGCATTTAACATGGAAGCATTTCGTGTTAAACCAAAAAAAAAAAAAAAAAAAAAGGAAGGAAAGATGAAAGAAAGAAATAAAAGAACAGAAATTAATTGAGTTACTTGAACACACTTGAAAATCCAGGCGATTTTATTTAAATATCTGTATGTCCAGGTTCTCTTGAAAAGCAGAATATCAAGCAACATAGAAGCCCACAGTCCACTTGGCAGAAATAGGCTTGGAAAGAGGCCAGCCCCCTAGACTGGGAATATGATCTCTATTTTGCCATGTCTTCTCTATCATTTCCTTTTATCTCCCAGGCCCTAAGACTACGTGTGGAATGTCATGTATTGCCATGTGTGTGTGTCTGTGTGTGTGCGTGCATGTGTAACACCTCTCTTTTCATTGCACGCCTCATGATTTGAGGCCTAAATCCTCAAGTAAATTCATAATGAAGTAGGAAGGAGCTATTTCACTGTCTCAGAGTTCGTACTTTCTCCTTTCCTTGGAATTATTAATTCCCATTATTATTCAGAGAGGTGATTAGTCTTTTTTTCTGCCCACCACCAACCCAGACCTGCTAGAATAAGAATTACAAATGTTGCTTTCAGGACTAGTTCTAGGCTTCATAAGAGAAGCACTGTCCTTTCTAATAAAAATCCTCATTCAATTCAAAAAAATACAATTTTTTTTCCTAATTGATCTGATCTGTGTTACAAACCCACATCCCACTGGAGCATAGGGAGTACTCTATTTTTACTCTAATCCAGTGAGTTTAATCTGATGCAATGGTTTAAATATGTGAATGTTCATACTTTCAGAATTAAAATCCTTTCCATCTCTCTCCTCTAAGGGGTGGCCTTTGGGCAGGTAGGTGAGGGATATGGACAGAAAAGATCTGCACTTTTTATTCTAGCTCTTCTGATCTTGTCAGCAGTGCTCCTTGTCTTCCTGCTCCTCTAGGTTTTGGTCCCACTAAGTACCTTTCCAGTTTAGGTTTCCAGATGGTGTTGTGCTTGAACCAGCTTGTACCAGCTTATGAGAGCCTATTGTGTACATCTCTTCCCAACTCCATGTTTTGTCAGTTTGGTTTATCACTTTGGTAGCTTTCATGGGCCATAGTAGGAGTATTTATACCCTGGAAATTGGAAAACGTTACAAGTCAGAGATGTTTCTCTCAGAGAGCTGGTTGTTAAATACTTACCAACATACGGCTATCTCCAGATGAGTCCCCCTTCCATCTTGTATGGTCCCTTCCCACCTTGACTGGGTTGTGTAACTTGGTTACACTGACTGGTTGTATAACTTGGTTCATGCAATTTGACATTAGCAAGTGTGATGCTAGCAAATTCTTAGTAAGCCCTGCACCATGGGGCTAGTCCTCTTGATATACTACTTTTTAGAATCTTGTGAGCACCATGAAGTGAAAAAGTCCAAATTGTATGGAGAAGCCACTTGGAAGAGAACTGAGGAACAAGCTGGGCTAGAATGAGCCTCAGACACATATGACCCCATTCAGTAATCCCAGCCAGCCCCCATCTATTTAGGCCACTTCTGCAGAGGTCCTAGACACCATACATTAGAGATGAGATGTCCCCAGGGCACCCTTCCTGAATTCCTGACCCACAGAAATTGTGAGCAAATAAGCCATTAAGTTTTGGTGTGGTTTCTTATATAGCAATACAGCCCTTGAAATAGTTATTTTCTTCTAGTTTCTCAGCTTGTTGTCTTGTTTCTCCTCCTAGCTGATTCAATCTCGATACCTATTTTACGCATACTGTCATACATAATGTCTCTGAGAGTCTTCCATGACTTTCATTCGGTAGCCTTTGTAGGCAGTTTACCCCATTTCTCCTTATCTGGCTTACTGGCACTCAATTTTGGGGTCAACCCATGTTCAACAGAACCAAGAGCATCTCAGAGAAGCTAACCTCTGAGATTTTGAGATCTGATCACTCTTACCTCCAGGTTTCCTTGGTTGCCTACATCCAGGTTGATGTGGGACAGTCTATCAGGTAACCTCCTTCTAAGATCCCCAAAGTGATTTGGGTCAAAGTTTCCTGTCTGTACTTCCCTTAACTTTCCCAAGGCACTATTTAATTTCTGGGCTGAGGTTTGAAGAATACCATTTAATGACAAAATGTGTGGGAAAAGATTAGGAAAGCTAGTTCTTTTCCAAATTAAAATGTTATCACAGTACCTTCCCCCCTTTTGAAAAATCTAACTGAGGCTGATCATCTAAATTGTCAAGCTAGTTATACTAAGCGGTGTGTTCTCCAGTATCTTTCATTTGACATGTAGCTGATCTTCTGCTGACTTGATGAATAACTTAGTAACCAGACATTTGGATCCATTAACTCACTTTGATGTTAAGAAGAAGATTTTAACTAATTCTATGGATAAAAATTAGTTTAGACATGGATTTTTATGGTGCTATATTAAATGTAACATTACGAATTTAAAATATTGGACATAATTCCTTTGTTGTGAATATTCAAATATAACCAATCTTTTCCCATTCTTTGGGTTCATAATTTATAAGTATACTAAGAAGAGAAAAGTTTTTTGGAAAAATTTAGAAAATTTAGAAAAATTTTAGAAAATTTAGAAAAATTTTCTAAAAGAAATACAAGGAAGTCAATTTTTAACAAAACTTGAGAGTCTTAGAAACCTTTGAAACAATTTTTTAAAAAAATTTTAGTCTTTTAGGTGGAGTTTTAGTGATATCTCACTGTGGTTTTCATAATAAAGTGCGTATTTTCATGTTTACTGGCAATTTAGATATCCTTCTTTGTGAAGTTTCTATTTACATCTTTGGCTCATTTTTTTCTACTTAACTGCCTTTTTGAACTGATTTATAAAATTCTTTATACATTTTAGATGAGTCTTTTGTGAGACAGATGCACTCAAATATTTTCTCTCTGTCTGCAGCCTACTTTTTTCCTCTCTTAATGGTACCTGGTGATGAAATTGAACTACATTAATCTTAATAAAATCTGATGTATCAATTTTTATAATTTGCAGATCTTTGCTCTCTTTAAAAAATCTTTGCCTATTCCAAAGACACAAAGATATTCTCCTATGGTTTCTCCTAAAATTATTTTATTTCTTGACCATTCACATTTAAATCTGCAATCCATCTGGAGTAGCCTTTTTTTGTGGAATGAAGGAAGGATGAAAACACATTTTTTTTTTCAACAAGAATATCCAGGTCATGCAATACCATTTATTGGAAAAGACCATACTTATCCCACTTCATCTCAGTGTCCCCTTTGTCCTAAATCAGTTGATGGTAGAAGTATGGTTTTCTGGATTCTGTTCTTTTCCAGAGCCCATTTATATACCCTTAAGCTGATACCACATTGTCATAATTACTATAACTATATAATGGGTCTTGATAGTGTGCTTCATTATTTTTGAAATTTATGTATTTTTTAACTAACAGAGCTGAACAGTATTTCAGATATGGGCAGTTGACTCTTTCATTAATGAATTGCTTATTTATTTCTTTTAAAAATTTTCTATTGTGGTGTTTATATTTCTTACTAGTTTGTAAAAGCTTTTGATTTAATAACCATATTATTCTTTTGGTTACCAAATATGTTACAAATTATGCACAGTTTGTGGTTTTTCTTTTATTGTGGCTTATTGTATTTTTGACATATGATGGTCTCCAATTTTTATGTTGTAAGATCAATATATATTTTCCTTTTGTCTTATGTGTAGAAATATATTTTATATTTGGAAAAGCCTTTTCTCCTATGAAATAAGGTAACACATCTTGTCTAGTTTTTATGGCTCTTTTGTTCACATTTAACTTTTAATCTATTTGGAAATTGTTTTATATACCATGTAAGGTGGAGAGAGAAATTCAGTATCTTTTTTCCAAATAAGGAAATATTTAATCACATAGCTACTAATAAATAATAATTTCCTTCACTCATCATTTAACCAAAGTTAGATGCCAAATTCAGAAATATACATGTGTGTTTTAAGTTTTCAATAAGAATTTTAATATACTATATACTTTTTAAGAGAAGAAGGAAAATGTCTCATTAAAGAGTAAAGGTGGGGCTTCCCTGGTGGCGCAGTGGTTGAGAGTCCGCCTGCCAATGCAGGGGACACAGGTTTGAGCCCTAGTCTGGGAAGATCCCACATGCCACGGAGTGGCTGGGCCCATGAGCCATGGCGGCTGAGCCTGCGCATCTGGAGCCTGTGCTCCACAACGGGAGAGGCCACAGCAGTGAGAGGCCCGCGTACCACAAAAAAAAAAAAAAAAAAAAAAAAAAAAAGAGTAAAGGTGGAGAAGACCTTCAAGCTGGCAGAGGAGTAAGACGTGGAGATCACCTTCCTCCCCACAAATACATCAGAAATACATCTACATGTGGAAGAACACCTACAGAATACCTACTGAACGCTGACAGAAGACCTCAGACTTCCCAAAAGGCAAGAAACTCCCCACGTACCTGGGCAGGGCAAAAGAAAAAAGAATAAACAGACAAAAGAATAGGGATGGGACCTGCACCTCTGGGAGGGAGCTGTGAAGGAGGATAGGTTTCCACACACTAGGAAGCCCCTTCACTGGCAGAGGGGGTAGCCGGGGGGGAAGCTTCGGAGCCACGGAGGAGAGCGCAGCAACAGGGGTGCGGAGGGCAAAGTGGAGAGATTCCCGCACAGAGGATCTGTGCCTACCAGCACTAACCAGCCCCAGAACCTTATCTGCTCACCCGCCGGGAAGGGTGGGGGCTGGGAGCTGAGGCTCGGGCTTCGGAGGTCCAATCCCAGGGAAAGGACTGGGGTTGGCTGCAAGAACACAGCCTGAAGGGGGCTAGTGCACCACAGCTAGCTGGGAGGGAGTCTGGGAAAAAGTCTGGAACTGCCTAAGAGGCAAGAGACCATTGTTTCGGGGTGCACGAGGAGAGGGGATTCAGAGCACCATGTAAACGAGCTCCAGAGACAGGTGCGAGCCGCTGCTGTCAGCACAGATGCCAGAGACGGGCATGAAACTCTAAGGCTGCTGCTGCAGCCACCAAGAAGCCTGTGTGCAAGCACAGGTCACTATCTACACCTCCCTTCCCAGGAGGTTGTGCAGCCCACCACTACCAGGGTCCCGTGATCCAAGGACAACTTCCCCAGGAGAACGCACAGCATGCCTCAGGCTGGTGCAACATCACGCCGGCCTCTGCTGCTGCAGGCTCGCCCCGCATACCGCACCCCTCCCTCTTCCAGGCTTGAGTGAGCCAGAGCCCCCTAATCAGCTGCTCCTTTAACCCCGTCCTGTCTGGGTGGGAACAGATACCCTCAGGCGACCTACATGCAGAGGTGGGGCCAAAGCCAAAGCTGAACCGCAGGAGATGTGCAAACAAAGAACAGAAAGGGAAATATCTCCCAGCAGTCTCAGGAGCAGTGGATTAAACCTCCACAATCAACTTGATGTGCATTGCATCTCTGGAATACCTGAATAGACAACGAATCATCCCAAAATTAAGGCGGTGGACTTTGGTAGCAACTGTAGACTTGGGGTTTGCTTTCTGCATCTAATTTGTTTCTGGTTTTATGTTTATCTTAGTTCAGTATTTAGAGTTTATTATCATTAGTGGATTTGTTTATTGATTTGGTTGCTCTTTTCTTTCTTTTATTATATATATATATATTTTTTTTTTTTTTCCTTTTTCTCTATTTGTGAGTGTGTATGTGTATGCTTCCTTGTGTGATTCTGTCTGTATAGCTTTGCTTTTACCATTTGTCCTAGGGTTCCATCTGTCCGTTTTTGGGGGGTTTTTTGGGGGTTTTTTTTAGTATAGTTTTTAGCGCTTGTTATCACTGGTGGATATGTTTATTGGTTTGATTGCTCTCATCTTTCTTTCTTTTTTAAATGACTTTTAAATTTTTTTATTTTTAATAAATTTTTTTTATTTTAATAACTTTTATTATTTTTTCTTTATTTATTTTATTTTTCCTAACTTTTCTTCTGAGCTGTGTGGTGGACAGGGTCTTGGTGCTCCCGCCGGGTGTCAGGCCTGTGCCTCTGAAGTGGGAGAGCCGAGTTCAGGACCTCAGTCCACCAGAGATCTCCCGGCTCCATGTAACATCAAATGGTAAGAGCTCTCCCAGAGATCTCCATCTCAATGCTAAGACACAGCACCACTCAACGACCAGCAGGCTACTGTGTTGGACACCCTATGCCAAACAACTAGCAAGACAGGAACACAAACCCACCCACTAGCAGAGACGCTGCCTAAAATCATAATAAGTTCACAGACACCCCAAAACACACCACCAGACGCGGTCCTGGCCACCAGAAAGACAAGATCCAGCCTCATTCACCTTAACATAGGCACCAGTCCCCACCACCAGGAAGCCTACACAACCCACTGAACCAAACTTACCTACTGAGAGCAGACACCAAAAACAACGGGTACTACAAACCTTCAGCCTGCAAAAAGGAGACCCCAAGCACAGTAAGTGAACCAAAATGAGAAGGCAGAGAAACACACAGCAGATGAAGGAGCAAGGTAAAAACCCACCAGACCAAACAAATGAAGAGGAAATAGGCAGTCTACCTGAAATAGAATTAAAAGTAATGATAATAAAGATGATGCAAAATCTTGGAAATAGAATGAAGAAAATACAAGAAATGTTTAACAAGGACCTAGAAGAACTAAAGAGCAAACAAACAATGATGAACAACACAATAAATGAAATTAAAAATTCTCTAGAAGGGATCAATAACAGAGTAACTGAAGCAGAAGAACGGATAAGTGACTTGGAAGATAAATTAGTGGAAATAATTACTGCTGAGAAGAATAAAGAAAAAAGAATGAAAAGAATTGAGGACAGTCTCAGAGACCTCTGGGACAACATTAAATGCACCAACATTCAAATTATAGGAGTCGCAAAAGAAGAAGAGAAAAACAAAGGAACTGAGAAAATATTTGAAGAGATTATAGTTGAAAACTTCCCTAATATGGGAAAGGAAATACTCAGTCAAGTCCAGGAAGCACAGAGAGTCCCATACAGGAAATATCCAATGAGAAACACACGAAGACACATATTAATCAAACTATCAAAAACTAAATACAAAGAAGAAATATTAAAAGCAGCAAGGGAAAAACAACAAATAACATTCAAGGGGATCCCCATAAGGTTAACAACTGATCTTTCAGCAGAAACTCTGCAAGCCAGACAGGAGTGGCAGGACATATTTAAAGTGATGAAAGGAAAAAACCTACAACCAAGATTACTCTACCCAGTAGTGATCTCATTCAGATTGCATGGAGAAATTGAAACCTTTACAGACAAGCAAAAGCTAAGAGAATTCAGCAACACCAAACGAGCTCTACAACAAATGCTAAGGGAACTTCTCTAGGCAGGAAACCCAAGAGAAGGAAAAGACCTACAATAACAAACCCAAAACAATTAAGAAAATGGTAATAGGAACATACATATCGATAACTACCTTAAATGTAATGGAGTAAATGCTCCAACCAAAAGACATAGACTGGCTGAATGAATACAAAAACAAGACCCATATATATGCTGTCTACAAGAGACCCGCTTCAGACCTAGGGACACATACAGACTGAAAGTGAGGGGATGGAAAAAGATATTCCATGCAAACGGAAATCAAAAGAAAGCTG